>NW_004443965.1:5243385-5333385 GCF_000243295.1 Trichechus manatus latirostris
TTCACCATGACCAAGTGGGATTCTTACCATGTATGCAGGGATGGTTCAACATTAGAAAAGCAATCAATGTAATCCATCACATTAATAAAGCACAAGTCAAGAACCACATGGTCTTATCCAATTGATGCAGAAAAGGTATTTGACAAAGTCCAACACCCATTCATGATAAAAACTCTCAACAAAATAGGAATAGAAATCCTCACTATAATTAAGGGCATTTATACAAAGCCAATAGCCAACATCATCCTAAATGGAGAGACTTTGAAAGCATTGCCCTTGAGAACAGGAATCAGACAAGGATGCCCTTTATCACCCTTCTTATTCAACATTGTGCTGGAGGTCCTAGCCAGAGCAGTTAGGCTAGAAAAAGAAATAAAGGGCATCCAAATTGGTAAGGAAGAAGTTGAAGTATGTCTATTTACAGATGTTATGATCTTATACACAGAAAACCCCAGAAAGTCCACAAGAAAATTACTGGAACTAATAGAAGATTTCAGCGAAGTATCAGGATATGAGATAAACATACAAAAATCAGTTGGATTCCTCTACACCAACAAAGAGAACTTTGAAGAGGAAATCACCAAATCAATATCATTTACAACAGCCCCCAAGAAGATAAAATACTTAGGAATAAATCTAAACAGAGACGTAAAAGACCTATACAATGAAAACTACAAGACACTACTACAAGAAACCAAAAGAGACCTGTGTAAATGGAAAAATATACCTTGCTCATGGATAGGTACACTCAATATAGTGAAAATGTCAATTCTACCCAAAGAGATCTACACATACAATGCAATCCCAATCCAAATTCCACCGGCATTTAATGAGATGGAGAAAAAAATCACCAACTTCATAAGGAAAGGGAAGAGGCCCCAAATAAATAAAGCATTACTGAAGAAGAACTAAGTGGGAGGCCTCACACTACCTGATTTTAGAACTTATTATACCGCCATGGTAGTCAAAACAGCCTCGTACCGGCACAACAGATACATAGGCCAATGGAACAAAATTGAGAATCCAGACGTCAATTCATCCACCTATGAGCAGCTGATATTTGACAAAGGCCCAAAGTCCATTAATTGGAAAAGACAGTCTCTTTAACAAATGTGCTGACATAACTGGATATTCATCTGCAAAAAACTGGAACAAAACCCATACCTCACACCATGCACAAAAACTAACTCAAAACAGATCAAAGACCTAAATATAAAATCTAAAACGATAAAAATCATGGAAGACAAAATAGGAACAATGCTAGGAGCCCTAATAATGGCATAAACAGAATACAAAACATTACTAACAATGCACAAACACCAGAAGAGAAACTAGATAACTGGGAGCTCCTAAAAATCAAACACATGCTCCTCAAAAGACTTTACCAAAAGAGTAAAAAGACAAACCTACAGACTGGGACAAAATTTTTGGCTTTGACAAATCCAGTCAGCACCCAATCTCTAAAATCTACAAGAACCTGCAAAACCTTAACAACAATAACCCAATTAAAAAATGGGCAAATGATATGAACAGGCACTTTACCAAAGAAGACATTCAGGCAGCTACCAGATACATGAGGAAATGTTCACCATCATTAGCCTTTAGAGAAATGCAAATTAAACCTACAATGAGATACCATCTCATTCCAACAAGGCTAGCATTAACCCAAAAAAACACAAAATAATAAACTTTGGAGAGGTTGTGGAGAGACTGGAACACTTGTACACTGCTGGTAGGAAAGTAAAATGGTACACCACTTTGGAAGTAGATTTGATGCTTCCTTAAAAGGCTAGAAATGGAAGTACCATACGATCCAGCAATCCCACTCCTTGGAATATATCCTAGAGATATAAGAGCCACCACATGAATAGATATATGCACACCCATGTTCATTGCAGCACTGTTCACAATAGTAAAAAAAAGATGGAAACAACCTAGGTGCCCATCAGTGGATGAATGGATAAACAAGTTATGGTATATTCACACAATGGACTACTATGCAACGATAAAGAACAACGATGAATCCGTGAAACATAACATGGATGAATCTGGCAGGCATTATGCTGAGTAAAATCAGTCAGTCGCAAAAGGACAAATATTTTAAGAGACCACGATTATAAGAACTCAAGAAAAGGTTTAGACACAGAAGAAAATATTCTTTGATGGTTACGAAGGTGGGGAGGAAGGGAGAAGGGTATTCACTAACTAGATAGTAGCTAAGAATTATCTTAGGTAAAGGGAAGGACAACACACAATACAGGAGAAGTCAGCACCACTGGACTAAACCAAAAGCTAAGAAGTATCCTGAATACAACCAAACACTTCGAAGGACAGAGTAGCAGGGGTAGGGGCCTGAGGACCGTGGTTTCAGGAAACACATAGGTCAATTGGCATAGCAAACTTTATTAAGAAAATGTTCTGCATCCCATTTTGGTGAGTGGCATCTGGGGTCTTAAAAGCTTGCAAGCAGACATCTAAGATGCATCAGTTGGTACCAACCCACCTGGAGCAAAGAAGAATGAAGAACACCAAAGACACAAGGAAAATATTAGCCCAAGAGACAGAAAGGGCCACATAAACAAAAGACTCCATCAGCCTGAGATCAGAAGAACTAGATAGTGCCTGGCTACTGCCAATGACTGCCCTGACGGGGAATACAACAGAGAGTCCTTGACAGAGCAGGAGAAAAGTGGGGTGCAGAACTCAAATTCTAGTAAAAAGGCCAGACATAACTGACTGAGACTGGAGGGACCCCAGAAGACATGGCCCCTGGACTCTCTGTTAGCCCAGAACTGAAACCATTCCCGAAGCCAACTCTTCAGACATAGATTAGACTGGACTATGGGACATAAAATGATACTTGTGAAGAGTGTCCTTCTTAGCTGAAGTAGATACATGAGACTAAATGGGCAGTTCCTGTCCAGAGGAGAGATGACAAGGTAGAAAGGGATGAGAGCTGGTTGAATGGACATGGGAAATCCGGGGTGGAAAGGAGGAGTGTGCTGTCACATTGTAGGGAGAGCAACTAGGGTCACATAACAATGTGTGTATAAATTTTTGTATGAGAAACTAACTTAAACTGTAAACTTTCACTTAAAGCACAGTAAAAATAAAAATAAAAAAAATTATGGAGTGCAGTTCTACTCCGACACAAATGGGGTCATGATGAGTTGAAATCAATTTGACAGCAACTAGTTTGTTTGTATGGATAGATCACATTTTATTTATCCATTCATCAGTTGATGAGCATTTGTGTTGTTCCACTTTTTGGCTATTATGAATAAGGCAGCTATGAACATTCATCTACAATTTTTTGTATGTACATATGTTTTCATTTCTTGGGCATATACTTAGAAGTGAAATTGCTGGGTCATATGGTAACTCATATTTAACATTTTAAGGAACTGCCAAACTATTTTCCAAAATGGCTGCACCATTTTAGTATCACAGTTACATTACACATAAGGGTTCCAATTTCTCCACATTGTCACCAATGCTTGCTTTTATAAAGTGCTATCCCGACGTGGTTTTGATTTGCATTTCCATAATGGCTAATGATGTTCAGCATCTTTTCATGTGTTTGTTGGTGATTTGTATATCTTCTTCTGGAAAAATATCTATTGGGATTCTTTGCCCATTTTTAATAGGGTTGTCTTTTTAGTATTGAGTTGTAAGAATTCTTCATATATCCTGATACAAGCCTCTTATCATATATATGATTTGTAAATATTTTCTATCATTCTGTGGGTTGTTTTTTCACTTCTTGATAGTATCATTTAAAGCATAAAAGTTTTTAGTTTTGATGAAGTTCAGTTTATCTATTTTTTCTTTTGTCACTTGTACTTTTGGTGTGGTATCTAAGAAGGTTTTTGCCTAACCCAAGTTCATGCAGATTTACTTCCATGTTGGCTTCTAAGAGTTTTATAGTTTTAGCTCTTACATTTAGGTCTGTGATCCATTTTGAGTTAATTTCTTTTTATTGAACTTTAGGTGAAGGTTTACAGGACAAACTAGCTTCTTATTGAACAGTTGGTACATATACTGGCACTGATTAACAACCCCATAACATGTCAGTACTCTCCTTTCTCGACCTTGGGTTCCCTATTACCAGCTTTCCTGTCCCCTCCTGCCTTCTAGTCCTTGCCCCTGGGCTGGTGTGCCCCTTTAGTCTTGTTTTGTCCTATGGGTCTGTCTAATCTTTGGCTAAAAGGTGAACCTCTGGAGTGACTTCATTACTAGGCTGAAAGGGTGCCCAGGGGCTGTACTCTCGGGGTTTCTCCAGTCTCTGTCAGGCCAGTAAGTCTGGTCCAGGACCCTCCACTGTGTCAGAGCAGTTGGTGGTGGTAGCCAGGCACCATCTACTTGTACTGGACTCAGTCTGGTGGAGGCTATAGTAGTTGTGGTCTATTAGTCCTTTGGACTAATCTTTTCCTTGTGTCTTTAGTGTTCTTCATTTTCCCTTGCTTCTGAAGGGCTGAGACCAGTGGAGTATCTTAGATGGCCGCTCACAGGCTTTTAAGACCCCAGACACTACTCACCAAAGGAGAATGTAGAACATTTTCTTTATAAACCATGTTATGCCAGTTGAGCTAGATGTTCCCTGAGACCATGATCCCCACAGCCCTCAGCCCAGTAATGTGGTCCCTAAGGGAGTTTGGATTTGTTCATTGACCTTGCATGACCATACCATGAACAAATTGTGGCGGCTTCCCCAGTATTGTGTACTGTCTTACCCTTCACCAAAGTTACCACTTATCTATTGTCTATTTAGTGTTTTTCACACCCACTCCTTCCCTCCCTCGTAACCATCAAAGATTGTTTCTTTTTGTGTGTAAACCTTTTCATGAGTTTTTATAGTGGTGATCTCATGCAATATTTGTCCTTTTGTGATTGACTTATTTCACCCATTTTGCGTTACTTTTTGTGTATGGTGGAAGGAAAGGGGTCCATTTATCCTTTTGCCATGTGGATATCCTATATTTTAAGTGATAGTTATTACTCATTTTTTTTCTGTGCTCTGAGAAATACACATTCCTAATCACAGAAAGAAAGACAATCTGGTCCCATCCCATAATTTGTTCTTAGATTACACACGTCTCGTTTGAGGAAATAAATACTCCCCCAATCAATGCCTAAATGCACTAACTGAAACACCTATGAGAGATGGCTATTCATTGGTTACTGGAAGTAAAGGGGGTCATTACATTATACCTAAGTACAAGGATAGATTCATGGATGAGAATCAGCATAAAGCCTATTTCCAGAAGGCAGAGATCAATCACATCCCTGCTTTCCCACTTCTCTGTCATTTTTGACACCAGCTGCCCACACAACACATTCTCTCTCTCTGTCCCTAGCCACCCGGGGCTAGGTCAGATCTTAGATCTTAAGAGGACACCACCCTTGGATTTGTTAATTTGCTGGAATGACTCAGAACTCTTGGAAGCTATTATACCTATGACTACCGGTTTTATTATAGTAAAACGATAAAAATCAGTATCTTTGTAAGAAGAGATGCACAGGTGAAGTCTGGGAAAGTTCCTAATGTGGAGCTGTCATGTCTCAGAGAGGGCACGCCACCCTCCCTTCACCAACCAGGGAGCTCTCTGAGCCTTTGTGTTTCAGGCTTTTATTGGCCATTCCTGCATGACAGGCTAAATCATGCTTCCTGAAGCTAGTTGATATCAGCCTCCCAGGTGAGTCTTTTCTGGTCTGGCTAGCCACCACTGACCAGCACAAATCCTCAAGTATGGCCTGGAAGTACCAGACAAGGCACCTCAATTACTCCAAGAGTTATTTCTCTAAAGCTAAGGACAAAGATCTTCTTACTTAGGGTAAAACTAGGTCCTTTATCACAAAGAAAATAAGTCTTCAAAGAGAATGGTCACTTTTCTCCTATGGAATTAAAAATATTATAAAAACTGATAATGTTCAAAATGGGGAAGGGTGCAGTAAAAAAAGGAATTCTATACTGACCTCAGGAGTGCACGTTGGTACAATCCTTTCTGGAAGCAATTTGTCCATATTTTTCAAAAGCCTCAAAAATGCTCATACCCTTTAATCCAGTAATCTCCTTACTTAGTAGCATCCTACAGAAATAAACAATATGCTCACATAGGTATATTTATAAAGGTGTTGATCTCAGTATTTTTAGAATCGAGTTATTTTCCTGCTTTTGAAACTTTTTGATCTCCTATAAAATTTCAAACCTGCTCCCCCAATATATGTATATCTATTTATGCATAAATTATAAATACACATTATAAAGTACATATGTAAGAAAAACTAAAGGATAACGTAAAGCTGAAATAAAAAATAGTTAATAAATAAATTTAAATTCTTTTTTATTAACAGTAAAAAGCCTTTTTGCTTTTAATAATTATTAATAACATTTTAGTAAGAACAATGTAATTGAACATCAAATTTGATAATATAGTTGTGTTTTCTGTTGACAAAGAGTTTTTTTTTAGTAGTGGAAGTGTCAGCTCTGTCATTTTTGGTTATTCACATGTGCTTGAATAATTAGTGTTTTCTTAAATCTCAGGTACGTTTGCATAATTTAAAAAACTATTTGCCTATTTTGAGGGATTAGTTTAGTTAACAGGAGTCCGTGGGTGGTGCAAATGGTTAAGCACTCAACTTCTGCCAAAAGGTTGGAAGTTTGAACCCACCTGGAACTCACTTCAGAAGACAGCCCTGGCGATCTGCTTCTGAAATGTCACAGCATTGAAAACTCTGTGGAGCAAGCAGTTCTGCACTGCACACGTTTGAGGTAATGTGTACAGAATGCTTAGCACATTTAGTGCTTGATTAAGATTAGAGATGTTATTACTCCAGTTTTTCTACAAGAATCATTTATTATTTTTATATTCAGAAAAGGAATGCAAACCCCTTTAAAAAAAAAGCTTGATTCTAAGTTCTGTAAAGGCAAGAACTATGATCTGTCTCCCTCTCTTCTCTACCCCGACCTGCATACCCTAGTGCTTGGCCCACAGTAATGTTTAAAATTTACTTGTTGCATCAGTGAATAAAATGATGACGCAGCTGGAGTAGCTGAACATTCCTCTGTTTTGTACACTGGTGATTATATGAGACAGTATGGAATGTGGTTATAAAAATGCACAAAATGTATTATTTAATAACAGTGATACTAAATCCCATTGCACAATCCAGGACATATTCAAATGGTTTGCCTTTACTGGACACAGTCTTGTAGCATTCTTCCTCCCTCTAAAAATCCCAAAATATCCAGACTTTTGTCCTGGGATCCCTGATTTGAAAGTGGCCCAAAGATTTTGTTCTAATTTATTCAGAATCATGAATAAAATGTAAATTCATACCTTTGAAAACATTTATCCTTCTTTTTGTTTTCCAAGTCAAGTCATATATTCAATTCCCTACATGCACAAGCATCTTGCACAGAAAAGTTCTATCCCTTGGCCACAACCCAACCGCACTCAGACACCTTGCAAATCCATCCTATTGATCAAACGGAAATTCTCTGTGTGGCTCCTTGCACAAATAACTCTCAGGACAAGAAAAATAGCTTGGCCTGCATATCCTGCTGCTGAGAGGCTGCGAGTTTCCTTTTCATCTATGCAGGACTGAATATTTCATCAAGTAATGCTTTAAATATCAACGTAGCATATTTTATTCTCAGGTAGCCAAATTTGTATTTTTCTGAACTTGTGGTTGTGAGTCAGCCAAGCATAATGTAAAACGCATTATTTGAGGGCTCCAGCACGATCTCAGTTGAATTAAAAGTTGGAGTTCTTTAATTTGAAAATAAAGACAATGTAATATAATTTATTTTAAGTTAAGTATTGTGGAGCTTAAAAATAACTCCCAAAGGAATTGTTATACCCAGTAGTTGTCCAGTTTATATAGTCGCATAACCTAGAAGCTAGTTCTCCATTCAGCATAACTTTCCTTTAGACTCACTGTGAAGACATTTGGGTCACATCATGGCTGGGCTTGTTTCACACAGAACAATTTTTTGCACATGTTAAATCTGGTGATTATTTTGGTCAAGCAATATTTTTTTTTCCCTCACTGCATTCACAGTTATTTGACCGAATTCATCTCTGGTTTCCATGTGGGACACATTCACAATCTGATAGATGAAGTGCATCCTATTCTTCAACCTCCCATGAGGAACTCTAAGGTACACATTGCCAGCCCACCTTTGCTCCTCCCAACCTGTTCTGGCGGGGCACCCTCCAAAGCCCCCAAGCACTTATGTGGCCTCTGGAATGCTCACAACCCCATGGTTTGCTAAGACCACAACATCCACCAGATGGACACAGTGTTTCATCTCCACCACCCTGCCCCTTCGAGTGGCCCTTCACAGTTAAAGGCTCAGTAACTTGGGTCATAAGGGCCCTGTGAAGTGAGTCGTGATGCTGCGAGATCTTTGCCTTCTGACAGTTGCTTTTTCTATCTCTCTGTGAGAAAGTGCTTTTTGCAGGGATCAGAGGGTTTTCTAAACGTTAGGATGTTATTTAATGAGAATTCTGAAGATGTGGGAGAAAATTTATAGGATCGTGTCTCCCCTCTACTTTGGATATTTCTATAATAGAATATTGTGGCTCTATGTCATGTGATGCTTGCTGAAAGTGAAGAGGACCTTAAGCACTTACTGATGAAGATCAAAGACGACAGCCTTCAGTACGGATTATACCTCAACATACAGAAAACCAAAATCCTCATAACTGGACGAATAAGCAACATCATGATACACGGAGAAAAGATTGAATTTGTCAAGGATTTCATTTTACTTGGATCCACAATCAACACCCATGGAAGCAGCAGTCAGGAAATAAAAAGACTCATTGCACTAGGCAAATCTGCTGCAGAAGACCTCTTTAAAGTGTTGAAAAGCAAAGATGTCATCTTGAAGGCTAAGGCGCGCCTGACCCAAGCCATGGTATTTTCAATTGCATCATACGCATGTGAAAGCTGGACAATGAATAAGGAAGACCAAAGAAGAATTGACGCCTTTGAATTGTGGTGTTGGCGAAGAATATTGAATATACCATGGACTGCCAAAAGAATGAACAGGTCTGTCTTGGAAGAAGTACAACCAGAATGCTCCTTAGAAGCCAGGATGGTGAGACTATGTCTTACATACTTTGGACATGTTATCAGGAGGGATCAGTCCCTGGAGAAGGACATCATGCTTGGTAAAGTACAGGGTCATTGAAAAAGAGGAAGATGCTCAACGAGATGGACTGACACAGTGGCTGCAACAATGGACTCAAGCATGACAATGATTGTGAGGACGGCACAGGACCGGGCGGTGTTTCGTTCTGTTGTACATAGGGTTGCTATGAGTTGGAACCGACTCAGCAGCAGCTAACAACAACAGCAACGTGTCATGTGAGGAGATAAAGCATTTTGTTCTCTGAGAAAGAAAAAAACATGGACAAGCTAAAGTTCAGGGATAAGCACTCATCATCCTATAGTGATGGCAGGAATTTTTAGAATCCACCTCCTCTAACCCTTAGTATCAGGTAGAACCCCACCTCACAGGAAATGAGAAGGTTACCTGTTAGAAAATAAATAAATAAATAAAACCACTTATCCCAGGGATTCAATTCAACAATTTTTTTCTTCTGTTTTTTTTTAACTAAAATAACTTTTTCCTTCTTAGAAAGGCAATACATGCTTATTAACTGTAAGTTAGAAAATACCAATAAGTAGAAAGAAGGGGGAAAAACATCTCTGAGCCTTTGCTCTTGCAGTTCCTATGTCTGGACCATTCTTCCCTAGCTGTTTGTCTGTCTCCGTCTCATCAAATACCTCTCCAGGGGAAGCTGATCCCCTACTGCATGTACTTCATATTGCCCTTCATTCACTTGCTTTCATATTATCCAGTTTTATTTTCTTTATTATTCAACAAAATTACATTATTTATTATCTAACTTACTGTTTACCCTACAAGAATGTGAACCCCATGAGACCAGGGACTTGTCTTAGTCATCAGTACTTAGAACAGCACCTGGCAGATAGTGGGCACTTGGTAAATATTTCTCAAATACATGAATGAATGAATGAGTACATGAACAAATAAATCTTTGTTACATTTTATATGACCCATGTTTAGGCAAATAAGTTTGATATCTCAATAAGGAATCCCCAGGACTATCTATCCCCTTTCTTTTTGGGGTCTGAAGCCCTTCAAGTAAATGCCATTTTGTAATAAGACTTTCTTTTGTAACCAGTTGCTGTGGAAGTGATTCTCTATGTGTCTACAAGTGTGTCAGAACAAACCTGTTGTCCACAGGGTTTTTAGCGTTGGCAGTATAGGGGTTAGCATAGCTGCCTTCCGCAGGGTTTTTAATGGCTGATTATTCGGAGGTAGATAGCCAGGGCTTTCTTTCAAGGCACTGCTGGGTGGACTTGAACCGCCAACCTTTTGGATTAGCAGCCAGCTGACTGCATTAACCATTTGCATCACCTGGGGATTCCTTGGTCACTATATTGTCTTCTAAAGCATTGGAGACAGTAGGCCTTAAATATAAAACTTACTACTGGAGATTAATTATAATACAGCACTTCAAGTTAAGGTACCCATGTTGAGTTTGAAATGTAAGCATGTGGTTGGCATTTATCTATATAATTTTTTTTTTAATTGTATGTACTTGTGCCTGGGCAGCCTGGTCTTTGAATGCCTGGCCACTCAGTCAGGATTATGCCTGCTGGCTCTATAAAAGAGAGGTCCCAGTGGCTCTTTCCCTGGGAAGCATGCAACATTGTGACAGGCACCCAGTCTGTGCTTCTGCTCTGTTGTACCTGCTGACATCAACAAAAGTCTAGTTCCTCCCCTGTCTGAATGAAGAAGGACTCAGTTTCCTCAGGGACCTATAGGCTGTCAAAATGTCCCCATCCTACTCCCTTTTCCTCTACCAGCAAACTTTGCCTGGAGTGGGAAAAAACTATAACCCTTAGCTCTTCTGTTTGACTAAGGATCCTCCCCTTTTTTTCCCAGTGGGTCTAGCAATGGCTGAAGGTAGGATTAAAACTTAACTACAACAACAACAATAAAATTTACTTGTGTTTGACCAAGGATGGTACAAAGGGTTTGTGCTTAACTACTAACTTAAAAAGGAGCCCTGGTGGCACAGTGGGTAAAATGCTCGTTTGCTAACCAAAAGGTTAGTGGTTTGAACCCACCAGCCACTCCGTAGGAGAAAGATGTGACAGTCCGCTTCCGTAAAGATTTGCAGCCTTGGAAACCCATGGAGCAGTTCTACTGTGTCCTATAGGATCACTATGAGTTGAAATCTACTCAACGTCAGTTGGTTTGATTTTTTGGTTTACTAACTTAAAGGTTGGTGGTTGGAACCCATCCAGCTGCACCACAGAAGAAAGGCCTAGCAATATGCTTCTGTAAAGATTACAACCAAGAAAACTCTGTGAAGTAGTTCTACTCTGTAACACATGGGGTAGCCGTGAGTTGGAATTGATTCAACAACAATCCTATATGGTTGATTACAATTCATGGTGACCATATAGGACAGAATAGAGTTGCACTATAGGGATTCCAAGGCTGTAATCTTTACAGAAGCAGACTGCTACGTCTTTCTCTGGGCACTTGGCATCCATTCCTCCTTCCAGTGTGCTTTCCTGTACTGCAGTGGCTGGAAAGTTAAAAACTACATTTTCCAGGCTCCTCTGCAGCTACCATTCTGGATGCAAATTAAGTTCTTTCGGTAGATGCACTGATGGGAAATGTAGGGGACAGAAACAAAGCAGAGGTCATCTTCCTGCTGTTTTGGGTTTTTTTTTTTCCTGCTGGCAACTGAGGTCATGTAGACTTCCAGTTCTTATGCAGCGGCATTTCTGAGTGTTCAGTCTCCAGCATCAAGAGTGGGCAAGCTCTAAGTGTTGCAGGAGTGGCAGCTCCCTGGTCCCTGAACTACGGCTAGAATGGTGGGTTCTGGAGCTCAATATTTCCAGTGGTGACGTCAGGATTCCCCACCTTCCTGACAGTGGCAGGAGGGAACTCCCTGGTGTGCCATTTTAGCAGTGTTGTTTTGGGAGTTGTTTCTGGAGGCCCAGCCTGGTGCCTGCTCTTCCAGCCCTTCCAATGATTTTGAAGCACCCAATTCCTGCACTAAATACCTTGCTGCTTACAATACCTGGAGTGGTTTTGTTTCCTGCACTTTACCCTGATCGACTTAAAGGAGAAGGTATCTATTAAATACTGTTAGCATGGGGTGAAAACCACAACAGAATAGGCTCTAGCTCAGAAACAGATCTAGCCTGACCACTACTTTTCTTTCTTTCTTTTTTAATTGTGGTGAAAATATACATAATAAAGTATACACCATCTCAATAATTTCTACATGTACAATTCAGTGACATGATTGCTTTTCTAATCTATATTCTTCATCGTTGTTCTGTTCCCTGTGGTGGTGAAGAAATTACTGGTAACGACTAATCTTAAAAGAGAATTAGGGGTCTAAGGCTCAGGCTTTACCGTGACACCAAAGAACTGGGCTCCCCTGCCACTGTAGCTTTGCTTCTATAGATCCATTTTTTTTTACAACATGTGTGTAATTATTTTTATAACATCGCCCTTTTTTGCAGATAGATGTACATATTTCAGGCCATAAAAATTGCAAGTTTTACTTCTGATCAAAGAAAAGCTTTACCATATCCCCGTAGTTAAATATGAGGTACGGTATAGAAGGAAATTTGTTTCCGTTATCTATTGCTGTGCAACAAACCACCTTAAAAGTCAGTGGCTTAAAAACAATTTATCTACTCTCATCATTCTGTAAGTTGATGGAGCTCAGCTGAATGGTTCTTCTGCTTGTTTTCCTTGCAACATGTGGTTGCATTCAAACGGTGGGTAGAGCTTGAACATCCAAAATGGCTTCATTCCTGTGTCTGGTGCTTTGGCAAGGATGGCTGAAACCCAGTTGGATATTTGGATGGCTGGGCTTGTCTCTCCTTGAAGTCTGAGGGCCTCTCCCTGTCCACATGGCTCCTCCTAGTGTTCTCTCCATATGGTTTCTCCTGTAGGGTACCTAGACTTCTTACATGATGACCTAAGGCTCCGGACAGCACAATGGCAGAAGCCATCAGACTTCCTTAAGGCATATTGCTGGAACTGGCACAACATCACTTCTGCCACATTCCTTTTTCTTTTTAATTTTATTATAGAAAACTACAACAAAAAATTGCCATTTCATTTCTTTTATTGAGATACAATTCACATACCATAAAATTCACCATTTAAAAGTGTACAATTTAGTGTTCTCTAGTATATTCACGGAAACCCTGGTGACATAGCGGTTAAGAGTGTGGCTGCTATCCAAAAGGTTGGCAGTTCGAATCCACCAGACACTCCTTGGAAACCCTATGGGGGCAGTTCTACTCTGTCCTATAGGGTCACTACGGGTCAGAATCTACTCAACAGCATCGGGTTTTAGTATATTCACAAGATTTTAGAGCATTTTCATCACCCCTCCCCCCTAAAAAAAAACCTTATACCCGTTAACAGTCAGTTCTAATTTCTTGTACATCCCTCCCCTGACCATACCCCCATCTTCAAGTCCCTGGCAACTACCAATCCACCTGTCTTCTCTATGGATTTGCCTGTTCTGGACATTATACACAAGTGAAATTATATAATATGCAGCCTTCTGTGCCTGGCTACTTGCACTTAGCATAAAGTTTTCAAGGCTCATCTGTGTTGTAGCATGAATCAGTACTGTATTCCTTTCTAAGGCTGAATAATATTTCATTGTATGGATGTACCACATTTTGTTTCTCCATCCATCAACTAGTAGACATTGGGTTGTTTTCGCTTTTGGCTATCATGAATAATGAATGTTGTGAATATTTGTGTACAAGTTTATGTGTGGACATATACTTACATTTCTTTTGGTTATTTACCTAGGAATGAAATTGCTGGGTCATATCTTTTCCAAAGTGGCTGTACCATTGTACATTCCCACCATCAGTGTATGAAGGTTCCAATTTCTCCACATCCTTGTCAACACTTGTTATTACATGATTTCTTTTTCTGTTCTTCTTTATCTGACTTTTTGATTCTAGACATCCTAGTGGGTATGAAGTTGTATCTCATTGTGGTTTTGATTTGCATTTCCCTGATGACTAACATTGGTAAGCATATTTTCATATGCTTGTTAGCCTTTTGTATATCTTCCTTGGAAAAATGTCTGTTCAGATCCTTTGCCTGTTTTTTAATTGGGTTATTTATCTTTTTAGAATTGAGTTGTAAGTGTTCATTATGTATTCTAGATACAAGTCCATTATCAGATACATGATTTGCAAATATTTTCTCCCATTCTGTGAGTTGTCTTTTAACTTTCTTGACAGTGTCCTTTGAAACACAAAAGCTTTTAATACTGATGAAGTCCAATTTATCCTTTTTTTTTCTTTTGTTACTCATGGTTTTGGTGTCATATCAAAGAATCCTTTGCAAAATTAAAGACATGAAGATTTCTTCTGTTTTCATCTAAGAGTTTTTATAGTTTAACTCTTACATTTACAGCTTTGGTCCATTTGAGATTAATTTTTTCCCTTTATTTCATTTTCTTACCTAATTGCCCTGGCTAGAATCTCCAGTAAATATTGGTAGGCATGGTGAGAGTGAAATCCTTGTCTTTTTCCTGATGTTAGGGGAAAAGCTTTCAGTCTTTCACCATGAAGTATTATGTGAGCTGTGGGTGTATTGTTGTGTTTTAAATGGATCTTTTGCATATAATATTAGCTGAATATTTTGCTTTCTTTCTGACAATCTTTTATTTTAACTGGAACATTTAATTTATCCTCATTTATTTTATTTACTGACGTATTTAGAATTATTTATATTATCTTGTTTTGTTTTCTGAATGTCTCACCTTTTCTATTTTTCTTTATTTATCTTTTCTTACCTTACCATTTGAATTTTTTTCGTTCTATTATTCTTCTTTAATAATTTTGCAGTTTACCCTATTCTTTTTGATGGTTAACCTTAAAATTATAACAAATATATTCAATTTATATATATCTAAAAAGTTAATCAATATTTTATATTAATTTTTAGAACTTGATTTTATTTTAATTATTCCATATTTCAAATATATGCGAGTATAAAGAATAATATAGCAGACATGCTTGTACCAATCTTTATAACAAATATTTGTTTTCCTACTCAAAACTACAAGAACTTAGAACATTTTAACTTCATTTTTCTCCATCATAGCTTACATGCAATTGTTTTTATGCATTTAATTTTAAAATTTAAATAACTTAAAACAATTGCATATAAGTCATGAGAGGAATAAGCAAAGTTGAAGTGTTCTAACTTCCTCTATTTTTCAGGAGGAAAGTATATGTATTGATTACAAAGATTGGTACATGTGTTGTTGTTTTATAGTCAATTTTTGTTTTGATTTACCCATATAATTACTACTTTTTTTATTTTTCACTCACTTTCATTTCAGACCTTCTATCTGAGCTTATGTTCTTTCTGATATACATATATGTGTGTGTATTGAAATATCGACGTGCCAATAAAATAAATCACAATCAACCTAAATTCTGCAACTAGTGAAAATATCTTTCAAGAATGAGGGCTAAATAAAGGCATTTTCAGACAAAAACACTGAGAGAGCTTGCCAGCGTCAGACCCTGACTGAAGGAAATGCCAGTGAATACAACACATTGATTGTATCATTCCACTGACTTCTTGCTTCCACTGCTATCTTAGGGAGCATAGCTCTTAATCTAACTATTCCTCCTTTAAAGATAAACTATCCTTTATCTCTGGGTGCTCTCAAGACTTTTTTTCTTTGTATTTGATCTTCTGGGTCTCTGTCTTCATGCAGTTTTTGGCCTGGATATTCTTTTCTTCTTTGCCAACTCTTGGATGCTTTTGAATACTTTGTTTTCCCTTGTATTATCTATCTGGGAATTTAGCCTGCCATGATATCAAAAATAAAACATCACTTTTAATAGCACAAAATTAGAAACAATCTTACTGCCAAAAATAGCTACTGCTGAAATAACCTATGATACATCCTTTCAATGGAATGTTATGTAGCCATGTAATTCATCTTTTTAAAGGAAAAAAAAAAATCTTGAACGAGCATAAAGTCTTAATAATGTAATGAAAGCAGGATTAAAGGAAGGCATGAAACTTGCATGTTTTGAGAGATTCTTGTGTGTTAGGCACTCTCCTATGAGTATTTCTACAGACTGGTGCTTTTAATCCATACAATAGCCCCATGAAATAGAGATTATTGTCCCAGAACTAAAGATTAGGAATCAGACTCAGAAAGATTTAATAATTTGCCCAGACCATACACCAAGGATAAATAAACTATAACTAACTGTTTATATTAACTATCTAAGAAAGAAGCTATGCTAGCAATAGGCTGGCCTCTGCTAGTAACCTAAGGAAAGTGGAAAGAAAGAGTAAGCTTTTGAGGTGCTCTGGCTTTATACTAGTGGTGAGGACACTGAGCAGCTGACACGAATGTCTGGTCGGTTTGGCCAGTACATCTCTGTAATGGACTTAGATATGTTAGACAATGGAGTCAGATATGTCAGACAATTACCATACCATGAAGCTCATCCAATCAACTCTCCAACTCTGGCTCCATAACCATTATCTACCTGCTGACTGTCAAGTTTTCCTGGAAACAAAAGGCCTCCTCTCCCAGTTTCACCAGCTAGGCAGTGGTGTTTCTCACTATAAATTGATACCTTGGCCTTTGGGTTTATTCATCAGTTCCTTGTAAGTTGGATCATATGAATCCATCCCTGGGTTTTGTGCTGTAACAAAGTTGAGTTTCTGGGCCTATGAAACTGAAAACCAAATCCTGGATCAAGGGTACTCTTCTGAGATAATGCTGTGGGAGCCCCTCACTGGCAGTCAGTCAGCCTCTCTATCTGACATCTTCATGTTGCTCAATTTAAATGCAACTTGAATAAGTTGTTGGGATGTTCTGACAGTTATTAAGTTATTGTCTATCAGATCTAAATGCATCTTTCTATATTCTGCATTGTGATGCTGGATCTAGGATTCTAAAAACCACATTTCTACTTTGTCGGGTACAATGCTAGAGGAGGAGGAAGGGACTCACTCCTTCCTGTGGGCTTCCTGAGTGTTCTCTGTTTCTGTGAGCATCACACTATCATCATTTCTTCACCCCAGCAGCTTCATTTCCTTCCTGTAGTAGCAGCTGAATTCAGTTTGCAGTTTTTCTCAACAATTGTTGGACCATCCTCCATGTGCCCTCAGAGACACCAGCATAAGCTGCCTGATGCTCTCTCTTCAGAGGTCTGCTTCCTCCTCTGAACTTCTAATTTTTAATAATTCCAACTTCTTTCTTTGTTTCTTCTTTTTTTCCTGCAGCTGCTACGTCCCTGACACCTTAGTGTTCTCTTTTTTGCCCTTTCATTTGCTTAGTTAGCAACTGTATACCTAGATAACATAATTTCTTTGTTCAAATAACTAGTGTGACCTCTGTCTCCTGACTGGGCCTCAGATGCAATTTTCTGCTCTTTCTTTTATTCAAACTGGCAAAAGGATGTTTACTTATGTCTAAGAATTTGTATATGATTTGCAGAAAAACAAACAAAAATAAGATGGTTTACATCAATTTGTCAAAGTAGGAAGAAAACTGAAAGAAATAAACGAACAACAGAGTGGCACATTGTGCAGATATTTGGTACTTCTCCCCTCCCCCTTCCCCCCATTTTCCATAACTGAGCAGTTGCTCAAAGTGCTCCTATATCTTTCCCTCCATTCTGGAAGCCAATAAATCCCAAAATAACACATTACAGTAAAACAAGCTGCATAGCCTAAAGATGGATTTACTGGAATGATGTCAAGTGATTGTTTCCATGGTACTGAGTGCTTACTTTAGAACTTCCTTAGAGCTGAGATATCAAAAGGTTATTATTTTGGCTTGAGGAGAGGCTTGAAAGGATATTATAGGGGAAAAGAGCATGGCATGACAGTTGCTTGCTCCTGGGAGGGTTCTGGGACTCCTTAAGGGCAAAGGAGTAGCAGTTCGAGGACATATGTTTGAACAGCTTGAAACCAAAGTTGTCTCCAATAGAAGTACCAATTTAGTTAGTGTGACAAAGAAATAATCCTGAGGATTAATCCAAAATTTGAATTAAAAGGTTGTGGCTTTGTGTAATAATTCAGATTTAGATTGGTGAATATTGCTGAGGGGCGTATATGCTTTGAATTTGTTTAGGATGTCCCAGTTCAGAAAGGAAAGCTTCTTGAGAAGTTCTACTCTACTGGATGATCACTTGTTTATGGTATATATTTCTTTCATTCACCCCGAAATCTGTAACCTCCATTTATCACAGGTCTAGGGTACACAGATGAAGTTCGGGGTTTATAAAATAATTGTATATTTTTGTACTTCTGAGCTAAGCCAGGCATCTACTATTTTAGGGAAATTGTCCTCTCATCCTCTTAGTCTAGGGGGTGTTTCAACATTAATAATAAACAAAAGCAGCCAGATAATCTGAAGTCTTTTTCAAGGCTATGATTACGAGACACACAATTTGCCCCATCACTGACACAGTTCTCTTCACCAAACATCACACTGAAACCATTTAAATAAATGACATCTTGTGTCCTAAGCATTTAGCTCCTGAGCCCTTGCTACAGTCTTAACATTACCACCAGTGAAACCGCCATTCTAATCTTTGTCTGTTCTCATTCACACAGCCCTCTTAGTTATCCTGCCAGCAAATCTTCAATGATCCTCTCTCTGTGTTTTCCATTTTCTCCCCCAGTTCTGGAACTCCAATCACATGTATACTTTTACTCTTGATTGTATCCCACATAGTTCTTAGGTTTTCTTCATTTTTCTCTGATTTTTCCTCGAACAAAGTGGTATCAAAGAATTTGTCTTCCATTTTGCTGATCCTGTCTTCCATTGTTTCAAATTTGCTCCTAAAACCTTCTATTGCACTGTTAATTTCTGAAATCTTGTTGTTCGTCTTTTGAATTTCTAATTGTTGTTCTTGTATAATTTCTAACTGTTTATTTATTCTGACATTTTGTTCTTGTATTATTTTCCTGAATTCTTCCATTGCTTTGTCAGTGTTTTACCTGATTTTGTCTGTACGTTCCGTGATTTTGTCTCTATTTTCCTTAGTTTTGTCTGTGTTTTCCTCCATATCTTTCCTAATCTCTTGGAGATCCCTGAATATTAGACTTTTGAATTCCCTATCAGGTAGTTCCAGTGCCTTTTCTTCCACCAGAAGGTCATCTGGTGTTTTACTTTAGTCGCTTACTAGAGTCATCCTGTCCTGTTTTTTTATGTTTTGATATTGTCTGCTGTCTCTGAGACATTCAGGACTGATTTTCTTCATTTATTGATTGTAGCTTTGTTTGTTTTGTCCTACTTCTTTGTTTTATTTGGTTATATCTGGGTGGGCTGGTTGGGTGTGTTTTATTGCTTGCTCGTCTGTGGGCATGAATATTCTCACAACCTTGTCCAGGTAGCAGGGACAGTCACTCAGCTATGGTGCAGCAGGGCAGTGCCAGTGGGGGGGGGATGGGTAATTTATGGTATGAACTGGGGGTGGCAGGGTGAGTCTGGGGGTGGCCCAGCAGGGTGGGGTCCGGAGATCCATGTCAGTGCTGCTTGGGAGCATGGTGGTCAGCAGGGTGGGACCAGGGGGTGGCACAGGGGGGAGGGGGTCCTGGTGTTCACATTGGTACCACTTGGGAGCATGGCATTCAGTGGGGCAGGGCCAAGGGGTCCAGAGGTCCACACAAGTGCCACTTGTGGGCACAGCACTCAGCATGTAGTGCAGAGAGGCAGGAGGGAAGGGAGAGGATATGAAGTGCAGAGCTAAGTGGGAGAGAAAAAGAAGAGAGGGGAACAGAAGCAAAAAAAAATTTTTTTAAATGATGGCATAGTGGGAGTTGGCAGATGGGGCGGGGCAGACCCAGGGAAGCTGTGTGCTGGTGGCTTTCTAGCTGAGCGGTGTAGCATGGCCCATTAAGAAGGAGCAGAGGAGGTACATGGGGCTACGTGGGTGAAAGAAAGGACAGAAGGAAAAGAAAGGGAAAGAAGAAACAACAAAAACCAAGACAAAAAAATGGTGCTAAGGGAACCAGCGTTTGGGGCAGGGTGGAACCCGGGTGATGGTGAGCTGATGTCTCTTTTGCTGGGCAGTGTGGCTTGACCCGTCAGGAAGGGGTGGAGGCAGTGCAGGGCCTAGGTGGGAGGGAGAAGGAAAAGGGAGAAAGGGAAAGATAAAGAAAAATAAAAAATATGGCACTGAGGGAGCCAGCCACTGGGGTCAGTGCAGACCCAGGGAGGCCATGTGTCAGTAGCTCTCTAGCCGAGCTGTGCAACACAGCCTGTCAAGGCGGGGCAGGGTCGGCACACAGGGCTAGGTGGGCAGGAGAAAGGAAAGGAAGGAAGGGAGAGAGAGAGAAGAAACAAAAACAAAAAAACATATGGCACTGAGTGAACTGGTAGTTGGGGGTGGGGTGGAACAGAGTGGTGGCAAGCTGGTGTCTTTCTTGCCAGGCAGTGTGGCATGGCCTGTCAGGAAGGAGTGGAGATAGTGCAGGGCCTAGGTGGGGGAAGAAGGAAAAGTGAGAAAGGGAAAGATAAAGAAAAAAAAAAAATAGAGGGCTGAGGGATTCAGCCTGTGGGAGCGGCGCAGACCCAGGGAGGCCATGTGCCGGTGGCTCTCTAGCCGAGCTGTGCAGCACAGCCCATCAAGGTGGGGCAGAGGTGGCACACGAGGCCAAGAGGGCAGGAGGAAGGAAAGGAAAGAGAAAGAAGAAACAGAAAAATAAAACAACAACAACAAAATATGGCGCTGAGGGAACCAGCCGTTCGGGTGGTGCAGACCTTGTGCAGCAGTGAGCCAGTGTTTCTCCAAGCAACCGTGGTCCATTGGAAAGTGGCAGAGGCAGTGTACAGGGCAGAAAGGTGGGAGTGGGACAGTATGTATCTCTGGTTATCGGGTGCTCTGTCTCCTGCTGGGAGCTCCGTGAAGTTGCCTTCTCCTACTCCCTGTCCGGGGTTGTTGGTGGCTGTGTTCAAAGATGGTGAATCCATGCCGCATTAGCTGGCAGGGTACCTCCACTCTGTAGCTCTCCTTGTTCTCTGTTCTTTACCATTTTCTTCTTCCATTCAGCACTTGATCTAGTTCTTTATCCCTTCATTTGATGCTTAGGTTCCAGGATTGATGTTTGTATCTGTTTTACTTAGTTTTTTGGGTCTTCACTGCAGAGGGATGGTATGGTGCTTCTGTCTATAGCACCATGTTGGCTCCACCCCACTCATTATTAAAACTCTCAGAAAACTAGGGCTAGAAAGAAATTTCCTTAACTTGACAAAGAGCATCTACAAAATACCTATAGCTAACATCTTCCTTAATGGTAAAAGACAACATGTTAAGATTAAAACAAAAACAAAACAAGGGCTGGCTGTCCAATCTCATAACTCTTATTCAACATTTTACTGATAGTTCTAACCAGTGCAAATAAAAAAAAGAAAAGGCATAAGATTGGAAAGGAAGAAACAAACTATCTCTATTTGTAGATGACATGTTTGTCTATGTAGAAAATCTCATGGAATGTGTAAAAAAGCTCCTAGAACTAATAAGTGAGTTTAGTAAGGTCATAGGTTACAAGGTCATTATATAAAAATCAAGTGCACTTCTGTCTAATGGCAATGAACAATTAAAAACCAAAATTTAAAAAACAAAATCATTAACAATACCACCAAAAAAAAAGAAAATAGTTATAAATCTAACAAAATATGTGCAGGATCTATCTATATGCTAAAAACTGTAAAATACAGATGACAGAAGTTAAAATCTAAGCAGATAGAGACATATACTGTGTTCACGAATTTTAAGAGCCAATATTGTTAAGATGCTTTGATGTTGTGTGTCATTAAATAAATTCCAACTCTTAGCAACCCTGTAGGATGGAATAGAACTGCCCTGTAGCGTTTTCAAGGCTGTAATCTTTATGGGAGAAGATCCCTAGGTCTATTCTCCCATGGAGCCACTGGTGAGTTCAAACCTCTGATCTATTGGTTAGTAGCCAGGTGCTTAACCATTGTGCCATGAGGGCTCCTTATTAAGATGCTACCCTAAATTAACCTATAGATTTTATGCAGTCACAATCAAAATCCCCCCAGAATTTTTTGTAGATACCAACAAGCTGATTCTAAAATTTATGTGTAAAAACAAAGGAATTAGAATAATCAAAATAATTTTGAAAAAGAATGATAAAGTGGAAGGACTCATACTACCTGATTTTAAGACTTAGTATAAAGCTTCAGTAATTAAGGCAGTGTTGTAATTTACAGAGGCCTATGGTTACAATGGTTCCTGGGTGGTACAAATGGTTAATGTGCTCAATTGCTAACTGAAAGGTTAGAGGTTTAAGTCTACCCAGAGGTGCCTTGGAAAAAAGGCTGGCGATCTACTTCTGAAAAAATCAGTGTTTAAAAATCCTATAGAGTGAACTTCCGGGCAACATGGTGCTATAGTCAGAGGCACCATGCCGTCCCTCCACAGCAAAGATCAGAACAACGAAGCCAAACAAAGTCACACGTCAATCCTGAAACCCTAAGCATCAAATGAAGAGATAAAGAACTCAGCCAAGCATCGAATGGAATAAGAACTGACCGAGAACAGAGAGCAAGGAGAGATATGTTCAGAATTATCCAAGGGTTGAAGCAAAAAGCAGACAAAAATGAGGAAAAAATAGACAAATTCATGGAAAAGGCAGACAAATTCATGGAAAATACAGACCAAAAAAAATGGAACAATTCAAGAAAATAATACAGGAACAAAATGTTAAAATAAATTCACAACTAGAAATCGTACAAAAGCAACAATTAGAAATCCAAAAGATAAACAAGATTTCAGAAATGGACAGTGTCATAGAAGGGCTGTCATCTCACAAAAACTGTGTGTATCAATTTGGCTGGGCCATGATTCCCAGAATTGTGTGGTTGCCTTCCATTTTGTGATTGTAATTTTATGTTAAGGAGGATTAGGGTGGGATTGTAACACCATCCATACCCAGGTCACATCCCTGATCCAATATAAAGGGAGTTTCCCTAGGGTGTGGCCTATACCACCTTTTACCTTACAAGAGATAAAGGAAAGGGAAGCAAGCAGAGAACTGGGGGACCTCATACTATCAAGAAAGCAGTGCCAGGAGCAGAGCGTGTCCTTTGGACTGGTGTCCCCATGCAGAGAAACTCCTAGTCCAGGGGAACATTGATGAGGAGGCTGACAGTGAGAGAAAGCCTTCCCCTGAAGCTGATGCCCTGAATTTGGACTTCTAGCCCACTGTACTGTGAAGAAATAAATTTATCTTTGTTAAAGTCATCCACTTGTGGTATTTCTGTTAGAGCTGCACTAGATGACTAAGACAGAATTTGGTACTGAGAGAGTGGGGCTCTGCTCTAACAGATACCTAAAATGTGGAAGCGGTTTTGAAACTGTGAATGGATAGAGGAGCGGCAGTGGCAGAGGACCAGCAACAGCAGAGAACCTGCAACAGCAGATAAGCGGCAGTGGCGGAGAACC
The DNA here is from genome assembly GCF_000243295.1 of Trichechus manatus latirostris. Lineage (NCBI taxonomy): Eukaryota > Metazoa > Chordata > Mammalia > Sirenia > Trichechidae > Trichechus > Trichechus manatus. Next base: position 5,266,963 of record NW_004443965.1, read on the forward strand.
AACAGCAGCAGAACCAGGAGACCGGTGTGAAATGGCACTAGAACTGACCCACGGAGCAAGAGAGCTGAGTGTCTGTGTGCAGGAGGCTTCCTGGTGGAATGGGGTGCCTCTGGGTACTTATTGGTGGGGCAAGGCTTGCTGACCCACAGAGTGAGAGAGCTGAGTGCCTGTGTGCACAAGGCTTTCTGCTGGAGTGGGGTGCCACCAGGCACTTAATTGGTGGCACTACAGAGCTTTGGAACACTTGCCCCAGCAGGGCAGATGCAGGTGTGAGGCCTGAGGGCCGAGAGGTCACAGGAAGCAGAAGCTGAAGAGATAAGGAACACAAGAAGCCGAGCTGCCTCAGTCTCAAAAGGTATGACCATGACCTCAGGGGTTTCAAAGGGTGGAGCCATGGCCTCTGGTGTTTCTAAGGGTAGAGTCACCACTTGGATGGACTGGGAAAATGGTGGGCCTAAAGCAGAAGGAGCAGAGTTGCCTTTCCAGTGGGCCTGGAAGGCGGAGCTGAAGCTCATCTGGAGATGGTGGCCAATACTTAGAGTCTGGAGGGCAGGGCCATTGTGTAAATGGTCTCAGAGAACAGAAGTTTATTTTCAAAGCCTTGACGGCTATTGTACTGTATTCTGCTGACTTGATTGGTGCCTATTATCCCTTCTTTCCCTCCAGTTTCTCCCATTTGAAATGGAAATGTCTAGCTTGTGCCTGTTCTGCCATTGTATCTTTGGAAGCAGATAACTTGTATCATAGATTTCACAGATGAAGAGGAATTTCTGGATTTTGGACTTGGAGTTAAGACTTTTGCTATGATATATATGATGGGGTGAATATGTTTCCTATGTTGAAGAATGTGATTTTTTGGGGGCCAAAGGGTGGAATGTCACGGTTTGAATTATGTCCCACAAAAAATGAGTGTATCTATTTGGCTGAGCCATGATTCCCAGAATTGTGTGGTTGCCTTCCATTCTGTGATTGTAGTTTTATGTTAAGGAGGATTAGGGTGGGATTGTAACACCACCCATACCCGGATCACATCCCTGATCCAATATAAAGGGAGTTTCCCTAGGGTGTGGCCTGTACCACCTTTTACCTTTCAAGAGATAAAAGGAAAAGGAAGCAAGCAGAGAATTGGGGGACCTCATACCAATGCCAGGAGCAGAGCAAGTCCTTTTGACTGGTGTCCCCATGCAGAGAAGCTCCTAGTCCGGGGGAACATTGATGAGAAGGCTGACAGTGAAAGAAAGCCTTCCCCTGAAGCTGATGCCCTGAATTTGGACTTTTAACCCACTGGACTGTGAAGAAATAAATTTATCTTTGTTAAAGTCGTCCACTTTGTGGTATTTCTGTTAGAGCTGCACTAGATGACTAATACAAGGGCTGAGGAGCAGATTTGAAATGGTGGAAGATAGGATAAGCAAAATTGAAGACAAACACTTGGATACAACTCTGTTTGAGAAAAAATCAGAAAACAGAAAGAAGAAAAAATGAAGAAACCCTGAGAATTATGTGGGATACAATCAAAAGTAAACATCTGCGAGTGATTGGAGTTCCAGAATAGGGGGAGAGAACAGAAAACACAGAGAAGATCATTAGAATTGCTGGCAGAAAACTTCCCCAATATCATGAAAGATTAAAAGCTCACCATCCAAGAAGCTCAACAAACCCCATATAGGATAGACCCCAAAAGAAAATCACCAAGGCATATCATAATCACATTTGCTAAAACCAAAGACATACAAAGAATACTGAGAGCAACTCGAGAAAAACAAAAAGTCACTTACAGAGGAGAAACAATAAGGCTAAGCTTGGATTATTTGGCAGAAACCATGCAGGCAAGAAGGCAATGGGATGGCATATATAAAAATTGCCAGCCAAGAATAATATATCCTGCAAAACTCTCATTCAAATATGTTGGTGAAATTAGATCATTTCCAGATAAACAGAAATTAAGGGACTATGTAAAAACCAAACCAAACTTACAAGACTTATTAAAGGGAGTCCTTCGATCTGAGAACAAACAATATCAGACCACAGGCTGAATATGGGACACAGGATTGTACTAGCCAGATACCAACCTAGGAAATGAACTCTTAAGGACTATGCAAAACCAAAAGAATTACAACAGGGAACCACAGAGGTTAATCTGTAAATGACAACAGCATCAGAACAATAAAAGAGGGAATAAACGGTGTAGGTACAGAACCCTCTAACGGAGAGGAAGGCAAGGCAATATCAAGTAATAACAGACTGGTTCAAATCTAGGAAGATAAGGGTAAATTTCAAGGTAACCACAAAGAAAGTTAACAAAACTACTCATCAAAATAAAGAAGAAAAACATAAAGTCTCAGTAAAAACAAAACCTACAAAAACAAAAAATGAAAAAAAATCCACATACTAAAGGAACCCAGCACAGGAGAGTAAAAGGAACAAAGAAAACATCAGCACCACAAGAAAAAAGCACTACAAAGTGCAATCCCACTCCTAGGAATATATCCTAGAGAAATAAGAGCCATCACACCAATAGACATATGCACCCCCATATTCATTGCAGCACTGTTCACAATAGCAAAAAGATGGAAACAACTAGATGCCCATCAACAGATGAATGGAGAAACAAACTATGGTACATACACACGATGGAGTATTATGCAAAGATAAAGAACAATGAATCTGTGAAGCAGCTCATAACATGGATGAAACTGGAGGACACTATGCTGAGTGAAATAAGTCAATCACAAAAGGACAAGTATTGTATGAGACCTCTACTGTAAAAACTCATGTAAAAGTTTATGCACAAAAAGAAACAATCTTTGTTGATTACCAGGGATGGGAGGGGTGAGGGGGGAACTAAATAGACAATAGATAAGTGGTAACTTTGGTGAAGGGTAAGACAGTACACAATACTGAGGAAGCCAGCACAATTTGTACAAGGAAAGGTCATGGAAGCTCCACAGGCACTTCCAAACTCCCTGAGGGACTGAATTTCTGGGCAGAGGGCTCTGGGGACCATGGTCTCGGGGAACATCCAGCTCAATTGGCATAACACAGTTTATAAAGACAATGTTCCACATTCTACCTTGGTGAGTAGTGTCTGGGGTCTTAAAAGCCTGTGAGCAGCCATCTATGATACTCCACTGGTCTCACCCCTTCGGGAGCAAGGGAGAAAGAAGAGAACAGGATACAAGGAAAAGATTAGTCCAAAGGACTAATGAAACACACCTACCACAGCCTCCACCACACTGAGTCCAATACAGCTAGATGGTGCCCGGCTACCACCACTGACTTCTCTGACCAGGATCACAGTAGAGGGTCCTGGACAGAGCTCGAAAAGGATGTAGAACAAAATTCTAAGTTACAAAAAACAGACGAGATTTACTGGCCTGACAGACTGGAGAAACCCCGAGAGTACGGGCCACGGACACCCTTTTAGCTCAATAGCGAAGTTGCTCTCGAGCTTCACCGTTCAGCTGGGAATGGGAAAGCCCCATAAAACAAAACGGGACTAATGAGGCACAGCAGTCCAGGGACAAGGACTAGAAGGCAGGAGGGGACAGGAAAGCTGATGACAGGGAACCCAAGGTTGAGAAGGGACAGTGTTGACATGTTGTGGGGTTGTTAACCATTGTCATAGGGCAATACGTGTACTAACTGTTCAATGAGAAAATATTTGTTATGCAAACCTTCATCTAAGGCACAAGAAAAAACAATTATCTATGTGAGATCAAACTGACAATAGCAACTCAAAAGATTTGAGGGGAAACCTCAGGGGCAGTGAGTTGAAGATAATGGTGATGGAATAATTTGGAAAAGGATAGTGAGAATAGCAGCACGACTGGAAGAATGTAATCGATGCCAGTGAACTGTACATGTAGAAACTTTGGAAATGGTGTAACTTTGGCTATGTATATTTTCACCAAAAAAAAATCCTCTAAGGTCGAGAAGGGAGAGTGTTGACATGTCTTGGGGTTGTTAACCAATGTCATAAAACAACATGTGTACTGACTGTTTAATGAGATATTATTTGTTCTGTAAACCTTCATCTAAAGTATAATTAAAAAAATGTTTAAGAAGTCATATTAGGCATGTTACATTGTTATCAAATTTATTATAATCTACAGTACCTAAATGTGCTAAGCAAAAAATGGTCACCGGACAGTTTGTACACTGCTTTACATGGGTGTTTTTGGTTTTTGTTCTTAAGTGCAATTAATTTCCTTTCAGTAGAGTCCGTATTTTAAATTATTTTTTCCCCACGAGTGTGTCTAGGTTTTGACTTGGCAAATCTCTCTCAACTGATACTTCCCCTGACCAAAAGTGGACATTATTAAAAGAGTTTCCCAGGAAATAAAATGGGGCCTGTGGAAAGAAAAAAAAACAAAAACAAAAACAAAACTAGAACCAAGATTATCCCCTGAGATCACCCTTAGTGTAACAGTAGAGTGGCACACAAAATAAAGCATAGTAATCATAAGATAGGTGCTCTACGTAAAAACCATCGTATGAGACCAAAAGGTCAACAATTACTCAAAAGCAAAGATGAGAAGATAAGGGAGCAGGGAATCTAGAGTACTGGAAAGGGAACAAGCAAAACACAATTAGAGAATGTTGGCACATTTTGATAAATGTAACGAATGTCACTGAACAATGTGTGTGGAAATTGTCAAATGGGAACCTAACTTTCTGTGTAAACTTTCACCAACAACTCAATAAAAAATAATTGAGGCAAGAAAAAAAAAATCCTATAGAGTACTGTTCTACTCTGACACACATGGGGTCACCATGAGTCAAAACCAATTCAACAGCAACTGGTGATAATGGTTACAAGGCACGCAAATCGTGGGCTACCTACACATCTCTCTTTCCCAAGCACAACAGTGAAGCCATGTGAATCAGGGCTACCTTGTATCCCAAAGTATGCCTGTGGCAGAGACTTCTAATTGTATTCAAGTATCCATTCTCCTTTTCTTTTTGGTAATTGAATCCCTGACTTCTACTGAGGCATGCAGCAGCCCAGCTGGAGACTACATTTTTCCTCTTCTCTTGTAGCTAGGTATGGCCCATAACTAAGTTCTGGCCAATGGATTGTGAGCAGAAGTGTTTCAAGCATCTTACAGGTCATTCTTTTAAAAGGTATGAAATGTGATACCAGAATGTGAGCCATCTTTAACTCTGCAGAAGAGACAACATCCTAGAGCATGGTGGAACAATAACTTAGAGTGTCTAGGCTTCTGGAGAGAGTCCATAGGGGGTGGGGGCAAACAGCTAACGTTCTCTGCTGCTAACCAAAAGATTGGAGGTTTAATTCCACCTGGAGTCACTGTGGAAGGAAGACCTGGTGATCTACTTCCAAAAAAATCAGTCACTAAAAACCCTATGGAGCACAGTTCTACCGACTTGTCAGCAACTAAAAAAAGAAAACTTCTGGAACATCATGAAGCAGAACAAACTTACCCTATATTTTATTTATGCCACTGTTTTTTAATCTCTGTTAAACAACTGAAGTAGCCCTGGCACAGTGGTTAAGAGCTAGGCTGCTAACCAAAAGGTTGGCAATTTGAATCCACCAGCCACTCCCTGGAAGCTCTATGGGGCAGTTCTACTTTGTCCTACAGGGTCACTATGGTTTGGTTTGGTTTTTAAACAACTGAAACAACATTCTCAGAAAAACAAGGAACAAGTGCTTCCCTTCTCACCTCCTGAACACAGAAAAGTTTAATGAATGCAGGGAATTCCCATGCCCCACTGCCCCGAGGTCTTCCTACCTTGATCACACCCCTTTGATTTATTTAACCCCAAACCTTTCCCTGTCCTTATTTCTCTCTCAACTCACCCCTGCTCCTTCTGTCTCTTTCACTTCCTAGCCCTATATTAAATATCTTTTGTTGTTGCTGCTGCTCACTCTTTTTGTCCTTGTGGCCTTATATCCATCTCCAATTGTGTATATAACTGTGGATGATTTTTACAAAAGCAAAAATTGGGATAGTGAAGGTTGAAAGGCCACAATGAATGTTCAGCTTAAGCAATCTGCAACTGCCGCTGGCAACCGACAGTTGTTTTTACTCTTTATCTCCCTTTTCTCCTTTCGAATATTTCACGAAGTATTCATAAGCCTGTTCTTTTCATTTTTGTAACTGAGAGATACATTATGGTCTCTAAAGATCACGTCTTAAATGTTCTCCCGGGCTTTTTTTCCCCCAGTTAGAATAGTCAAAATATAGCAGGTTGATTTGTGGGATATGCAGCCAACCTTCACCACCCATGTACAAAACAGTGTTTGTAAAACCTTGACTTTTTTTCATCACTTATGGAAATTAACTTTTATAAAGCAAAGAAAGCAAAATTCCACGTTGTGTAGTAGTATATGCAACCGAAATTATAAGGTCGATCTTTACTTGTAGGCACAAATTTTTATTTCATATGAATTAAATAATATTGCATTCCAAGTATTTATTCTACAGTGATTTGATGAAGACTAATTTCATTTTTTAAATAAAAGCTGAACATGCTGGTAAACTGTTTTCTGTAATTTTATTGATTTTCATCTTTGTTTTTCTTCCTTATGAGAAATTTCTTAGGGCTTTGCCTCTTAGGAATTTCCCTATTTGAATTTTTTTTTTGGCTGTACTAGAAAAAAAATAGGATACATTAAGACGCACTGTTTTACATATTATTATAAATATTTTTTAAATGTACAATTTGCCCTTCAGAGAGATGTAAGTTCACTTACATAGATTCTACCCTGTTTGGAGAGAAGAATAATCATTTACTGAACACTTACTATGTATTAAGAATTGTGTCTTTATCTCCACTATTACATTTTATCTTACCATAAGTCTTTACAGATGAAAAGTGAAAATTTAATATCTTGTCCAAAGTTACACAGCTAGTATTTAAACCTGGCAGGCATAAACACACAATTGACAGAATATTTTAAATGCATCCATTTGAAGAATCTTTTAATATGGCAAATTGCCAAAAATAAATTTAACATGTGAGAATTCTTTTACTGTTTGAAATACAAGACTGATCCAATAATACTCATATCTCAACTTACAACTTTTATGTATGAATAAGCAGTAGTTTCTATTGGAATCAACTTGCTCCAGAATTTAATTTTATTAAACAGCATACATTCTAGACATATCTTTGTTTGCTCATTTTCTTCATTGGCACTAGTGAAGCTAATAGTAAGAGTTACCGTTTATTGAGTACTTATAATGTGCTGGGCATTGTGCTAAGTCCTTTATATACATTGTCTTACATGATTCTTCACAACAACCACGCCCTGTGTGGAAGATATTTTTATTCCCACTTTTTAGATGAAGAAACTCCATCTCAGAATTGGTAAATTGCTCAAGGTCACCCAGTAAGGAAGTTGTCAGTTGGGATTTGAAACAAGTTCTGTCTGGGCCCCAAATCTCTGTTTTTAATTATTTCAGGCCATCACTGCATGGCTGAACACCAAAACACAAACACACCAGAACAACTGGGTAAAAGTGAAAAAGAAGTCAGTCATTAATTACTGGTTACTTGGTGTCATATAGACTCCCAGTTATTGTACTGAATTAAGACAAGGTCTTTATTGAATTCTGTTACTCCGATTTCTTAATGTGGCTAAAAATTCAAGGAGACTTGGTCAAGTTCTACCAGCTCTAAAGTTTACAAATGCTTTGGAAGGCTATAACACTTACAGAAAAATAATTCTTAAAATCTCAATCATATGATTAAATGGTAATCACAACTACATATACATGTGCAAAGAATATAGTAATAAGGGAAGAGAAATATAATTACAGTAAATAAAAGTAATAACAATACAATAATTAAATATTAGAGTAGGAATGTTAGAATAGTGAAGTTCAAAGGTGGAAGCTGGAATAAAATTTCTCTCCTCAGTTAAGAAGTAATATCTTTATACTACCTTAAAATGCTAGAGGAAAAGTCATTTCACAAAGACTTCCCCTCGGCAGACTACTCTGCAGAATTCTAGTAAGCTTTCTCTCTCTCTCTCACTCTCTTTTTCCCTCCTTCCCTCCCTCCCTTCCTTCCTTCCTTTCTTTTATTGTGCTTTAGGTGAAAGTTTACAGCTTAAGTTAATTTCTCATTCAAAAATCTATACACATTGTTTTGTGACATTGGTTGCAATCCTCACAATGTGACAGCATACTCCCCCTTTCCACTCTGAGTTTCCTGTGTCCATTCATCCAGTTCCTGTCCCTTCCTGCCTTCTCATCCTGCTTTTGGACAGGAGCTGCCTATTTGGTTTCGTATACTTGATTGAACTAAAAAGCACGTTCCTCATGTGTATTAATTTTTTGTTTTATAAGCCTGTCTAATCTTTGTCTGAAAAGTGGGCTTCAGGAATGGTTTTAGTTCTGGGTTAGCAGATCATCTGAGGGCCATAGTTTTGGGGGTTCCTCCAGACTCTGTCAGACCATTAAGTCTAGTCTTTTCACGTGAATTTGAATTCTGTTTTACATTTTTCTCCTGCTCTGTCCAGGACTCTGTGTTGCGTTCCGTGTCAGGGCAGTCGTTGGTGGTAGGTAGCGGGCACCATCTATTTCTTCTGGTCTCAGGCTGGTGGAGTCTCTGGTTCATATGGTCCTTTAGTCCTTTGGGCTAGTATTTTCCTTGTGTCTTTGGTTTTCTTCATTCTCCTTTGCTCCAGGTGGAATGGGACCAATAGATATATCACAGATGGCTACTCACAAGCTTTTAAGACCCCAGACACTACTCACCTAAGTGAAATGTAGAATATTTTCTTTATAAACTATGTTATGCCAATTGACCTAGAAGTCCCCCAAGACTATGGTCCCCAGGCCTCAGCCCCAGCTACTTGGTCCCTCACAGTATTTGGATGTGTCTAGGAAACATCTATGCTTTTGCTTTGGTCCAGTTGTGCTGACTTCCTCTATATTGTGTGTTGTCTTTCCCTTCACCAAAGTTGACATTTGTTTACTATCTAGTTACTGATTCCCCCCTCCCTCCCTCCCTCCCAACCCCTACTAAGCTTTCATAGATGATAGTTAAAATTTTTTTCTACTTTAGGTTTCTACTCAGAAGAATTCTGTGGGCCTTACACAGTTTTCTTTAATGGGTAGGAAATTCTGTTGGAAGATAATTTCAAAAGGGAGTGAATAAATTTTAGAGTCTATTTCAATGGGCTCCTGTACACCAGTATTTAAAGTATTCTTTAAGTAATCTAGAAACTGTAATATGAGGTCCAAAAATCCTCATTTTGTTGCATTTCCTATTAATTTTTTAAAAGAATATGTAAAGGTTCTTGGATGGCACAAATGGTTTGCACTAGGCTGCTAACCAGAAAGTTGGCAGGTTCGAACCCACACAGTGGCACCACGGAAGAAACAGGCCGGCTGATCTGCTTCTGTAAGGATTATAGCCAATTCGACTCTGGAACAATTGGGGTCTCTCCAAGAGAACAACAACACACACACACAAAAAAATAAAAAATCAACAACAAAAAAGAATATGTAATAACAATTGAAAATGTTTTACACCTAAGAGAGGTATCTTACTGAAAGGAATAAAAGTGATAGATAGGATAAAAATAAAATGATCATAAAAATTTTGGTAACAGTTTCAAATAGAACAGATGTAGATAGCTCATGATAAACATGTAAAGAGACTTTATCTATAGCGTGTAATCCAAAAACACCTTACAGGTTTCTCCTGATTAACCCTAAATAAAAATCTCACTTCAGGTGACAAAAAAAGGTCCATCAATGTTGCTCATGCATTTCAACGCAAAAATGGAATGGAATCATTGACTACAGGTAGAAATGTGCAAAACTACTCAAGATAAATACGCTGCTTTGAGGCTACACATTCACTCCACTTTTGTCTGCCACCTTGATTTCTGGATTGGGCACTCGTGGATAAAACGTATGTGATCTGAAAAAATAGTGCATCTTTTAAAAGTCAGTGTCATGTAATGCGATTCCTTTGGCAAAATGTATGTTACATGGTATTAGACCATGGACTGAGCTAATATAGCATGATGCGTTAAAAAATGCACATCATGATTGCAATATGTGTCAGAACAATGAATTTGTTATATCAGATACCTGTTCAGCTGTAAATAGAGCCCTCTGAAAGTCACTGACAAAAGGATTATATTCTCTTGATGCTTGTGTATAATTCTTAGCATCTAAAATGGGCAGTCCTTTGACATCCATACTCTGTGACCTGTGTGCATTTAAATCGCGTGTTTAATACATGGACACCATGAGAATATAGCACATTGTAAAAGCTACTATTGGATATGTTTTGTTTTCATAGGCATCTTTCCTCCCAGGATCCAATAGCTAAATCCTCCTCTTCTCTCCAAGATACATGCACATGGAGCTGTAATGGATTCTGTATTAATCAGAAAATCCTCTGGCTGCAAGTAACAGAAATCTCATTAATAGTAGCTTAAACAAATAGTAATTTATTTTTTCTTAACATAGGGTGTCTAGAGATTGACAGCTGCTGGCTTTGGTTCAGCAGCTCAGTGATGCCAAGACTTATGTCTCTGAAAAAACATTTTTGTTTTGGTCTTTCCCCACAGCTGAAAGATGGGTGTTTCAGCTTTAGTTATTCCATCTACTTTTATGGAAAAAAATGGGAAAAGGACAGTTCATCCTGCATTTGCCCCTTTTATCAAGAAAGCCAAAGGATTTCCAGCAGCCACCTACATACTTCCACGTATGTCCAATTCCCAGAATTGTGCACCTGACCACCTCTAACTGCAAGGGAGGCTGAGAAAGTAGGCCCTACAATGGAAGCAGGCAAGGAAGAAGGGTATTGGCAATGGGTATTGGGAGAGCCTGCTAAGAGTGTCTGCTGTAGATGCTACTAACAATCTGTAAATACAGTAGAAAGCATGGTATGGGACAGGCTTGAAAAAGTGGTAAGTCCATATGAAAAAAATTAATATAAAAATTTTAATATTATACGTAAACATCAATTCTAGATAAAATGTGGATCTAAATATGAAAGGTAAAATACTAAATCTTCTATAATAAAACATAGGAAAATATCTTCATGACTGTGTGTAAGCAAAGATTTCTTAAACAAGATACTGAAAACACTAATGATGGAAGGAAAAATGCAGTAACTGGACTGCTGTTGTTGTTAGGTGCCATCGAGTGGGTTTCGACTCACAGCGACTCTATGTATAACAGAACTTAACACTGCCTGGACCTGCGCCATCCTCACAATCGTTGCTGTGTTTGAGCCCATTGTAGCAGCCACTGTGTCAATCCATTTCATCGAGGGTCTTCCTCTTTGTCGCTGACCCTCTACTTTGCCAAGCATGATGTCCTTCTCCAGGGACTGGTCCCTCCTGATAACATGTCCAAAATACGTGAGATGAAGTCTCGCCATCCTCACTAGTAAGGAACACCTGGTTGTATTTCTTCCAAGGCAGACTCATTCATTCTTCTGGCAGTCCATGGTATATTCAATATCTTTACCAACACCGTAATTCAAAGGCATCAATTCTTCTTCGGTCTTCCTTATTCATTGTCCATCTTCCTCATGCATATGAGGCAGTTGAAAATACCATAGTGTGATGGTTAAGGTTGTGTGTCAACTTGGCTACACCATGATTCTCAGGGTTTGACAGTTATGATGGAGTTTGGTAACTATGTAATGATGTAATCATCTCCATGATGAGATCTGTTATGAGCAGCCAATCAGTTGAATGGGAGCTTCCTTGGGGGTGTGGCCTGTATCCAATATAGTAGACTTTCTGGCAAAGCTCATTGGCTTTTGCTTGCTCTGGATGCTGCAGCTGGCGCCTGTTCATCTGACCTCCAGTTCTTAGAACTTGTGCTAGCAGCTTACCTGCCGATTTTGGGATTTGTCAGCCTCTGTGAGACAGAGGCCTGCTGTCTGACCTGCCAGTCTTGGGTTCACCAGCTCCTGTAGCTATGTAAGGCAGGAGAATTCTCCAGCCTGACCCATGGACTTGGGACTTTCCAGCCTCCACAACAGCATGAGCCATTTCCTTGATATAAATCTCTCTATATATATATTTATAAACTTCATTGGTTTTGCTTCTCTAGAGAACCAAGTCTAAGATACATGATTTGGGTCAGGTACACCTTAGTCCTCAAAGTTACGTCTTTACTTTTAACACTTTAAAGAGGTCTTTTGCAGCAGATTTGCCCAATGCAATACATCATTTGATTTCTTGACTGCTGCTTCCATGGGTGTTGATGGTGGATGCAAGTAAAATGAAATCCTTGACAACTTCAATATTTTCTCCAATTATCATGTTGTTGCCTATTGATCCAGTTGTGAGGATTTTTGTTTTGTTTATGTAACTGGACTACTAAGATCTAAATCTAAAATCAAGAACTTTTACTCATCTAACACACTGTTCTGAGAGTAAGAAGGCAAGTCACAAAGTGGGAAAAGATATTACAAATCATATATTAAACAAAGGACCCATATCCAGAATATATAAAGAGCTCCTACAGTCAATAAGGAAAGGCAATAGAAAAATGAGCAGAAGATTTTTATAACTAAGTTACAAAAGATAATATTCAAATGGTCAGTAAACATATAAAAATGTGCTCAATCTCATTAGTCTTCAAGTAAATGCAAATTAAAACAACAATGAAATACTGTACATCGACCAGAATGGCTAAAACGAAAAAGACAGACAATTGCAAGTGCCAGTGAGAATGTGGAGCAATTAGAACTCTTATACCCTGCTGGTAAGTTTGTACTACTTTAAAAAACTATTTAACAGATTCTACTAACGTTAAACATATGCATACCCTATGACTCAGAAATTCTTCTCCCAAGTACCTAGTACAAATTACAAGAACATTCATGACAGCACTATTTATAAGAGCCACAAACTGGAAACAACTCAAATTCCCAGCAGTAGAAGAGAGAAATAAATTATGGTATGTTCATACAATGTAATACTATACAGCAATAGAAATGAACAAACTACAACAACATGAATTAACAAGAAGAACACAATATAATGTTGAGAGAAAGGCACTTGACACAAAAGAGTATATACTGGATAATTCCATTTATAGAAAGTCCAGAAACAGGCACACTGGTATGTGATGTTGGTAGTCATAAATTTGGCTACTTTGGTGGGATGGGTAGAGATTGGCAGGAGGCAGAGAAAAGCTTTTGGAGTGCCAGTAATGTTTTCTTTCTTCATCTGGGTATTGGTTACATGGGTTTGTTAACTTTATAAAAACGTATCTTGTGCATAGTTCTTTAAATATATTATATTCTTCAGTAAAAAGTTTGCTTTAAAAAAGCAAAAAGTCCTGTTTCTTTCACGCCTCTGACCAACCAATCAAGCCATTCACCCCTGCCCAAGAATCCATACCTCTGGCTATCTCACCCTCCATACAAAGTGATTGACCAAGTGTACTGCTTGCAACTTTGCAGCAGTGGGAGGATCCTCCTTTCCCAACGTTCTTTAGGGCAACCCCTAAATGAGCTATGGTACAGCAGTAGTTCACAGATACCTAACGTTAACATATTATATTGACCCATCTGTAAATGAAGTCCAAGTTTTTATTTCTCCATCAAGAAAAGTTGGTCAAAGGGAGTCAGAGAGGCATTAGTATAACTAACAGAGATAGATGCCCTAGTAGACAGAGACACTTATTCATGTAATTTGCATATGCTTTCTGGACTGCTTAGGCCCAATCCCAAATGTGCCATTTTTGCACAGTGCATTATGTACTACTATGCCCACTCATAGTGAATCTGATAATACTCTTTGCATTATTGATGGCTCTGGTCCTATAGTTTCTTGGTGTCATATTATCAATTCTAAGTTTCTGCTAGGGTTCAGTAGTGTTTCTGGAGTTGTCTTTCAAAAACTGAGTACGTCTCTACCACTGAAGACATGGTCTGTACTGCTACTCTCCTCTTAGGGTTTACCAGACTCCACATAGCATCCTTATCCACCAGATACACCTAGGACCTTGGATCTGCGAGGTCATATGGCTTGAATTGCAGGGCAGCTTGCACTGCAGACTGGACCCAATGCAGAGCCTGCTCTTACTCTGTGTCCCACTCAAAGCTGGCAGTATTTTGAATCACCTGATTAGTGAGTCAGAAAGTATCCCCAAGAGTAGTAAATTACTACCCCATTTATTTGGAAAGTGATTCTGGGGGCCAGGAGTAAGGAATGGATAAGTGAATCAGGGAAGGAGGAAAAGCCAGTGCCAGCATAGATTATTAAGTTTGTCACAGGTGATATGCTGGGACCATCTGAGGAGCCTTATGAAATGAGTCTCATAATTGCCTGCTGCCTGGAGAATGAAAGGGGGAAGCATTTATCCATAGGCTTCTGTTCCCTGTACTCCAGAGTTGTGCATAGATGTGTACTGAGCAGTTTCCCATGCTTGTCTCCTGCATCAGTAGGGTAGAAGGCAAGAAGCACATGGCCTGGGTCTAAAGCAAGGCACTGTCAGGTTGTACTCACGCAATGCTGGTCAAAACCTGAGTGTGACTGAGTGCCACTGCAGTGGCTCCAGTAAGACATAGGGCCAAGAGAACTTGAAAAGACATACAAGTGAAGGAAAGGAAAAGGAACTTCTAGATCTCTTCAGAAGAGGTGGGATTCTGAATGATGAAGAAAATGTTTCAAGTCTTTTGAGCATCTAGAGATCATTATCATAGACATTTCACAAAAATATACCTTTATCAATAGTACTTCTTTGTTTAAATAATCTCTCCAGGGGCAGATTTAAATAATCTTTTCCAGTTGGCCATTTGGTTTTATTAAATGGAAGTACAACATCACAGCGATTGCACACTGGGCCCCATAGCTCTGTAGAAGTCTCATTGCATGTTAGTTGCCTCATAGTTCCAGGAAAGTAAAAACATGACCGGTCTCTTCTTTCCATCAAAATTAGAAAACCATCTCAGTGTCATATTTAACTTTAATTTAACTCAGCAAATACTGTGCATCTACTAGGTACTCTGCATTGGGCTTGATGCTGGGGATACCAAGATGAATTTATGTTGCTGGTTGCTGTGGAGTCCATCTAACTCGTGGCGACCCCCTGTGTGTCAGAGTAGAACTGTACTCCATAGGATTTTCAATGGCTGATATTTTAGAAGTAAATCATCAGGGTTTCTTCCCAGACACCTCTGGGTGGACTCAAACCCACAACCTTTCAGTTAGCCGCTGAGCAAGTTGACCGTCTGCGCCACCCAGGGACTATGATGAATATATAGTGGTCTCTAATCTTGAAGAAAAGGAGACCTGGTGCCACAGTGGTTAAGCGCTCAGCTGCTAACCGAAAGGTTGGCTGTTGGAATTCACCAGCCGCTGTGCAGGAGAAAGATGTGGCAATCTGCTTCTGTAAAGATTTCAGCCTTGGAAATCCTATGGGGCAGTTCTACTCTGTCCTATAGGGTTGCTATGAGTTGGAACCGACTCAATGGCTCACAACAATTTTGAAGAAAGGAACCCTGGTGGTGCAGTGGTTAAGTGCTCAGCTGCTAACCAAAAGATCAGCAGGAGAAAAACGTGGCAGTCTGCTTCAGTAAAGATTACCACATCGGAAACCCTATGGGGTAGTTCTACTCTGTGCTATAGGGTCACTACGAATCAGAAGCGACTCGAAGGCAATGGGTTTCAGTTTTCTGGTAATTTTGAAAAGCTTGAAGTCTAGTGGGAGAGAATGGTGTGAAGAGATGGGGAAATTATGAGTTCATAGCCCTGTAAGCATAGAGAAAAAACACTTTTCATTTGCAAGAAAATCTATACTTCTCTTTAATAAAATATTATTTCAACCCTCCAACGTCGGCAATGGAAGAATTACCACTCAGGGAGGAGATGGCTGGACTTTATCCTTGTTCTGTCTGATGCACTCCTTTTGGGGATCTCTCAATTATCTTCAACCTTCCGATCTCAAATGTAGATAGACTCATCCCTTAATTTCTTATAACTCACCTGAGGCAAGGCCAGAAGATTTAAACAGAATTCAACTAAGGTTTAGGGATAACAAAACAAAAGGGCACCAAATAGTGACAAATGAGCTTACTTAGTTTCCCTTACGGATGCCCTAGGGCATCTCTCTGCCTAGATCCTGCAGGCTTCCCTGTGATTAGTACTTTCCTGCACTAACCTGAAATGACGTCCCATCCCGTTTGTCTGCGTCCCCAAAGTTAGAGCCCAAAGAGCAAAGCCCAGAGAAAAACGGTGTGTGTGTGAGGGTGTTTCAGGTTATCTTAGTAGCCGTCTGTGGTGAAACGAGTTCCTTTATGTGATCTTTTGCCTTGGTTCTTTGGAAAAACAGATTGAGAGATCACCCTCCTAAGCCCTGAGGAGTTACCTTTGCACTAGTTTTCTGCCCCAGAAGGTTTGTTATTTTTGTCCAGGTTGACTGACATTTCCTGGGTAAGCTATAAACAACTTGTGGTTTTATATTTTTTGTCCGGTTCCTGTGACTGGTATACGCCTTCCAGGGATTGGTCAGTAGTCTATGCAAATGAAATGTCTATTTATTGAGAGGAGATTGGTCAGCTTGTGGCCTTGGTGGAAGGGCCATGCCTTGACATTGATGAAGAGTCTGTGTATGTATGCAGCCTACCCCACAGAGGTTTTTCAGACAAAAAGCAGGAACAGAAGCAGTAGGAAAAAGCAGAAGGAAGAAAAAAAGGAGAAGAGAGAAGAAGCAGAGAAAGAGACAGAGAGGAGGCAAGGAACTTCCTAAAAGAGCTGTAAGAAAGGCTGTAACACTGAAGACAACAAGGGGTCCAGAAGGGACCCAGCAGCAGAGCTCACAGCAACAGGCCTGGAAGGGGCCCTGTGGCAGAGTTGGTGGTGACAGATAGCAGGGCCAAGAGAAGCCTATTCCAAGGGGCTAAGAGGAGGCCTGTATGAGGGGGCCTAGAAGAGGCCTGCATGGAGCTGAGAGAGCTGTCCTGCACTGAAGAAGGGAGACTTTGCCTACATACTTCCTGATCCTGATCCTATTGTAGCCTATTGATCCTGATCCCAAGTAGTACCCTATTACTTCCTTAATAAACCACTTCACTGTAAGTACAGTTTGTGAGTTCTGTGTGGCCACTGCAACAGATTATTGAATCCAGAAGAGAAGTAGAGTGTGCTGTGGGGAGGACAGCTGGTGTTAGAATTGGTAAAAAGGTCAGAGAGTGGAGCTATGTCTGACCTCCACCTGTAGGTATCAGCCTTGGACTGATCTTGATTCACATTATCCTCCTTGAAGTTAGACAGGTCTTGACCCTGATGCTACTCCTACCTTTTCACACCATCTTGCTAGAATGGGAAGACCCCACGATATACCCTTAAATGGAAAAAAAAAAAAAGAGAGGGAGAGAGACATTTAAAGCAGCATTTATTTATTCATTCAAGAAATATTTATTGAGTACCTACTATGTGCAAGACATAATTATATGCTGGAATAGAGTGGTGAATAATTTTCATATGGAGTTTTCTGTCTAACATGAATCCAACATGATGTCATTAGTGAAAGCATGTATATTTCCATATTCATATAAATGTGTATTCTACTGCAGTCTTAGTGTCTTATTTAGGAAGTCTTTCCCATATAACTTATTTATTTAGCAAACACTCTAAGTACCACCAATGTCCTAAGCACTTTACAAATATTAACTTATTTAAGTTTTATAACAACCTTATGAGGTAGGTATTACAGTCGTCCCTCAGTATTCACGGGGAATTGGTTCCAGGACCCTCCGTGGATACCAAAATCCTCAGATGCTCAAGTCCCTTATATAAAATGGTATAGTATCTGCATATAACCTATGCACATCCTCCCGTATACTTTAAATCATCTCTAGATTACTTAGAATACCTCATACAATGTGAATGCTATGTAAATATTTATTATACTGTATTGTTTTCCTTTTTGGAAAATTTTTTTTTTTTTTTTTGCGCCGAATATTTTCCAACCACGGTTGGTTGAATCTACGGATACTTGGATAGGGGCCGAATGTATTATTATTATCAGAGTCCCTGGGTGATTAACCTGGAGCCCTCGTGGCACAGTGGTTAAGCATTCGGCTGCTAACCAAAAGGTCAGCAGGTTGAATTCACCAGCTGCTCCTTGGAAACACTATGGGGCAGTTCTACTCTGTCCTATAGCATCACTATGAGTTGGAACAACTCAATGACAACAGGTTTGGTTTGGGTGGTTAACCAGAAGGTTAGAGGTGCCAGTCCATCCAGAGGCCTAGATCTACTGAAAAATCAGTCACTGAAAACTGTAGAGTACAGTTTTACCCTAACACACATGGGGTCACCATGAGTCAGGTTCAACTCCACAGCAACCGGATTAGTATTATCATCTACATTTTACAGATGAAGAAACCGGGGCACAGAGAGGCTTAAGTAACTTGTCTGAGATTACCCAGTTAATAAGAAGCAGAGCTGGAATTTGACCCTAGGCAGTCTGGCCAAGGAGTTCATGCCCTTAACCACTACTGTAAACTCCTGACACTGGGAAAATTTCCACCTGATACCCTACCCTTAGGAGTTGGAACTGACTCTAAGATGTTAACCCATAGCCTCAAGCATATGATATGGTACCCACAGGTAGAGATAAACACACACTGTGCCCTGGAGGGCCTGAGCTTGGGTACGCACAAGCAGCAACAGAAGAGGTCTTTTGTCTGCTGTGTTGTATTTATTACTGGTTTATAGTAAAGGCATAGATACAAACTTAATTAAACAAAGGTAGGAGAGAAAGGGCAAAAGAATGGAGGTAGAATTAGGGGTTGGAGAGAGATAGTAGGTATTTGTATCAGAAAACCTAGGCTGAGGGCAACCAGTTGCTGTGGAGTCAATTCCAACTCATAGTGACTCCATGGTGTCAGAGTAGAACTGTGCTCCATAGATTTTCAACGGTTGATTTTTTTAAGAAGCACATCACAAAGCCTTTCTCTGAGGCACCTCTGAGTGGACTCAAACTGCCACTCCTTCAGTTTGCAGCTGAGCTCATTAACTGTTTGCACCACCAAGGAATACGAGCTGAGGGTAGCTCCTGCAAATCAGCACAAAAGTGAGCTCTGAGCCTCTTGAAACCAAGACAAAAGGGAAAATATAATGAGTTACATGGCTTTTGCTACCTCATCAAAGGAAGGATCTTAACAGTCCCAGGAGGCCTAGCTGCACCATCTTTTGTTTTGTGGTTGTAGCTGCTGTTGCTTTTTTGCATTTTGGTGCTGCCCAGTAACTTTACATTAGTGACCTACCAGAGTTCTAATTGTAGCATTTTGCTTTGGTGAGTCTACTGGGCTTTTCCCCTCAGTATTTCATAGCACTGCTGCAGTTACTTGAAATTGTATTTCAGTGTGTCAGTCAGCTGGATAACAATATTTATGAATTTAGCACTCACTGTGCGCAGAACACAGGTGGAGGTTAGGGGAGGAAGGCTTATGAAAGACAAGTTTCTTGCCTCTAAAGATGCTTATAATCCAACTGGGAGGGTTAACACAACCTCATGAAAGACCCAAACAACAATTTTTAAAAGAGATTTACCAAAGTTAAAAATTAATATAGGGGGATTCCAAAGGACCCAGGGAGCATTAAACAGGCAGAGGTCAGTTACAGTAGACTTTCTCCTGGATTTAAACTAAGGGTCTTGGTAAAGTAGGAGGGCATTCCATAAATAGCTGAGAAAGCAAGAATGCGTAAGGAAAGTATTGTTGTTGTTGTTGTTGTTAGGATAGTGACCTCATGTATAACAGAATGAAATGTTGCCTAGTCCTATGCCATCCTCACAATTGTTGCTATATTTGAGTCAAGAGTAGGTGTCTTAGTTATCTAGTGCTGTTATAACAGAAATTCCACAAGTGGATGGCTTTCACAAAGAGAGATTTACACTCTCACAGTCTAGGAGGCTAGAAGATCAAAATTCGGGGCACCAACTCCAGGGGAAGTCTTTCTCTCTCTGTTGGCTCTGGGGGAAGGTCCTTGTCATCAATCTTCCCCTGGTCTAGGAGCTTTTCAGTGCAGGGACCCCAGGTACAAAGGATGCGTGCCCCTGGCTCTGATTCTTGATGGTATGAAGTCCCCCATCTCTCGGGTCGCTTCTCTTTTTTATATCTCAAAAGAGATTGACTCAAGATACCACCTAATCTTGTAGATTGAGTCCTGCCTCATTAACATAACTGCCTCTAATCCTGCCTCATTAACATCAGAGAGGTAGGATTTACAACACATAGGAAAATCATATCAGATGACAAAATGGTGGATAATCACACAATACTGGGAATCACGGACTAGA
Organism: Trichechus manatus latirostris; assembly: GCF_000243295.1. NCBI lineage: Eukaryota > Metazoa > Chordata > Mammalia > Sirenia > Trichechidae > Trichechus > Trichechus manatus. Next base: position 5,287,239 of record NW_004443965.1, read on the forward strand.
GAAGTTGACACATATTTTGGGGGGACACAAGTCAATCCATCACAGTAGGGAAGGGTAAAGACAGTCTTTGAAGGATGTTACCAAGAAATAAAAAAACAAAGGAGGCTCTGCTCTTTGTTCCTTAGAGGACTCTGTCAGGGAGAGGCTGCTAGAGGTTACAGTAAGTGTGCCTCATTTTATGCAACAGACATGTTTTTAAAAATACAAAACAATAGTCAAAATTTATTATCTACTATGTGTCAGGCACTGGGCTAGATGCTTTAATCCTCATATGTACTCTTTAGAGTGGGCATTATTTCCATTTTGCAGATGAGGAAACCAGGGCTTCTAACTGGTTCAGTCTGGTTCAAATCTCTATTGAAAATTTGCATTTTTAACAAGTCCCAGGAAGTTGTACATAAGAATCACCAGAGGATCTTGTTAAAATGTAGATTCTTCTTTCAATTTTTTACTGTGCATTAGGTAAAAAGTTTACACAGCAAATTTGTTTCCCATTCAATAGTTTGTACATAAAGTGTTCTATGACATTGATTTCATTCCCCACAATGTGTCAGCACTCTCTCCCCATTTCTGTTTCAGGGTCCCCATTTCTTTTTGCCCTGATTTTCTACCCCTTCCTGCATTTTCATCTTTGCTTTTGGGCAAATGTTGCCCTTTTGATCTTGTATAATTGATTGTTCTAAGGAGCACATTATTGTTTATTTTATGGGCCTGTCTATGGTTTGGCTGAAAGGTGGTCTCTAGGAATGGCTTCAGCTCCAGTTCAGAAGAGTGTCTTAGTGCCATAGTCTCAGGGGTTCCTTTAGTCTCTGTCAGACCAGTAAGTCTGGTCTTTTTTGTGAGTTTGATTTTTCATTCTACTGTTTTTCTCCAGCTCTGTCTGGGACCCTCTCTTGTGATGGTTGGTTGTGGTAGCCAGGCACCATCTAGTTCTTCTGGTCTCAGGGTTGCATAAGCTGTGGTTCATGTGATCCATTAGTCCTTTGGACTAATTGCTCTTTTGAGTCTTTGGTTTTCTTCACTCTCCTTTGCTCCAGTTGGTAAGAGACCAATACTTGTTTCTTAGATACAACTCGTAAGCTTTTAAGACCCCAGATGCTACTCATCAAAATAGGATACAGAACTTTGTCTTTATGAACTATATTGTGCCAACTGATGTAGATGTCCTCCAAGTCTATTGTCCTTTACCTTCAAGCCTAGGAACTTCATCCCCATGAGGTGTTTAGTTATGTCTAAGAAGTTGCTCTGATTGTGGCCCTTGTGTGCTCTGTTGTCTATATTAATATATAAGCAGCACCTACAGTTATATATGTAGAAATATCCACCACCAAACCTGTATCTGCAGGTAGGTGTGTTCCCTTACTCCTTCCCACACCTCTTGGCATTCCTATCTACCTATGTATCCATTCATAAGTTAGTGTTTGTTAATACTATTGTTGCAGGATTGTCTACACTATAGTAATTAACGCTGTTGCCCTTTGTTCTTGCATTCCTCTCAGTGTCCTCCCTTGCCTTGGTCATGTTTTGCTGACTTCCCCCATATTGTGTATTGTCCTTCACTTCACCAATACAATATTTGTCCTTCTGTGCTTGACTCATTTCACTCAGCATAATGTCCTCCAAATTCATCCACATTGTGAGATGTTTCTCGGATTTGTCATTCGTCATTATCCTTTATCATTTCGTAGTATTCCATTGTGTGTATGTACCAGAATTTGTTAATTCATTCATCTGTCGATGGGCATTTAGGTTGTTTCCATCTTTTTGCTACTGTGAATAATGCTGCAATGAACATGGGTGTGCATGTCTATTCATGTTACGCTCTTATTTCTTTAGGGTATATACCTAGGATTGGCATTGCTGGATTGTATGGTATTTCTATTTCTAGCTTTTTAAGGAAGCACCATACTGTTTTCCAAAGTCATCATAAGAATTTACATTCCCACCAGCAGTGTATAAGACTTCCAATCTCCCTGCAACCTCTCCGACATTTTTTTTTTTTTTAATTAGCGACAGTAAAGGAGAGATGGTATCTCATTGTAGTTTTGATTTGCATCAGTCTGATGGCTAATGATTGTGAGCATTTCTTGGTGCGTTTGTTAGCTGCCTGAATGTCTTCTTTGGGAAGTGTCTGTTCATATCCTTTACCCATTTTTTAATTGGATTGTTTATCTTTTTATTGTTGAGGTGTTGAAGTTTTCTATAAATTTTAGAGATTAGACCCTCGTCAGGCATGCCACAGCCAATTTTTTTTCTCCCAGTCTGTAGGTTCTCTTTTGGAGAAGTCTTTTGATGAGTGTAAGTGTTTTATTTTTAGGAACTCCCATTTGTCTAGTTCCTCTTCTGCTGTTTGTGCATTTTTAGTTATGTTTGATATTCTATTTATGCCATATATTATGGCCTGTAGCCTTGTCCCTATTTTTTCTTCCATGATCCTTATAGTTTTAGCATTTATTTTTAGGTCTTTGATCCATTTTGAATTAGTTATTGTGTATGGTGTGAGGTATGGGTCCTGTTTCATTTTTTTACAACTGGACATCCAGTTTTGCCAGCACAATTTATTAAAGACACTATCTTTTCCCCCATTTAATGGACTTTGGCCCTTTGTCAAAGATCAGCTGAGCACAGGTGGACGGATTTATGTCTGGGCTCTCAATTCTGTTCCATTGGTCTATGTGTTTGTCATACGAGTAGCAGGCTGTTTTGACTGCCATAGCAGGTTCTGAATAGACTATAGTAGGTTCTGACATCAGGTACTGTGAGGCCTCCTACTTTGTTCTTCAACAATGCTTTACTTATCTGGGGCCTTTTTCCTTTCATATAAAGTTGGTGATTAATTTTTCTATCTATTAAAGAATGCTTTGGAATTTGGATCAGGATTGCATTATGTCTGTAGATCACTTTGGGTAATATTGACATTTTCACAATGTTGAGCCTTCCTATCCATGAGCATGGGATGTTTTTCCACTTATATGGGTCTCTTCTGGTTTCTTGCAGTAGTGTTTTACAGTTTTCTTTGTATAGGTCTTTTATGTCCCTGGTTAGATTTCTTCCTAAGTATTTTATCTTTTGGGAGCTATTGCAAATGGTATTATTTTCCTGATTTCCTTTTTCAAGTTCTCTTTGTTCGTGTAGAGGAATCCAACTGATTTTTGCACGTTGATCTTGTATCCTGCTGCTTTGCTGAATCCTTCTATTAGTTCCAGAAGCTTTCTTTTGGAATCTTTGGGGTTTTCTATGTATAGGATCATACCATCTGCAAATTGGGATAGTTTTACTTTTTCTTTACCAACTAGAATGCCCTTTCTTTTTCTTGCCTTATTGCTCTAGCTAGGACTTCCCGCACAATATTGAATAAGAGTGGTGATAAAGACATCCTTGCCTGGTTCCTGTTCTGAAGGGGAATGCTTTCAGTCTCTCTCTGTTGAGAATAATGTTGGCTGTTGGTTTTGTATGGATGCCCTTTATTATGTTGTGCAATTTCCCTTCTATTCTTATTTTGCTGAAAGTTTTTATCAGGAATGGATGTTAGACTTTATCAAATGCCTTTTCTGCATTGATTAAGATAATCATGTGATACTTTTATTTATGTGGTAGATTACATTGATTGATTTTCTATTGTTGAACCATGTTTGCATACCTGTATGAATCCCACTTGATCGTGAGTTTTTTGTTTGTTTTTTGATACGCTGTTGAATTCTATTGGCCAGAATTTTGTAGAGAATTTTTGTGTCTGTATTCATGAAGGATATTGGTTTGTAATTTTCTTTTTTTGTGGTGTCTTTGCCTCATTTTGGTATCACGCTTTTGCTGGCTTCATAGAAGGAATTCGGGAGTATTGCTCAAACTCTGAAATAGTTAGAATAGTATTGGTGTGAGATAATATAGATTCTGATTCAGTATATTTGGGGTAAAACCCATTGCCCTGGAGTCGATTCCGAGTCATAGTGACCCCATAGGACAGAAAAGAACTGCCCTATAGAGTTTCCAGGGAGTGCCTAGTGGATTCGAACTGCTGACCTTTTGGTTAGCAGCTTAACTCTTAACCACTGTGCCACCAGGGTTTCTATATTTGGGGTAGAAATGCAAATACTCAGCAGGGGTTCAACCCGACAACTGGTTCCATGCCCTGGAGGAAACAGGCTCAGCAGTGAGGTTAAATAGCATATGAGCAGTGAGGTTAAATAGCGTATCAGCTCAGTTTTCTCTGTTAAATGCTGGAACCCTGAATGTATGCGGTTTGTCTGACCCTGAAGCCCAAGCATTTGTGTGCCACACACATTTTTGTAAATTGAATACTTAAGATACATTATAGATGATGATTATTTGAAAAAGTCTTACAGTCATTTCCTTTGTAAGGCACATTACCTACAAACATTTTTATTGCAGGGATCTGGGGTAACGAGAAAGAATTTTCTTTACTGAGTGCATGATTGTAGTTTATTTCATTACTCATACATCATTTTGCCCCTATTGGCCACCAGATAATGACACCGAAAATATTCTTAATCCGAATTTTTTAGTTACCTCGTCTAATAAACGAAGTAATCAAAGCAATGTCATGGCCAATCCAATCTACCCGGGGAATTAGTAAAGTTTCCGCCAAACGCACAAGCTGTGGAGAACTGGAAAAGTGTTAACTTTTGTACAAACTAAAAGAAGGACTCTCCGAGGGAGAGGAGAGGAAACACGCATCGAGGCAGGGTACGCCGATTCGCTCACTGGTCCCGGCCGCTAGCTCCGGGGTGTGGCATGGGCGCCAGCGACGCGCCTGGGTCTGCGCATGCGCGCGGGGTCGCGGCGGCCACTGGGACACAACCGCCTCCTCCGCTCTGAGTTCCTCCACGGTTACCCAGCTCTCTGCCCCTTCTTTCTCCGGTGCTCCAGGGACCATGGCCGATCCTCGCGTGAGGCAGATCAAGATCAAAACCGGCGTAGTGAAGCGGTAAGGAGCCGCAAGCAGCACAGCCGCCATCGCCTCCTCTCCCTCGCCTCTTGGCGGCCTGAGAAGCTAGGCGGAGCGCAGGCCCGAGGCGGGCCAAGGACGCCGGGCCTCACCTGGGGCTCTGCCGCCGGCCGGGACGCAGCAGGGTGGGAGCCGGGCGCGACGACGGCCGGAGCCCGCGGGCCAGGGCACGCCCCTTCCCCTCTCTGTCTCTCTCTCTCTCTGGGAGAACGGAACGGAATAGCGGCGAGGGTTGGCGGCAGCCCCGCCCCGCGGGCGCCCGCAGTGGGGGAGGTGGAGGGGCGGCGGCCTGCGATCCGGAGGAGACCCGGGACCGGCAGGGTGGGCCGGGCCCTAGGCCTGTACCTCGGGTGTGCGCGCGCCCGGGGTCTCCTTGTTGAACGTATTGGGGACAGGAGGGGTACAATCCATTACCTGCTCTCAGGTGGACGCGAAAGCAGGTTCTAAAGTTTGAGGGGAACGCAGAGAGCCCTACCCTCATTAAAAAAGAGACTGTGGTGGAGCTCTGTGATCTAACATGGCTGGCGTGACTCTCAGCCTTCCAGAACTGGGGTGTGAACTCGCAGCATGCTCATCAAACTTCTGTGGCCTAACTCCCTAAACTTCCCCGAAGCTTGCCGCAGAGGCTGTGGATACTGCCTAAATAACTATCATGGGTAGAGCAGCCTTGTAATTTACTCTAATTCCTGACTGCTTAGACATATTAGTGCTCATTAGAACTTTATTGTTCAGTTCCAAAACGATCAAACTACTTTTGATGAAGCATTCCAAGAAAAGATAATCATCCTTCTGAAGAAGCAGGTTATTTCGGAGTAGAAATCTATAATCCTAGCCTACTGGCTTCCTGTTTGCCCACCCTTCTTCCCTTTATTGGTACTCTCACCAGAGGAATGACAAGGCAAAGAGAAGAATAAATTCACTTTTTAAGATAATTGTTTCCCTGTCGTAGCACAGCATCACCCTGTATTTCCTGGAAGCTTCCCTTGTTACTAGGCAGTAAGGAGATAGTATGGAAATAGTGGAGTTCCTGGGAGGTGCAAATGGTTAAGCACTTAGCCCAAAAGTTGGCGGTTAGAGAACCCACCCAGACGTACCTTGGGAGACAGGCCTGGCTGTCTACTTCCGAAAGGACATAGCCTGAAAACCCGATGGAACACAGTTCTAGGATAACAAACATAGGGTCTGCCATGAGTTGGAACTGACTCATCGGCAACTAACAACAACGAGGTAGTATTGAGTAGTAATTTCTCTGAAGTGACGCTGCTTGGGTTCAAATCTTGATTCTGCCATTTATTAGCTATGTGTTCTTGAATATATTCCTTTGTGCTGTTTGTAAAATGGAGTAAGAACCTATTTAATGCAGTCGTAGCAAGAAACACCTACTGTTTAACACAGGATGTGACAAATAGCGAGTGCCCAGTAAATGTTAGCTAATTATTTGTTTTTATCCCCATTTTACAAATGAGGAAACTGAGGCTTAATGAAGTAAAAAAAGAAACAAAAACAAAAAACTTGTCTGAGGTTAGCTAGCAGAGCAAGGAAAGAACCTAGGTTTCTGATCTCCAACTTTCTACGTTAAGTTACAGTGTTCTAGTAAAATTTTTAAAATGTGATAATCAGAGAGGAATTGAGAAGTGTAATGGAAAATGTAAATAATCCACACTTACTCCGGAAACCCTGGTGGTATAGTGGTTAAGTGCTGTGGCTGCTAACCAGAAGGTTGACAGCTCAAATCCACGAGGCCCCCCTTGGAAACTCTATGGGGTAGTTCTGCTCTGTCCTATAGGGTGGCTGTGAGTTGGAATCACGCAATGGCAATGAGTTCGTTTTTTTTTTTTTTTTAATCACTTACCCCAGAGTTCTGTTGTTCACTTGCTAGGATTACTTTGATTCTGTCGTTTTTAGTAAGTGTATTTGGCAGAAGTACCAGGGTGTGAAGGAGAATGCTTGATAGTTTCCCATTAATTACTTACATGACCTTGACATTTCTCAGTCAAAGGATCATAGTAGTTTATAAAATTATTCAGTTTAAGTAGTTGTGTGCTTACAATACATATGCTACAGAAAACATACTTATTTAGGTAATTATAAACTAAATTTTTATACTTCCAAAAATTCTCAAGTATTTATGTAAACTCATTGGAAATGAAGTTTTGTCTTCAGTTTATTTTTAATAATAGAGCATTGTAAAACTTTAAAGAAAAACATTTTTCATACTTCTGTACATTTATCATTTTTCTGAAACCCTTTCATAATTTACTGGACTATATCAAACTGCTTATAAATTAATGGAAATATCTACTATTTTTTTCCCATGGTTTTCCTGTTGACATCTTGGTGTAGACCAAAAAAAAATAAACAAACCTGCTGATGTCGAGTTGATTCCGACTCATAGCGACCCTATAGCTCTATAGCTTCCCCTTATTTACTAAAATGAGATGTGTGTGTTTTTCTGCTTTGTTTTTTTTTTAAAAACTAAAATTCCTGCTTTAGCTGTTTATTACTCATATTTTACCTTGATATATAACAATCTAAGTCCATAAAGATTGTTTCTTACTTTCTCTTCTGTAATTTTCTCCTGAAAATTATTTTAGTATGGCTCTTTCCATCTTCTGCCTTAGTATCCTATTTTTAAAAAGAAAAAAAATAGATGAGGCAGATATGATAGCATATTCATAATTGTTGGGTCTGGGCTTCATTATATTCTTCTCTATATTCATGTTTAAAATTTTTCATAATAAAAAGGTTTTAAAAGATACACGTTTTTCTCCTTTCTCCAAATTTAGTTTCAAAGACTTCTTGACTAGTTTCATGATTCAGACTTGTTCTTGGTTTTGTGAAAGGGATTCTGTTCATTGGTTTCTTAAAGCAATGGTCTAAAAACCAGCTTCTGTTCAAGCACCTTCTTTCTAGTCAGGTGTTCATTTCCCATAGCCTCATTCCTCTTCAGAAGTCATGGCCTTTTTTTGGAAGAAGGTATTTAAAGTCATCATTCATGTACCCATATCCTTTAGTTTTCTCTCCAGTAATTGAGAGCCACTAGAAATATATTCTAGGTTTCTGTCCTAAGGTTCATTTGGGTAAGCTATGCTAGGGAGAGTGGATTCTTAGAGTTTAATATCTAATCAGATCTGCTGGCACATTTCAAGGGATCCAAAAGTTCCCTGTGGTGAGTCTTAGGAAGGAATCTGGACAGGCAGGTGGAATGTTAGGGGACTATGGAAACAGGCAATAAATAGATGGTGGTATTTGGCATCAAGGAGCTCAATCAGTGATGAAAGATGGCTGTTTTAGCAGGTTGGCAAAACAGTGATGACAATCTAGTGGATAGCAGCCCACATTAGAAAGGATAGTTGGCAGTCCACATTAGAAAGGAAACTAAAGTTTCAAGGGCAGTATTTTAGGCTACTGGAAAATAGACAAAAGCCTCACGGTGCTCTAGTCCTAGAAACTTTGTTATCCCACAGGGTAACAAAGCAAAGGATCTGATTTCTGGAAATGGTTTCAAGAGAGCTGTTAGATCACTAGGAACAAGGCAAGAGTCCAGTTACTAGAACTGGCTTGTAAGGTGAGAGTCTGACAGCAATGAGGCCGACTTGATGTTGGGCCTCTTACCTAGGGCTCCTTAAATATCCCCTTCCCAGCAACAGGATTATTTTTTACGAAGACTAATTCTGGCTGTAAAACTAGAGAGGTGTGGGCAGTAAGGGCTGGATGGGCTATTATACTAGGTTTCTTCAAGCCTTTGTTCACGTGTGACTTATTGGAAGTGTTACTAGTTGGTAAGTTTGGCCCTGCCAGGCCCTTTTTAAAGATTTGGATCCATGTTCCAGGCAGATTATAGACCTGCTGATACCCATCTCAGGGTCACATCTAATCTGGCAGCCGTAGCAGGGAGTTACCAAATGTTCCTTCCATTGTCTTTTTTCCCCAGCACAGACTGTGAAATCCCTATTTTTTGGTGTCTAGTTGGCATTAATGGTCTTAGTTTGCGTGGGACTGAGGGGTTTCCTTGAAACAGAATCTTCAGTGCTAAAACAGGGAAAAGTCTCAGGCAGACCAAGATAATTGATCACCTCTTCTGTAACTAGCTCACATAGCCCTGTTTTGTGTGTGCCATGCTTTATTGGAGGTTATTTGCTGATGGTACAACTGTGAGTTGAACATTGTACTTTACTTAAGTTAAAATTTAAATGCCTGCTGAAAATATGAATAATTGCCAGAGTAGCTTTTTTCCTGTATTATTTTAAATTGTTCATGATTTAGAAAATAATTTTTGTAATTAGAAAATAATTTTTCTTTCAGAAAAAAGTTGTAGGATTGGTATTTCCTAAATGTTGATGTGGTATTTCAGCAGAATGACTTATGTCCACCGTAAGTTTCCGAGTAAGGTTTATTAAAAACAAGTTTTTAAGTAGATATGTGGTAAATTCAAGGAATTCTTGTATCATTCATGTACCCATATCCTTTGGTTTTGAAAGGTATGTTGCAAGAAAAATGCTTTCATCCTTTTAACATAAAAGGTTACTTTATAACTTTAAACACAACTTACTTTCAATAAAGCCTACTAAACCCCCTGGTGACTGAATTGATTGATTAAAAATAATTTCTTAAATATATCTTCTTGTAACCATTTTAGATTGGTAATGGCTTAAAATCTAGTGTGGGTTCGGTTCTCCAGAAACATGCTGAGATGGAGTTAGGAGGGCGAGAGATTTCTTGGAAGGTGAACCAGTAACCAGTTGCCGCGACCCACACCATGTGTGTCAGAGTAGAACTGTGTTCCAAAGGATTTAAACAAACAAAAAAAAATCTAATGTGAACAAAAAATGTTAGGGCATTTGAAATAGCACTGACATTGGCCCATAGTTTCCCTCTGATTAAATGAAAGTGACACCAGTAGATTAGAATGAGACTAGGACAATTCACACTGCAATTGTGTTAGTTTAACTTTAACAGTCTTTTAACACTCTTGTTTAAATGTAGCTGACATACCATAATTACAAATCTACAAGCCTTGATTATAGAATTTTACATCATGAACCTGTGCGGAAATTGTATTGATTTTTTTTTTTTTAAATAAATCAAGCACCTTTCCCAAACTGTGGCATCTCCCCAAGTTTGTTTATGCCTACACCTCTGATATACAACTGTATATGGTATATATACAACGTACACCAGGCATAAAAACAATATGAAAGATAAGTAAAATCTCCACATTATTAGTTGAATATATCTTATACTGGCATAAAAGTGAAAAATGCAAATGACACATGTGCTTACATAGACATAAAGTTTTCCCTCTTAACTTTAGCTATTTATACATTTCCCATATTTAAAGTAATGATGGATAGAAGTGTAGTGGGCAGTATCTGGGAGAGGGTGAGGACATAGCCTTGTAAATTATCCCTGTGAGCTTTGCTAGCTTTGTTCTCTTTTCTTCTCTTTCCACCACCATACACTTTGACTAAGTTAAAGTAAATTCATCCAGAATGAGTGGTTTCCTACCTTGAAATTTAGCCAGTTCTTTTGGAAATTTCGTAAAGGAGCCCTGATGACATAGTAGTTAAGTGCTCAGCTGCTAACTCAAAGATAGTCAGTTTGAAGCCACCAGCCGCTCCATGGGAGAAAGATGTGGCAGTCTGCTTCCGTAGAGATTTACAGCTTTGGAAACCCTATGGGGCAGTTCTCCTCTGTCATTTAGGGTTGCTATAGTCAGAATAGACTCAATGGCGATGGATTTAGTTTTGGTTTGGGGTTTGAATTTCTGTAATTTATTGGGTTCTCCAAAATGGTGGTCAGAGGCAGTGTCAAAATTGATCGCAGGTGGTCATCTCTTCATCACCTTCTGCCAACTACTTGGAGCTACGCAGCTGGCAACCAGATGTCTTTCCAAGCTGGAAAGGGAGAAAGCTAAGGCCACTCATGACCACGCTTTTCCCAACACGAGCTATGTTATTCTGTGAGTTGAATGTGAAAATGAAAGATCTCTGCCCTTTGTATGTGTGTGCTTGTGTGTGTGTTTTCATCACATTTTTTTGTTTAGTAGGAAATTTTGAAAATCTATAGTAAGCAAGGTTGGAAACTTCTGTTAATATGGCAGTCCAGATCCCTTAGAATGTAGGTAGTTAGATATGTGATCTATCTAGTCCAGTATTCATTTCCAATAGTACATTTACAGAACAACATAATAATGTCCCATTGTGATGCTGTTGTTATGTGCCCAGATAGAGCACGATTTTTAAAATAACTTGTCAGAGATCTGACTGATCCAGAGATCACTTTCTTAGCAGCCTCACTCTCTCAGAACCTGCATCCTGTTGTCTTTGAATCACCTGATATGGTGTTGGCACATAATGAATACTCAACAAATGTCTTTCTTGTGAGCAAATGAATGAAACCTTCCTCTATAAGGATTTTGAACTTGATCTAATAGGCAGTTGGGAGCTATTGAATCAATTACTATATTACAAAATAATAGTTTCTATAGTTATTATTTATTCTTGCAATTAGACAAATGAAATCCTAGGCTCCATGTTCTCCTCACTGTGTGTGTGACCTGGCAAATTACTTAACCTTTAAAAGCTTCAGTTTTCTTAACTTGGAAAATGAGGTTAATGATAGTACTTTACTCGTATTGTTGTTAGGATAATTTTTGGTAATTATGTAAAACAGCCCAAATGCCTGATATGTAGTAAATGTTCATTATATGTTAACCATTGTCATTGTTAGTTGGAGCCCTGGTGGCACAGTGGTTAAAGTGCTTGGCTCCTAACCAAAAGGTAGATGGTTTGAACCCACCAGCCACTGCTTGGGAGAAAGATGTGGCAGTCTACTTAAGTAAATATTTATAGCCTTGGAAATCTTATGGGGCAGTTCTGCTCTGTCCTACTGGGTCGCTGTGAGTCGGAATCGATTGGATGGCAGTGGGTTTTACTGTCAGTGTTATCATTAGCATCATCATTCATCTTTTTCTAAAAAATATTTTATTGTGTTTTAGGTGAAAGTTTACACAGCAAATTAGATTCCCATTCAGTGACTCATACACAAATTGTTCTGTAACATTGGTTATAGTCCCTGCAATGTGTCAGCACTCTCACCATTTCCACCCTGCCTTTACCCGTTTCATCCATCCAGTTTCCCTGCCTCTCCTTGCCTTCTCATCTTTGCTTTTGGGTAAATGTTGACCTTTTGGCCTTATATAGTTTATTGTTTAAAGGAACACATTCCTTATGGGTGTTATTGTTTATTTTATAGGCCAATCTATTATGTGGCTGAACGGCGACCTCCCAGAGTGACTTCAGTTCCAGGTTAAAAGGGTATCTCAGGGTGGTAGTCTCAGCGGTTCCTCTAGTCTATCAGTCCAGTAAGTCTGGTCTTTTTCATAAATTTAAGTTTTGTTCTACATTTCTCTCCCACTCTAACTGGGAACTTTTACTGTGTCCCCAGTCAGAATGGTCAGTAGTAGTAGCTGGGCACCGTCTAGTTCTTCTGGTCTTAGGCTGGAAGAAGCTCTGGTTCACATCAGACATTAGTCTTGTGGACTAATTTGTTCCTTAAGTCTTTGGTTTCCTTCACTCTCCTTTGTTTCAGATGGGAAGAGATCAATAGTTGTATCTTAGATAGCCACTTGGAATCTTTTAAGACTCTACACAGTACTCACCAAACTAGGATGCAGAACATTATCTTTATGAACTAAGTTACAGCATCATCATTATTCTTTTTCTGTAGAGTTATAAACAGTGTGAGTGAAGACATAAGGATGAATGATTGCTGACCCAAGAAAGACCCTGGAACTTGCTTTCTTTTAAATTAGGATAAAAGCTTGCTTGTTACTTGTTTGTCATGTACACTGATTGGCTGTGGAGGGAGAAGGGAAGAGTATGAAACTTGTGTTTTTGAGTAATCTCTAGGACTTTGTAATGGCCATCTTTCTATAAACTGCTGAGGTAGTGATTCCCCATCCCTAAATCCCAGCAAAGTATCTTCTCTGTTTATATCAATGACCTTGTCTTTTTAACAGTTTTTAAAAAAATACTATATCAATATCATTAACACAATGTACCATGGCAAGTTTCACTTTTTTATTACACTTCCATTAAGTTTATTGTAGGGAAGAGTAGTCAAGTGAGTTTTGGAGAAGCCTTATTCCAAAATGTATAAATGATTCACTGCAATTACCAGAAGACATTCCTACAATTCTAATGCTAGATTATAATTACTTCTAAACTCTCCTTAATGTTTTATTTTTAACTGAGTTCCCTATTTGTTGTTGAAATCCTTTCACCTGTGCTAAAGAAATATCTTATGGAGTTTAATTTATATATAAATATGTGCTGTAACTTAGAGTTTATTTGTTTGTAGAGGTTACTGGAGTAAGTAGCATCTATTTACTTTTTCACTAAATAACTGTGGCTTTTGAACATTATATGACATGTTTCTAATATGGCATTCATTGTCTGAAATACATCTATACTCCATGAAGACCTATACATCTACTGAAGTATATTTGGATTTAAGTTGCTAGTATGGTATTGTAATTTTGATCTCCAGACCCTAGAATGTTAAGTTCTAAGGACTTCTGCATTATATTAAGGTGTACAAAAATTTTCTCAAGGCCAAGCAGTTCTCATCTTTGCAGGGACCAGAGGGGTGGTATCTAACACTGTGCTTTTCACAAAATAGGCATTTGACACCTGTTTGTCAAATGAGTCAAGGAATGAAGGAAACTAGAAAAGAGGTCAATTATATGTGGGGTTCTGAACAGCTCAAGAGTCTAGAAATAGAAGTTACCTTTATAACTAAAAGTGAAAGACTTAGAAATGGGAAGAGGTTATGAATATTCTAGTTAAATTTCAAAAGAGAAACAAAACAGCTGTATGTAATCACAATCCTGAAATGGAGACTTTTTTTAGGTTAATATTTTTACTAGAGAAATAAAAGCTAAGAAAACACATTTATAGCAAGGGTTTGTTTTTTAAAATGCTAAAAACTTTATAGCATTTTTTTTTTTAACTCGGAAGGGGACTACTCTATTGCAGAAAGTGTCACAATGGTTAAGTGCTCAACTGCTAACTGAAAAGTTTGAACCCACCACTGGCTCCACAGGAGAAAAGATTGGCGATCTGCTCCTGTAAAGATTTCAGCCTAGGAATCCTTATGGGGCAGTTCTACAGTGTCATATAGGGTTGCTATGAGTCTGAATTGACTCGAGGGCATACGGCAACAACAGCAGCAACAGCAAAGTTAGATCAAAAAAGATTTTATAGTTTACCTAGAATTAACCAGAACATGGTCTCTCTTTGATTCTAGTTGAACAGAGGTGTGTGTGTGTATTTAACAGGCTATTGTTAAGTTACTTAAGTAAATAAATTTAAAAAAAAAATAACATTTGCCATGGAGTTGATTCTCATGGTGACTCCATGAGTGTCAAAGCAGAGCTGTGCTGTGTAAGGTTTTCAATAGCTGATTTTTCAGAAGTAGATCGCCAAGCTTTTCTTCTGAGGCACCTCTGGGTAGACTTGAACTTCCAACCTTTCAGTTAGCAGCCAAGTACATTAACCGTTTGTACAACCAGAATGTGAGAGTCTATTTAATCACATTTCTGGTTTTTTTTTGAAACCTAAGAAATAGTAGGCGTGTAGGTAAGTTGGAATCTCATTATGGGCAATAGGTGGTATTGCAGGGAAACTTAAAATAGAAAAGTTTTGGTTGCAGTCCTTAAGGAATTTATATTCTGTTAGGTTATGCAGTGTATATGTTTATGAACATTTATTCATAGATCTTCAAGTATCACTTTATGTGAATTTTTTTTCTTTTCTTTTTCCTCAGTATTGACTTTATGTGAATTTTTAATCATCACCTTTCTCTAAGCTTTAGACTTATTTTAAAGTATTGACTGAATGCCCTTATTTTAGTAACCTCTGGTTTTAAACACAGTAATTCTGAAACTCAACTAATTATCCTTTCATATCTGATCTCTTTATCTGTTTTCTTTTATAAAGAAGGAGAAGAAATAATTCAGGTATTAAAAAAATCTAGTGAGAACGTAATAAACCTGATATGAAACATTACAGATAAGCCCCCTGAATGTCCTGAGTACATTTCTCTCCCTCTTCCCCAGAAGTAAGCATTATTCTGAATTTGGTTTTTATCATTTCTATGCATGTTTTTAAACTTCTCATTTATATGTATAGATTTAGGGTCACTATGAGTCAGAATCAACTTGATGGCAACAGGTTTGGTTTTGGTATGCATAAACCATATCACAGCATTTTTCAGTACATTTAACAAATTTATATAACATAAATTATTTCAGGAAGGATACACAGGAAACTGGTCATATTGATTGTCTCTTGGGAGAAAAGCTATATAACTGGAGGACAGGGATGGGAAGAAATATAATTTTGAATTATATTTACCTATCAAAGTGTAAATTAATTAAAATTTTTAAAAATTATAAATAGTGTCGTACTGTAGGAATCTTCCCATAACTTGCTTTTTGTGCATATTTTTGTTTTTTAGATTTATTTATGTTGAAAAATCATTTTCTTGTATGAGTGTACTAGTTTGTTTTCTCATGCATCTGTGATTGGATACTTAGTGTTCTCCCTCCTTCCCCCCTCCCCCTGCTAGTTTTTCACTTTTACAAATGGTGCTACATTGTACATTGTGATAAGTGGCTCCTAGTACACACATGTATGAGTTAAGGTAAGGCAGAATTTTCCAAAGAGTGGGTCATGAATGGATTACAGATATATGGAGGTGTATAGCCTTCAGGATGACCCAGTATAGCCAAGATCAACCGTGGAATATATGAAAGAGGAGCCTTTAGTTACAGGGAACAGCAAATAAAGACTTGAAAGACAGGACAAGCTTGACTTGTTTGAGGAACAGCAACCAAGTGATAGAGTAGGAGGGTGTCTTAGTTATATAGTGCTGCTATAACAGAAGTACCACAAATGGGTGGCTTTAACAAACAAATTTATTTTCTCAGTTTAGGAAGCTGGAAGTCCAAATTCCGATTGAATGCAGAAGCAGGTGTGAGAATCCAGTAGCTTCTATTAATCCAGACAGTTAAAATATTTGCAAAAATGTGAAACAGTGCCATTCTTCTCACTAAGTTTTGTTTTGGAGAATAAATATAATTTGAATATTGTAAAATTTTCTCAGTTTTAATTTCAAATGCAGTGAATATTAATAAATATAATTCATATAAACAGAAGCTCCTTGGAGATCCTCAGATATTTTTAAGAGTATAAAGGTGTTTTGAGACCAAAGAGTTTGAGAACTGCTGCACTAAAACAGTAATTCTCAAACTTTATTGGTAATGATGTACGAGAGTTTCTCTTGGGTAGATACCCAAGAATGGAATTGTTGGGTCATAAGGTATGTGAATGTTCCACTTTATAAGGTAATGTCAAACTATTTTCCAAAGAGATTGTGCCGCCCGCATTGTATGAGTTCTTTTTATTACTCTACATCCTTTCCAATGCTTGGTAGACAGTAATTTGACTCTAATAATATTGTTTTGTTTTCTTTTTGGAAATAATTTAATTACCTTTTTAAACAGGCATCCCCAAAGATAAGGAGCAAAGGTAACGGGGTTGTGTGACTCCAGCCGCATAACCACATACTTAATCATCTCCTTTCCTCATGTAGAATAATGTATATGCCTCAGACAACCCAGGGGATTTACCTGAGATGGGGATGGGAGGGTGTACGTTAACTGTTTGCAGCTCTCAGGGACTCCTTTCCCACATAGACATAGCCCATGTTCTTTGAGGGAAACCACTCCACCTCCAGCTTTAGGAGTGGGCCCTTGAATGATTAAACCAATCTGATTCCATTTCCCTGGTCACAGAAATTGATTCTGAGGTGGGCGTATGATTTAAGCTGATCTAAACAGGGTAAATTTCAGAACTGTTGTTTAGATTTCTGAGGCAGAAGTACTTTCTTCCATGTAATTCTAGTTGTGGCTGACAGCATTCCTTTAGCACTAGGGCATCCGGCCTTGGGATGAAGCTTGTACTATGGATGGCAGAGTGAAGAGACAAAAAGAAACTATTCTTGATGATGTTGTTGACCTGTTGGATCAAATAACTTTGAAGCAGGTCCTAATTTTAATTACATGAACCAAAAAAATTCCCATATTGTTAAAATTTCCTTGAATTGAAATTGTGACTTATAACAGAGTACTAATTATATGGACTTATAGTAACTTGTAATAGACTTACAATAACTACTCTAGTCTCTAATTTATGTATACCTCCAGCCTAATTGTCAAGCCAGGGACTCAGGAAACAAATTTTCTGATGATCAGTTAATAGATGGTGAATATTATAAGGTTTTTCCTGTTGATACAGAATAGGCTAGGGGGAATAGAGCTGTAGGTCTTTCAGGTTGTTTCTAGATCCACCAGTAGTACATTTTCCTTGTGGAGGGCAGTAGTGGTTCAGTGATAAAGTTCTCACCTTCCATGTAGGAGGCCCAGGTTCTATTCCCAGTCAGTATACCTCAAGCACAGCTACTACCAGTCTGTCAGTAGAGGCTTGCATGTGGCTGTGATGCTGAACAGGTTTCAGCGGAGCTTCCAGACTAAGACGACAGACTAGGAAGAAAGGCCTGGTGATCTTCTTCCAAAAATCAACCAGTGAAAACCCTGTGGATTACAATAGTCTGATCCTGTTGTGCATGAGGTTGCCATGAGTCGGGGCAACTTGACAGCAGCTAACAACAGCAATATGTGTAATTTAAGTTGTGTTTTGTTTTACTGAACTGGTTAGGGATTTTCTTCCTTCCCTCCTCTATCCTTTTTTGGTAAGTTCTGCTGCTGCCTTAGGGTCAGCCTTGACCCCCCCTTTCCCTGTGTTGCAGTGCCCTATTGAGGTCTGATCTTCTGTATCAGAGGTAGGGAAGAGTCTCACCCACTTCTATGGCAAGGACTGCAATAAATTAGAAGACATTCTTGTTATCCAGGTTGGAATTCTGAATTTTTTTCCTTTAGAAGCATAGTTATACATGGTATACCTAGTATTCCATGAACGGTAATTCATGCACACTGAAATATGATAAATAGGGTTAAAAGGCTTTTGTGTTCAAGCTTATGAAGCTTAACACCAAGTATAACATTTTTCTTATAGAAAAAATTCCTGCTGATAGCTTTAAAAGTCTGATTATAATAAACATCTTTGCAGTTTAACTAGGTTCCTTAAATTTTGAATAATGCTTGAAATATACTGTGGTAACCTGGTTTCATGTTTACCTTAAATTTTTTGTCTCTTTGATGTGCTACTGTCATCCATTAATGTGCCTCTTACTATTCCTGCTTCTGATACCTCCTACTTATGTCTGTTACTGCTCCTTTTGCTACTGTTAATCTATGTCGGAAACCCTGGTGGTGGTTAAGAGTTCGGCTGCTAACCAAAAGGTCAGCAGTTCTAATCCACCAGGTGCTTCTTGGAAACACTGTGGGGCAGTTCTGTTCTGTCCTATAGGGTTGCTAAGAGTCGGAATTGGCTCAACAGCAATGGGTGTTTTTTTTTTTTTTTTTTTGTTTAGATCTATGTTAGCAGAATGCATATTGTTTTCTCAATTACTTCTGGATAAAAACCAAACCAGTTGCCATCAAGTCAGTTCCGACTTGTGATGTGAAAATTGAGATTGTCAGAAGTCTTCTCTCTGATACTGCTTTATTTGGAGTAGACTCTCAGTTAAACAAACAAACAAACAAAACCCATTGCCATTGAGTTGATTCCAACTCATGACGACTTCACCTGTTACAGAGTAGAACTGCTCCATAGAGTTGTTTTGATTTAGAATTAGATTGCCAGGGCTTTGTTCTGCGGTGCCATTGTGTGACTTTGAAATGCCAACCTTTAGGTTACTAGTTAAGCACAAACTGTTTGCGCCACTCAGGGACCTTAGACTGTTCGGTAGCCACCATAATATTGTTCACTGACATCCACTAGAATGTAAGGTCTGTGCAGGCAGGGTCACATTGCCAGAGGCCTGGTACAAAAAGTTCTCTTGGTAAATATTATAAAATGAATGAATGAACTCTCCCTGACATCTCATATTTTTTCAGGACAGAAACAGGGTCTTATTCTTCATCTCCTTTTAATACTTAATATATTTAAAAGTACTTCAGAACATTTTTTAAAAATAGGTAATATCTGGTACACATGGTACAAAAATTCCAAAGGTACAAAAAGAAAATCAGTGAAACAGAAGTTTCCTGCCCCTGTCCACTAGCCACCTAGTTTTCTCCTCCTGGAGTCAGTTGTCATTACTTATTTTTTTGTGTGTATCCCTCCAGAGATATTTGTGCATGCACAAGTACTTACATCTGTGTCTCTAAAATAAATGGTAGTATACTCTCTGGGTGCTGTTTTGCACATTGCATTTTTTGCATTTCCATATTAGAACATATATAACAGTCTCATACCTTTTTAATGGCTGCAAAGTATTCTTCTGTATGGATATACACAATTTTTTTAAAACCAGTCCTCTATTGCTGAGCCTTTATATTGTTTCCAGTATTTTTGTTGTTTCTGAAAATGCTGCAGTGAATTTCTTTGTATGTATGTAGTTTTACAAATGTGCAAGTATATCTGTAGAATAAATTCCTACAAGTGGAATTGCTAGCTTAAAGGGTGTATGTGTTTTAAATCTTGAGAGATACTGGCAAGTTGCCCTCCAAAGAGTTCTATCTATTTGTAATTCCACTAATGATTTAATACAGTATTTTGTTAACATGCAGCTTAACTGCCTTTGGTCTAGAAAGAATTAAACTGTAAAACAGTATGAGAAATGGAGACGGCCGAATATATTTGGATTTTTTTTAGGGAAGTACACATTGTTGAAAATTACAAGATAAGAACAGATTAGGCATACAGGTATACCAAACTATTTAAATTAATTTTGCTTCTAAAAATAGACCTAAAAGGAGAAATTCTTTTCCTCTTGAAACACTTAAATTGTAGAGCTGATAAAGTACCTCTTAGACATTCTTATATATTTTCAAATTCTACTCCCTCCCCTTCTTACACACATACACACGAAATAGATAATTTGCTCAGGGTTACCCAGCTAATTACTGGTAGTACCTGAACCAGGAATCTGTCTACATTACTACATAGTATGTCATTTCACAAATGTGAATTCCTCAGAATGACTTTTCTGTTCTGAATTGTTACACATTTGTTTGGTTTTTATTCAAAACTTGGTCCTTGAAATTAGGTTCAGTAAACTCTTTGACCTTAAGTTATTTTGCTGTTTTATCATTTGAATTTCAATTTTTAAATAATAAGTTTTTGATATCCAAAGAATAACCATTGGTTATGCTAGACAACTAAGTTTAATAAACAGGCCAGGTTTACTTTGTGAATATTCATTTTGCATTCAGTTCTGCATTAGTGCTTTGATGACCTTGATCTACTTTACAGGAGGTCTTGCATGTGAATTAGTTTGGTTTCTGAGAGGATTCATCTTGATTTCTCCCTGTTGGAGAAATTTTGGAGAGTACTTTTCTTATTCTTGAAAATTACAAGATAAAAACAGATTAGGCATACCGACGTGCTGAACAGCTTCTTTAGAATACAGCCCTAAAAGGAGAAAATATTTTTCAAATCTAAATCTAAAACACAGAAGTCTAAAATCTGAACAAAAATACAAGATTAAAACTTCATGTTTCAAACACCACTGGCAAAGTATCTATCTGGCCAAATAGACTATTAAGAAACAGGAAAAACTTCAAAAGACCAATAGCACCTTGCTAATAAGGACTAATAGGTACTTAAACTGATGAAAGTGATTCAGACAACAACATATTAACCCCCTACTGTGCCCTATTTTAAGCTGTTAATAGACATTAGCCCTTTAAAGAAAGACTAACACTTTTATGTTCGTTTACTAAGCTTTTGATACATTAGTGAACTGTTACAACCACTTCCTATATCTGATCTTTATAGCTCAGTGGATTTTCCAGAATACATTTGAAGAAGGCTGACTTCTCTAAAAGTTTAGATTCTTTAACAGTTTGTAATGTAATAAATAATTCTATATCTTGATGAAGTAACTAAAATTTTACTTTAAAATGTAGACGTTATATATAGGAAGATGAAATTCAGATATCTTTTTCAGTGATAAAGAAAATGTTATATGTAGTGAAAGTAATGGTTCTTAGGTTTGATTTTTTTTTAAATTACATGTGAGGCTAGAATTTTTTTCAATTTTTTTAGTAATATCTATGAAATTATACATAATTATTTTCCAGAAATGAATATAATTCTTCAAAGTTTTACCTACAGGTTTATGTATGTAGAGGAGGGAGGGTTTAAAAAGTGTAATTTCCTTTAAAATGTAGTAAGTAAACTATAATGCTGATTCCCTACAAAATAGGATAATAGCTTAAATTTTTGTTCATGTGCATTGCTTTTATAGCACTTCTTTAGAAAAGAGATTAGTAAATAGTTTTTGGATGGTTTATATTTTCATAGTAATTCCAAGTATAAAGCTAAAGAGATTTGACTTGGTTTTTACAACAATTTTATCTTGAGGAAGCTGATTGCGTGATATAAGTAAATGTTGAAGAATATCGTGACTGGACTAAATAATGTTATGATGTATGTGATTTAGATAAATCAAGTTTTTACCAAAAAAATTGGGGCTTTGACAATTCTTTCAAGTAGAAGCATAAGCATAGGAACTACCTCTGGTCTAGATGGTACATTTTTAGTGACTACAACAAATGAATAATACAAAGTGCATTTCTATTGTTTCTTGTTCCCATTCAAAACCAAGAAAAAAAATGAAGCAAAATATTTGTGAGCGATTGTCTTATAATGTTTGTGGATTTGTTATTATGATTACCAAGTTAACATCTGGAAGGCAGATTTAGGCATGGGAGTTGAGTTTATTACTGAAGGGTAGTAATTAATTTGAGAGGTAGGAAGAGCATTACTTTTTTTTTTGTTTGCTGTGACTGGTCTTTTTGATTGAGATTGATATTCCCTTTAAAATAAGGTAAATTAATTTTTCCATATTCTTTTAGTATTCTTAATGTGTTATTAACACACGATATATTCTGACACATGATATTGGCTATCTTAACATTCCTTAATATTAGATGTTCAGGTTTATACTCGTTGTGAAAATTTAGACTAGTGACTTCTTTATCTGGTGGAGTTTTATTTTTAATTGCAGTAGAATATACATAACAAAACATTTGCTGTTTCAACCATTTTTACTTGTACAATTCATGGATAAAATTTTGAAACATGATACTCCATTTAGGATACAGTTATTATACTTAAACTAAGTTTGTGACCTAAATTAAATTCATTTAGCAGAAAACAGTAAAATAAATCTTGATTGGCAAGTTTGAGATGTCTCTAAAGGTTGAAATTCCCTGTTGGAAATCAAATGAACAAAAAGCTGTTCACCCTTCATATGCAGGCATTTACTACCATTGAAGGAGAGGTGACCACTAAACTTCTGAATTACAAATAAATAGTAAGTACTTCTTTGAAACCAGTGAGTGATGAGAAAAATGCTGAAAAGAGAAAGTCATATATCACTTTTATAATTGATTTGCAGAATACTAATGCTTTCTATTTCAAAAATTTCTCTACTCACCCCCTTGCCCCTAGCTTTAGTTTCCTTTTGCCTATTTTGACAACATAAAAAGGCGTGAGAATAGCAGTATTAGTTGATGTTTTTAGAGCTTTCCCTGTGTGCCATACATTAGCCAAGCACTTTGTGTGTATGTCTTTTAACCCTCTCAATACTGATGTGAAGTAGTAGTTGCAGTTCTCTGTGTTTTAAAGACAGTGAAATTGAGTGTGAGAGATTTGCCCGCAGTTGTGACAACCAAAATTGTCTCCGGTCAAAAAAAACAAACCCATTGCTGAGGAGTCGGTTCTGACCCATAGCACCCAAATACCCCCTGGTGGCAAAATTGCCCCTGGTTGAGAACCACTAGGATTAGGCAAGGCTCATCACAGGTCATCATCATCTTGATCTCGGGATCTTGAGGCCAAATAGAAGTCACATTCTAGATAGAACCCTATATGTGAAAACGTAAGAGGTGTGAATCAGTATGTTACATTTAGGGGTCAATAAAATGTTTGTAATGACTGGAGTACTTAGGGTCTGCAGTGGCCAGGGAGTTGGTAGGATATGAGGCTGACAAATTAAGAATCAGTTGTGTATGCCATACTAAGAAGTATGTATTTTTTTTCTAAACTTAATAGGGAGCCATCAGAGTTTGTAGGCTAGTGACACAATCTGAATGATCCACACAGTATTTAATTGCCATTTTGCTTCTCTGTATCTTTCAAAGAGTGTTCAGTTATTTGAGGCAGAGACCATGTCTCTCATGTTCACTATTTTATCCCCAGTGCCTACTACTTGTGAAGTATGAGGGACAAAAGTAGGAAATTTATAGGTGTGAAAACTCTCAGAAGAGGTTGTAGTAGCCAGGAGAATGGGCCTTGAAGACCTCCATACACAGAGAGCCTGGACCTTGAAGACCTCCATATACAGGGAGTGTAGTTAACCAAGAGCCCCAACTGCTGAGCTGTGAAATCCATTACTGCATTTACCCAAGTCCTTGCTTCCCATGAGCTGCTGCCAGTTAGTGACTGAGCACAGCAGGGATATTAAGGCAGGCCTTCTCCTGGGAGAGATTGAATTTTTCTGACATCTGACTTTGGCTTGAGGACTCCCAGCAGCCTAGACTTTCTTAGACTAAATAATGGTCCAGGATGTGTTCTCCTAACCTTTCCTCCCTCTTTCCTTTACTCAGGGTCAGACTTGCATCATGGTCTGATGACTCTCATAGCCTTCTCTGGCTCCCTCCCTATTTTGTCTCTTATGAGTATTTGCCCTAATAAAATCCTTGCAAGTTTAATCCCATCTTGGTATCTGCTTCTCCGTAGACCTAGCAAACAGATTTAATGACTTTCAAAAGAGCACACAGATATAAAGTGGCAAAGTAGGTTCTGTAATCCAGGATTTAGGTCTTTTAGTCCATGCTCTCCTTTAGTAAGGCAATAACTTTTGACATTGATGTTTATTTCTCCTAATCAGCATTTCTAGTCTAATGGTGTGATAAAACACCTTAATCCTTATATCAAATCTTTAAGAATCTTAGGCTATTCCAGATTTCAGCCTAGTTAAGAATTTTCTTACTACTGATTAGCATATTTATGGAAGATGGCATAGGAGTGGGGAAGATGCAATCTTTCAATTCCCACAGCTAGCACTCTTGTCTAGGCCACCATCAGGGTTGTTGCCATACCCCCCTTGTCTGCCTGGCTTCTCTATTACATTCTCCATATTGCAGCCATAGTGATCTTTTCAAAAGGTAAATATGATATGTCACTCACCTGATTTGACTGTCAAATACACTTAGGAAAAATCCATATCCTTTAATATGACTTTATAAGATTATAATCTTGCCCCTGCTCACTTGTTCAGCTTTCTCTCTTGCAGCTCTCCTCCTCCACACTCAGTGAACCAGCCTTACTTAAAATTTCAAGCCAACTTTCCATGTTGCTTTAGAATTTTACATGCTTTTATTAGTAACTAGAATGCTGCTTCCCTGCTTGCTGTTTGTGCAATACCCTTCGCTCTTCTTTGCCCTCCTAATTTCTGTTCATCCATCAAATCTTAATTTTGACCTCACTATCTTAGGAAAGCCCTCCCTAATAGGCCCTCACCCCCATTTTATTGGGCTTTGCTTTGGAAGACAAAATAAACAATCTCCTCAAAAGAGCAATCCTATAGGACAGAGTAGAACTGCCCCGTAGGGTTTCCAAGGCTGTAATCTTTATGGAAGCAGACTGCCACATCTTTCTCCTTCAAAGCAGCTAGTGGGTTCGAACCGCTGACCTTTTGGTTGGCAGCTGAGCGCTTAACCACTGTGCCACCAGGGCTCCTTTTAAGGCCTCCAGGAAGCCTTTTACTTGCTAATATGGTTCAAAGGAGGGAAATGTGAGATAAGAACCTGATGAATAGTTAATAAAAATATTTATTTCCATGGGAAGAATCAAAGTTTATTTCTGCTTGTTGGTCTTGTTAACACTGCAGGTAACCTCAAGCTCATATTTAACTGTTTCTGTGGAAAAACAGTGATGGTGGGTCTCTTGACTTTGAAATGTTGATTTTTAAATGTTCAGTAGTTCATTTCCCTGGTGTGTGTTTGTGGAGGGAGGAAGAGTGATGCAGCCAAAGATGACTGTCCTTCTCTATAGAGCATTGTATTTCAAACTTATTCAACCTGACTCAAAGTAAGAAATATATTTCATTTTATACCATGATACAGTATACTAATCTATATACATATATAAAATACAAACAAAAATTTAGTGAAACATTCTTTATTTTTACTCTGATACTGTCGATTCAGTTCTATGCTATTCTGTTAAAATAGTGCTGATCACCTCCCACTAAACTGATACGATGAGTCATGGATTACACCCCTGACTAATGGGTTACAACCTGCAGTTTGGAAACCAGAAACTGGTTGCCATCGAGTCAATTCCAGCTCACTCCTATAGAAATAGCTGATGACTTGGATCTATTTTTAAACTAGCCAGCTCAACAAGCAAGAACAGTTACAGCCAAATGGGAGCCAGTAGGTGGGGAGAGGAGATGACTAACAGTTCTGAATACATATATATGCAGCATTGGATCAGGAACTATGCTTTTTATTCCCTATGACGTTGTATGGTAGTTAGTCTTCCTATTTTTCACGAGGCAGGTGAGACTTAGAGAGGCAATAGCTTGTTTAAAGCTATATAGATAGCAAAAGTCAGAACTAGGATTTGAACCCGTGCAAGTTAGTTGGCCCAATTCCAAAGCTCATGCATTTGCTCTATGTCACTGCGTCTCCCAAGTAAGTAACACTGCAGTATACATGCTAAACTTAAAAGGGAATTAGTAACATTTAGGTGTCATCAGAGTTTCATAGTGGAAAATAGCAATAAAAAGCCCCATTAAATGTGAGTTGAGACAGGCATAAACATTGACAGTTAAATAGTGATAGATTATATTGACTTTCCAGAGAGCTTAAGTTCTTCATGCCTCTGCTCATCCAAGAGGTAGAGGTAATATCCTTAAGGCTGAGATGTATGGGGTTTTCTTGTTGGTAAGGTAAATGAAATGTTCAGAGGCTTTACTACTGCACCAGAGCAGATAATAAGGCAATTAGAACTGTTAAATTGATGAAACACCAGACTGGGATGAATTATATCACGAATTACAAAGAAACAAGAGATTCTACTGCAACTTTTGAGACCTGAAGACTAAAGATATATTAGTAAAGGGAAGGGAAATTGATAAGTTAAAGTGCTAAATTTATTGACCTGAAGAATCCAACCTTTAAGCTTTGCAGGGCTAGAGTCAGAATATAATTTATCACCTTGGTAAATAAGTAGAAAAAATTATCATTCTATGCTGATAATTTAATTTACTTGATTAATAAAATGAACATGTTTCTTTTTTCCATTTTTTGAGCTGGACCTTACCTAGGGATCATCTGCTCCAACCCCTTCATTTTACCAGTGATGAACCTGAGACCTAGAGAAGTTAAGCAGTTTCCTCAGGATCACATTATAAAAACCAAAAAAGCCTGTTGCCGTTGAGTCAGTTCCAACTCCTAGCAACCCTGTAGGACGGGGCAGAACTGCCCCATAGGGTTTCCAAGGAGCGTCTGGTGGATTTGAAACTGCCAGTCTTTTGGTTAGCAGCTGTAGCTCACTGTAGCTCTTAACCACTGGGCCACCAGTGCTAGAACCCAGATCACTTGACATTTATTCCAGTGGCTTAACTTTTATTTGACCTGAGTAGGAAGGTTAATAAATGATATTTTATTATATTAGCTTATATATGGAATACTCTGCTTTCTTTATGGAGCCCCGTTGGTGGCTCCGCAGTTAAGCCCTTGGCTAACTGAAAGGTCACCTGTTCAAACCGCCAGCTGCTCCATGGCAGAAAGGTGTGGCAGTCTACTTCCATAAAGATTGTAGCCTTGGAAACCCTATGGGGCAGTTTTGCTCTGTCCTATAGGGTCGCTATGAGTTGGAATTGACTCAACGGCAGTTGGTTTTTGGGTGCTTTCTTTGAAATTTCCGTCACATAATAATCCGAACGCTTGAATTATGCATTGTTCACCAAAGATAGCTGGAAAACAATCACAAGAGATAGGTTAACCTTTCATGTTTCAGTAAGGAATGGGCTACCTGCTTTTTTATTACTATTAAACCAAAAAAGAAACAAACCAAACCTATTGCCATAAAGTCAATTCCGACTCATAGCAACCCTATAGGACAGAGTAGGACTGCCCCAAAGGGTTTCCAAAGAGCAGCTGGTGGATTTGAACTAGCAGCTGAGCTCTTAACCACTGCACCACCAGGGATCCATTATTATTACTATTGTGGTAAAAAATATATAAAACAAAACATTTCCCATTTCAGTGTATTTTACATGTACAGTTTAGTGACATCAGTTACTTTTATCATGTTGTGCAGCCATCACCACTTTCCATTTCCAAGTTTTTCCATCACCTTAGTAGAAACTCAGTACCCTTTAAGGAATGACTCCCCTTTCCTCCATCCCTCCCACCCCTCGAAACCACTAATGAAGTTTGGTCTCTATCCATGTGCCTGTTCTAGATAGTTCATACAAGTGGGATCATAGACTATTTGTTCTTTTTTTTTTTAATGACTGACTTATTTCACTCAGTATAATGTTTTCAAGGTTCATCCACGTCTTAGCATGTATCAGAACTTCATTCTCTATATGAATGAGTAATATTCTGTAATATGTATATCCTTTCCTCTGTTGGTGAACCTTTGAGTTGTTGCCATCTTTTGTCTACTGTGAATAATGCTGCAGTAAACATTGGTGTGCAAGTATCTGTTCCCATCCCTGCTTTCAAGTCTTTTGGATATATACCTGGGAGTAGAATTGCTGAGTCATATGGCAATTCTATGTTTAACTTTTTGAGGAACTGCCAAACTGTTTTCCGTATCGACTGTACCATTTTACATTCCCACCAGCAGTGGATTAGGGTTCCAGTGAACTCATCCTCACCAACACTTGTTTTTCATTTTTCTGATAATAAAACCTTTTGCTGTCAAGTCAATTCCAACTCATAGCTACCCTGTATGACAAAGTAGAACTGCCCCATAGGGTTTCCAAGGAGCAGCTGATGGATTTGAACTGCCGACCTTTTGGTTAGCAGGCATGCTTTCAACCACTGAGCCACCAGTGCTCCTTTCTGATAATAGCCATCCTAAACCCACTGTCATGGAGTCAATTCTGGCTCACAGCAGCCCTATAGGGTTTCCAGGGCTATAAATCACTATGGAAGCAGAATGCCACATCTTACCCCATGGAGTCGCTGGTGGTTTCCAACCGCTAACCTTTCAGTTAGCAGTCGATCGCTTTAACCACTGCATCACCAGGGCTCCCAATAGCCATCTGAGTGGGTGTGAAATGGTCTCATTGTGGTTATGATTTGCATCGAGCATCTTTCCAAATACTTGTCAGCCGTTTGTGTTTCTTCTTTGGTGAAATGTCTGTTCAAGTCCTTTGCACCTTTTTTGACTGGGTGGTTTTTTTGTTGTTATGTTGTAGGAGTTCTTGATACAATCTGGATATTAAACCCTTGTCTAATATATGGTTCCCCAAAATCTTCTCCCAATCTGTAGGTTGTCTCTTCACTTTGTTGATAAAGTCCTTTGTTGCCCAAAGTTTTTAATTTTGATGAAGTACCATTTTTTCTCTTTTTTGCTTGTGCTTTTGGTGTTAGAGAGCCCTGGTGGCAAAGTAGTTAAGAACTCTGCTGATAACCAAAAGGTCAGCAGTTCGAATCCACCAGCTGCTTCTTAGAAACCTGTATGGGGCAGTTCTACTCTGTCCTGTAGGGTCACTATGAGTCGGAATTGACTAGATGGCAATGTGTTTGGTTTGGGTTTTTTTGTGTTATATCTAAGAATCCAGTGCCAAAACCTAGATCGTGAAGCATTAACCCTATGTTTTCTTCTAAGAGTTTTATGATTTTAGTTCTTACATTTAGGTCCTTTATCCATTTTGAGTTAATTTCCGTATATAGTGTGAGGTATGGGTCTAGCTTAACTCTTCTGCATGTAGAAATCCAATTGCCCAAGTACCATTTATTAAAGAGACAATTCTTACCTTATTGGATGGACTTAGCACACTTATTGAAAATCAATTGACTATAGATATGTAGATTTATATCTGGACTCTCAATTCTATTCCATTGATGTATATGCCTGTCATTATAGGACAGACTGTTGTGATTATTGTAGCTTTATGTAGTATGTTTTGAAATCAGAAAATGTGAATTCTACTACTTTGTTCTTCTTTACCAGATTGCTTTGGCTATTCAGGATCCATTGCAGTTACACATAAATGTGAGAATTGGCATTTCCCTTTCTGCAAAGAAGGCTATATGAGTTTTGATGGGGATTGTGCTGAATCTGTAGATTACTTTGGGTAGTATTGACATCTTAACAGTAGTATATCTTCCTATCTGTGAACACGGTATGTCCTTCCATTTATTTAGGTCTTCTTTTATTTCTTCCAGTAATATTTTATACTTTTCGGTGTGCAAGTCTCACTTCCATGATTAGCTTTATTCCTAGGTATTTTATTCTTTTAGATGCTATTTTAAATGGAATTGTTTCCTTAATTTTCTTTTTGGAATACTCATTGCTGATGTATGGACACCTAATTGATTTTTGTTTGTTGACTTTATACCCTGCCACTTTGCTGAATTCATTTATTAGCTCTAGTAGCTTTCTTGTTGGTTGTTTGGGGTTTTCTGTATATAGGATCATATCATGCAAAAAGAGATAGTTTTACTTCTTCCTTTCCCATTTGGATTCTTTTTATTTCTTTTTCTTGCCAGTTGCCCTGGCTAGTACTTCAGTATAATATTGAATAGCAGTGATGAGAGTGGACATCCTTGTTTTATTGATCTTAAGGGAAAAGCTCTCAGTTCTCCACTGAGTATGATGTTAGCTATGGGTTTTTCATAAATGTGCTTTATCATACTAGGAATTTCTCTTCTTTCTAGCTTGTTAAGTGTTTTAATCATAAAAGTGTGTTGGATTTTTGTTAACTGCCTTCTCTGTGTCAGTTGATATGATCATATAGTTCTTTTCCTTTGTTTTATTAATGTGGTGTATTACACTGATTGGTTTTCTGATGTTGAACCACCCTTGTATTCCTGGGATAAAGCCCACTTGATTGTGGTGTATAATTCTTTTAATATGTTTTTGGATTCAATTTGCTAGTATTTTGTCGAGGATCTTTGACTATATTTATAGAGGATATTGGTCTGTAGTTTTCTTTTATTGTGGTAACTTTGTCTGACTTTGGTATCAGGGTATTTCTAGCCTCATAGAATGAGTTAGGAAAGGTTTCCTCTTTTTCTACTTCTTGGAAAAGTTTAAGAAGGATTGGAGTCACTTCTATAAATGTTTGGTAGAATTCCCAGTGAAGCCGTCTGCTCCAGGACTTGTCTTTATTGGGAGGTTTTTGATTATTGATTCAGTCTCTTCATTTGTTATAGGTCTTTTGAGATTTTCTGTTTCTTTTTGAGTCAGTGTAAGAGGTTTATGTGTTTCTAGGAATTTATCCATTTCACCTAGATTATCTAATTTGTTGGCTTACAATTGTTTATAATATTCTTTTATGATCCTTTTTATTTCTGTAGGGCCAGTTATAATGTGCCCATTTTCACTTCTGATTTTAGATATTTGCCATCTTCTCTTTTTCTTTGTCAGTCTAGCTAAATGTTTGTCAATTGTATCGATCTTAAAAAAAAAAAAAAAAACTTGTGGTTTTGTTGATTCTGTGTCTTGTTTTTCTATTCTCTGTTTATCTCTGCCCTTTGTTATTTTCTTCTTTCTGGTAGTTTTAAGCTTGGTTTGCTCTCCTTTTTCTTGTTCCTCAAGTTGTAAAGTTAGGTTATTGATTTGAAATCTATCTTTTTTTTAATGTAGGTGTTTACCACTATAAATTCCCGTTTGAGCACTGCGTTCGCTGCATTCAGTAAGTTTTGGTACATTGTGCTTTCACTCTCATTCAGCTATAAGTATTTCTGATTTATTTCTTGGACCATTGATTATTTAATAATGTGTTGGTTAATTTCTACATATTTATGTATTTTCCCGTTTCCCCTCTGTTACTCATTTCTAGTTTCATTTCATTGTGATTGGAAAAGATGATTTGGATTTTTTTTTAAATTTATTGAATCTTGTTTTGTGAGCTAACATAGTCTGTCCTAGAGAATGATCCATATGTGTTGGAGAAGAGTGTATATTGTATTGTATTGTTGGGTGGAGTGTTCTATATATGTCTGTTAAGTCTAGTTGGTTTATAATGTTGTTCAAATCCTTTTTTTTTTTGAATTGATTTTCTTTCTAGATGTTCCGTCCATGATTGAAAATGGTGTGTTTTTTACACCAATAAAAATGTCTCTAATTATTGTTGTAGAACTGTCTATTTCTCCCTTCAATTCTATCAGTGTTTCCTTTATGTGCTTTGGGGCTCCAGTGTGAAGTGCATGTATATTTATAATTGATGTATCTTCCTGATGAATTCATCCTTTTATCATTATATAATGTCCTTCTTTGTCTCTCATAATGGATTTTTACTTAAAGTCTGTTTTGTCTGATATTAAAATTGCTACCTCACATCTTTTTTGGTTATTATTTGCATGGAATATTTTTTCATCTTTTCATTTTCAACCTATTTGCGTCTTTGGGCCTAAGATGTATCTCTTGGAGACAGCATATAGTTGGACCATGTTTATATATCCATTCTGCCACTCTGCCTTTTGATTGGAGCATTCAGTCCATTCACATTCATGGTAATTACCTGTAAGGAAGGACTTCTTCCATTTTGTTGTTTTTTGTGTCTTAAACATTCTTTGTCCCTCATTTGCTCCAGTATTGCCAACGTTTGTGTTGTGTTGATTTTTTTTTTTTTTTTTTGATGAACCATTTTGATTCCCTTCTTCTTTCCTTTTGTATATATGTTTTAGGTATTTTCTTTATGGTTACCATAAGGGTTACATGTAACATCTTACATTTATAACAACCATGTTTAAATTGATACCAACTGAACTTTAGTAACATACAAAAGCTCTATTCCTATATTACTCCTTCCCCACCCCTCGTTTATGTTGCTGCATCATCCATTACATCTTTATGCATCATGTGCCCTGTTACATAAATTTATACTTATTTTATGCATTTGTCATTATAAAGCATGAAGGACATAACAACTACCATTACCAACCAAACATACCTTAAAACTGACTCTTACACTTGCCCGTGAAATTACCTTTAATGGAGATCTTTTTAATGTATATACGACTTCAAGTTACTGTCTAGTGTCCTTTTCTTTTCATCTAAAGGACTCCCTTTAGCATTTCTTGTAGGGTAGGTCTAATGGTAACGAACTCTGTCAGCTTTTATTTATCTAGGATTGTCTTATTTTGCCCTCATTCCTGAAGGACAGTTTTGCCAGATTCTTGGTTGATATTTCTTTTCTTTCAGCACTAAATATGTCATTCCATTGCCTTCTGGCCTCCAAGGTTTCTGAGAAGAAATCAACACTTAATCTTATTGGGGATCCTTTGTATGTGACGATTTGCTTCTGTCTGCTGCTTTCGGGATTCTTTCTTTAGTTTTTGAGAGCTTGGTTATAATGTATCTCGGTGTAGGTCTCTTTGAGTTTATCCTACTTGGAGTTCATTGAGCTTCTTGGATTTATAGATTCATGTCCTTTACCAGATTTGAAACATTTTCTGCCATTATTTTTTCAAATATTCTTTCTATCCCTCTCTTTCTGTCATCTTCTGGTTAGTTTGCTTGATGGTATCCCATGTTTCCATTAGGGTGTGCTCAGTAGTGTTGATCCTTCTAACGTGCTGCTCTTCAGCTTTCATAATTTCAAATACTTTGTTCTCTAATTTGCTGATTCTTTCTTCTGACGGCACAAGTCTGCTGCTAAGCCCTTCCAGTGAATTTTTAATTTTGGTTGTTGTATTCTTGAGTTCCAGAATTTTCTGTTTTCTTTCTTTTTTATAGCGTATCTCTTTATATATATTCACATTTTATTCTTGCACTGTTTTCCTGATTTAGTTCTTCATGTTTTCCTTTAGTTCTTTGAGCTTTTTAAATATTGTTATATTATGTTTTTCTAATCTGTTCATTATCCAAGTTTTCATAGAGACAGTTTTTCTCCCTTCATCTTTATCTTTTAAATGGGCCATCATTTCTGGTTTCTTTGTGTGCCCTGCGATTTCTTGTTGAAGATGGCAAGTTAAAAAAAAAAAAACAAACCTAACCAAACTCACTGTCAAGTCGGTTTCAACTCATGGTGACCCCGTGTGTTATAGAGTAGAACTGTTTCATAGGATTTACCTGACTGTAATCTTTACAGAGCATATCACCAGGCCTTCCGCAGCACAGCTGGGTAGGTTCAAACTACCAGCTTTAGGTTAGCAGCTGATCGCAAACTGCTTGCACCACCCACAGACCTGCTGGGACATTAGAATATTACAATTGTTAGCTTTCCCAATTCCCCCATCCACGATGCTTTCAAAAGTGCTCATTCTGCAATAAACTCTTTGATGTGGTCTTCAGACTTTGTATACCACTCTCTCTCTCTCTCTCACCCTGTGAGATCTTTTATTCAGTCCAGACTGAGGTTTCAGTCCTTCAGTGACTCCCAAACCGATCAGAAAACACATGCTGACCACTGTGTCATTAGGTGGGCATAGGCTTCTGCCCTTGCTCACTGCTCTCTCACCTGCTCTGTGAGGGCTCTGATTCAGGCCAGACTGAGATCCCAGTCCTTCAGGCTGCACCAAGACTGATCAGAAAAAATACCCTGAACAGTCCTGGAAGATCTATCCTATTTACTGTGGAGTTGGTGATTGGGACTCTTCTTAGTGTACAGAAGAGCCATGGGTCAACTGGGACTGTGCCTGCAGCTGCAGCTCCTCTGTAGCCATCCATCTGCACACAAGTTCATCCATACTTGGAAGACAGACTTCTGGAAGACTCATAAGTTTATGTCATAAACTTCAGGAATGGCTGTAACTGTTGATTTAAACAAACAGGAAAACTATTCAATTATAAACTCTGTCTTCTTGTAGAAAACTTTTTGGGATGTTATGTTTATATATTCCCAAAAGACCTTTTTAGATCCCAGAAACCATATATACATAGGCCTTTAGTGTAAGCAAGCATAATTAAATGTCATTGTTTCGGTTAGTAATGTTACATCTCTAAATACACATCGTCTGTATTTTTTCAGTGTATTTATGCAGATTGATAATGCCCCTTGATACACACAAGTTTTTAATTTTGCTGAAGTCCAGCTTATCTGTTTTTCTCTTGTTGCTCATACTTTTGGTGTCATATTTAACAATCCATTACTTAAAAGAAGGTACTGAAGTTTTACCCCTATGTTTTCTTCTAAGAATTTTGTGATTTTAGCTCTTATATGTAGGTCGTTAATCCATATTGAATTAATTTTTGTAATTTTGTATATAAGGTATAGTTCCACCTTCACTTTTTTGTATGCGGAGATCCAGTTGTCCCAGCACAATTTGTTGAAGAGACTATTCTTTCCCCATTGAATGGATTTGTCACTCTTATGGAAAATCAGTTGGCCAGAGATGTATGGGTTTATGTTTGGATTCTCACTTCTATTCCATTGGTCTGTATGCCTATCCTTATATTAGTACAACACTGTTTTCATTACTATAGCTCTGTAACACATTTTTAAATCAGGAAGTGCAAGTCCTCCTTCTTTGTTCTTTTTTGTCAAGATTGTTTTGACTTTTCGGGGTCCCTTGAAATTCTGTAGGAGCCCTGGTGGTTAAGAGCTCAGCACTAACCAAAAGGTCAGCAGCTGCTCCTTGGAAACCCTATGGGGCACTTCTGCTTTGTCACATAGGGTCACTATGAGTCGAAATTGACTCAACAGCAGTGGGGTTTTGAAATTCCGCATGAATTTGAAGATCGGCTTTTCCATTTCTGCAGAAAATGCTGTTGGAATTTTAATAGGAATTGCACTGTATCTTTAGATTGCTTTAGGTAGAATTGACATTTAAGTCTTCTAGTCTATGAACAGGGATGTCTTTCCATTTATTTAGATCTCTTCATTTCTTTCAGCAGTGTTTTATAGTGTTCAGTATAAATGTCTTTCATTTCCTTAGTTAAATGCTATTGTAAGAATTTTTTTTAAATATCCGTTTCAGATTGTTCATTGCTGTTCTGTAGAAACATACTTGATTTCTGTCTGTTGATCTTGTACCCTGCGACTTTGCTGAATTTATAGCTCTAGTAGCTTTCTTGTGGATTCTTTGGGATTTTCTGTATATAGTATAATGGCATCTGAGAATAGAAATAGTTTTGCTTCTTTTCTGATTGGATGGCTTTTCTTTTTATTGTCTAATTGCTCTGTCTAGCACTTCAGTACAGTGTTGAATAGCAGTGGTAAATGTGGGCATCCTTCTCTTCTAATTTTACAGGAAAAGCTTTCAGTCTTCCACAATTCAGTATAATATTTGTTGTGGATTTTCATAAATGCCCTTTATCATGTTGAGGAATTTCCCTTCTGTTCCTAGTTTGTTGAGTACTTTTACCATGAAGGTGCATTGGATTTTCTTACATGCCTTTTCTGCATTAATGGAGATGATCATGTGTTGTTTTTTGTTTGTTTTGTTTTTTTCTTCATTCTGTTAGCATGGTATATTACATTAATTGATTTTCTTATGTTGAACCACCCTTGCACTCCTGGAATAAAACCAACTTGGACTTGTTGTATAATACTTTTAATATGGTGTTAGATTTAGATTGCTAGTATTTTATTGAGGATTTTTTCATTTATATTTATAGGGCATGTTGATCTATAGTTTACTTTTCTTGTATCTTTATATAGCTTTGGTATCAGGGCAGTACTGTCCTCGTGGAATGAGTTAGGAAGTGTTCCCTCTGCCTTTATTTTTTGGAAGACTTTGAGAAGAATTGGTGCTAATTCTTCTTTAAATATTTGGTAAAATTTACCAATGGAGCCATCTGGAGCTAGTCCTTACCTTTTGGAAGGTTTTTGATTACTAATTCAGTCTCTTCCTGAATCTGTTGAGAATTTCTTTTTCATCTTGATTCAGTTTAGATAGTTTGTATGTTTCTAGGAATTTATCCGTATCATCTAAGTTATCTAGTCTGTTGGCATATACTTCTTCATAGTATTCTCTTATAATGCTTTTAATTTCTGTAAGGTAGGTATTAATGTCACCACTTTTATTTCTGAATTTAGTTACTAGCATCTTCTCTTTTTTTTCCTTTATCAGTCCATTCTGTTGGTCTTTTACAACTTTAAGTTACTATATAGCGTCCTCACTTTTCAAACTGGAGGACTCCCTTTAGCATTTCTTTTAGGGTATGTTGGATAGTAGTGAACTCCCTCAGCTTTTGTTTATCTGGGAATTACTTAATTTCACTCTTATTTTTGAAGGACACTTTTGCCAGGTACAGGATTCTTGGACAATGTTTTTATTCTTTCAGCACTTTGAATATATCATCCTTGTGCCTTCTGACCTCCATAGTGTCTGGGGAGAAAGTGACAGTCTTACTGAGGCTTCTTTCTGCATGACATCTGCTTTTCTCTTGCTGCTTTCAAGAGTCTTCCTCTATCG
Organism: Trichechus manatus latirostris; assembly: GCF_000243295.1. Taxonomy (NCBI): domain Eukaryota; kingdom Metazoa; phylum Chordata; class Mammalia; order Sirenia; family Trichechidae; genus Trichechus; species Trichechus manatus. Next base: position 5,323,964 of record NW_004443965.1, read on the forward strand.
TTTTTTGACAGTTTGATTATAGTGTATCTAAGCATGGATTTCCTTGGGTTCGTTTGACTTGAAGTTTGTTGAACTTCTTGTGTGTGCAAATTCATGTCTTTTGTCAAATTTAGGGAATTTTCAGCCATTATTTCTTCGTATGTATATACACACACACACATATACATACTTTTTTTTTTTTGCCCTTTCTCTTTCTCTTCTCCTGGGACTCCCATATTTCATGTATTAGTTGGCTTCATGGTGTCCCACAATTCTCTTATGCTCTGTTCATTTTTCTCCTATCTTTTTTTCTTTCTTTTCCTCTGACTGGATCATTTCAATTTTCCTCTCTTCAGGTTTTCTGATTCTTTTTTCTGACAGCTCATATCTGCCTCTAGTGAATTTTTACCCCACACAACTGTCAGTTTGTTGTACTGTGGTGACTTGCATGTTGCTCTGATGCTAGAACCTATGCTACCAGTATTTCAAATACCAGCAGGGTCACCCATGGTGGACAGGTTTCAGCAGAACTTCCAGACTAAGACAGACTAGGAAGAAAGAACTGATGGTCTACTTCTGAAAAAATTGTCCAGTAAAACCTTAAGAATAGCAGCGGAACCTTGCCTGGTATAGTGCCGGAAGATGAGCACCTCAGGTTGAAAGAAACTCAGAATACAACTGGGGAAGAGCTGCCTCCTCAAAGTAGAGTTGACCTTAATGACGTGGATGAAGTACAGCTTTCAGTACCTTTATTTGCTGAGTTGGCACAATTCAGAATGAGAAGCAGCAGCTGCAGACATCCATTAAAAAATTGGAACATGGAATGTACAAAGTATGAATCTAGGAAAATTGGAAGTCGTCAAAAATGAAATGGACCACGTAAAAATCAATATCCTAGGTATTAGTGAGCTGAAATGGGCTGGTATGGGCCATTTTGAATCAGACAGTTATATGGTCTACTATGCCGGGAATAACAAATTGAAGAGGAATGACGTCACATTCATTTTCAAAAAGAACATTGTGAGATCTATCCTGAAGCACAATGCTGTCAGTGATAGGATCATATCCAAATGCCTACAAGGAAGACCAGTTAATAGGACTGTTAGTCAAATTTACACACCAACCACTAATGCCAAAGATGAAGAAATTGAAGATTTTTACCAACTCCTGCAGCCTGAAATTGATCAAACATGCAGTCAAGATGCATTGATAATTATTGGTGAACTGGACATGAAAGTTAGAAACGAAGAAGAATTGGTAGTTGGAAAATATGGACTTGGTGATAGAAATAATGCCGGAGATCATATGATAGAATTTTGCAAGACCAACGACTTTATTTACTGCAAATACCTTTTTTCAACAACATAAACAGCGACTATACATGTGGACTTGTATACATGGAAAGAGACGATGGAGAAGCTCAATATCATCAATCAGAACAAGGCCAAGGGCTGACTGCGGAACAGACGATTAATTGCTCATATGCAAGTTCAAGTTGAAGCTGAAGAAAATTAAAACAAGTCCACGAGAGCCAAAGTATGACCTTGAGTGTATCTCACCTAAATTTAGAGACCATCTCAAGAATAGATTTGATGCATTGAACACCAAAGACCGAAGACCAGATGAGTTGTGGGATGACATCAAGGACATCATACACGAAAAAAAGCAAAAGGTCGTTAAAAAAACAGGAAAGAAAGAAAAGACGAAAACAGATGTCAGAAGAGACTGACGCTTGCTCTTGAACGTCGAGTAGCTAAAACGAATGGAAGAAATGATGAAGTAAAAGAGCTGAACAGATTTCAAAGGCCAGCTTGAGAAGACAGAGTAAAGTATTATAATGAAATGTGCAAAGACCTGCAGTTAGAAAACCAAAAGAGAAGAACACACTTGGCATTTCTCAAGCTGAAAGAACTGAAGAAAAGCTTCAGGCTTTGAGTTGCAGTATTGAAGGCTGCTACAGGGAAAATATTAAACGACACAGGAAGCATCAAAAGAAGATGGAAAGAATACAGAGTCACTGTACCAAAAAGAATTGGTTGATGTTCATCCGTTTTAGGGTGTAGTAGCATATGTCACTTGAAGAGTAAGGTGCGCCTGACCCAAGCCATGGTATTTTCAATTGTATCATATGCATGTGAAAGCTGGACAATGAATAAGGAAGACCAAAGAAAAATCGATGTCTTTGAATTGTGGCGTTGGTAAAGAATATTGAATATACCAAGGACTGCCAAAAGAACAAACAAATCTGTCTTGGAAGAAGTACAACCAGAATGCTCCTTAGAAGCAAGGATGGCAAGACTACCTCTTATGTACTTTGGACGTGTTATCAGGAGGGATCAGTCCTTGGAGAAAGACATCATGCTGGGTAAAGTACAGGGTCAACAAAAAAGAGGAAGACCCTCAACAAGATGGATTGACACAGTGGCTGCAGCAGTGGGCTCAAGCATAACAATGATTGTGAGGATGGCACAGGACTGGGCAGTGTTTCATTCTGTTGTACATAAGGTCACTATGAGTCAGAACCAACTCAGTGGCACCTAACAACAACAAGCATATGATCAAGAACCAATGGTATTGAAAGAAGCTGCACTGAAGACATTGGCACAAAACAAGGCTCCAGGAATTGATGGAAATACCAATTGAGATGTTTCAACAAACGGATGCAGCACTGGAGGTTGTCACTAGTCTATGTTGAAAAGTTTGGAAGACAGCTTCCTGGCTAGCCAACTGGAGGAGATCCGTATTTGTGCCGATTCCAAAGAAAGGTGATCCAACAGAGTGCAGGAATTACCAAACAATATTATTAATATCACAAGTAAAATTTTGCTGAAGATAATTAAAAAACTGTTACAGTCGTACATCGACAGGGAACTGCCAGAAATTCAAGCCGGTTTCAGAAGAGGATGTGGAAAAAGGGATATCATTGCTGATGTCAGATGACTCTTGACTGAAAGCAGAGAACACCAGAAAGATGTTTGTCTGTGTTTTATTGGCTATGCCAAGGCATTCGACTGTGTGGATCACAACAAATTATGGATAATACTGCGAGGAATAGGAATTCCAGAATACTTAACTGTGCTTATGCGGAACCTGTACACTGACCAGGAGGCAACCATTCGAACAGGACAAGGGGATACTGCATGGTTTAAAGTCAGGAAAGGTGTGCATCATGGTTGTATCCTTTCACCGTACCCATTTAGTCTGTATGCTGAGCAAATAATCTGAGAAGCTGGACTATATGAAGAATGCGGCATCAGGATTAGAGGAACGCTCATTAACAACCTGTGATGTGCAGGTGACACAACCTTGCTTGCTGAAAACGAAGAGGACTTGAAGCACTTATTGATGAAGATGAAAGACCACAGCCTTCAGTGTGGATTACACCTCAACATAAAGAAAACAAAAATCCTCACAATTGGACCAGTAAGCCAACATCATGATAAACAGAGAAGACCCACAATCAATGCCCATGGAACAGCAGTCAAGAGATCAAACAGTGTATTACATTGGACAAATCTGCTGCAAAAGATCTCTTTAAAAGTGTTAAAAAGCAAAAATGTCACATTGAGGGTTAAGGTACACCTGAATCAAGCCATGGTATTTTCATTTGCCTCATATGCATGAGAAAGCTGGACAGTGAGTAAGGAAGAGCGAAGAAGAATTGATCCATTTGAATTATGGTATTGGCAAAGAATACTGAATATACCATGGACTGCCAGAAGAATGAACAAATCTGTGTTGGAAGAAGTATAGCCAGAATGCTCCTTAGAAGCGAGGATAGCAAGACTTTGTCTCACGTACCATTATGCTTGGTAAAGTAGAGAGTCAGTGAAAAAGAGGAGGATTGACCCAGTGACTGCAACAATCGCCTCAAGCATAACAACAATTGTGAGGATGCCGCATTACTGGGTAGTGTTTCTTTGTGTTGTACATAAGGTTGCTATGCTTCAGAACTGATTCAATGGCACCTCACAACAACAGCAGTGGATTTTTAATTTCATTTATTGTTTCTTCTCAGAATTCCTGCTTGGTTTCTTTTTATAATTTCTATCTCTGTTAATATTTTCATTTTGTTCATATGTTATTTTCTTTAGTTCTTTATCTATATTTTCTTTTAGTTCTTGGCGCATATTGAAAACGGCTGTTTTAAAATGTATTCTCTAGTAAGTCTTCCTTAAGGATGGTTTCCGTTGGTTTATTTTGTTCCTTTGAATGGGCCATCCCTCTCCATGTGTCTGTGTCTTCTGAGTTTTTGTTGAATATGGGATATTTGAATAGTGTAATGTGGTAGTTGTAGAACTCAGGTTCACCCTGTCACCAGGGTTTGCTAGGTTTTCTTCTGTCCTTCTTTCTCTTCCTTTCTCATTTCCTCTCTTTTTGCATTGTTGAAGGTGTAAGTAGGCTGTTAGCTTAATGACTTTTTCAAACTATTTTTGCAGAAATAAATGGAAGAAAAACCATTGCTCAGGAAAAACCCTCTGGAATCTTTGCAGAATGGCTTTATGCTGGGACAACCCTTCACCAGGCTTATACTGAGGCAAGAGATCCACCTGAGTATAAAGCTTAGGGTTACCTGAGACCTTTCTGGGTATGCCACTTGCCGTTGACATGCATGTGACTCTTTGAATTATATACAGTCAAGTGCCTTTAAGTGCCCCAGTTTCCCAAGGAAATTCTCTCCCCAGGATTTTGACCCTGGTGTCTCAATGGCCCGCTTTTGCCCCAGCCAGCCACAGACTCCTCAGTTCACTTTACAGTGCCTCAGGCTGTGTCTACCACTCTTCCATCCTGAATGACCTCCAAGGTGGACAAAACAGAGACAAGTGCTTTGCTTTATCCTTTAGGTAATCATTTGGCCAATGCAAACAGGAAAACACCGTATGCTTTGTTAGTGGAGTGCAGTCTGCTCATTCTAGAACCAGGGACTAAGTTCCCAAGCTAGAAACATGACTGCCACTTCCGGCCAGCTGCTGATTGGCGTTGGTTCACAAGCAGTATCAAAAGAAGTCTTAAGATTTTACGACCATTCTACAAGCCCTTGCTTAACTGCTGTGATCTCCTAACTGTTCACCAGAATTCCAGCAAGACTAGTGCTGCCATTTTCTGCTGATTTGTTTTTTTACCCCTGTGGGCTGACAGGTGTGTGGAGCTTGTTACTCCACCATCTTGGTTCCTGCTTTGTTTACTCCATCCAGAGGTGCCTCAGAAGAAAGGCCTGGCAATCTACTTCCGAAAAATCAGCCATTGAATACCCTATGGAGCACAATTCTACTCTGACACACATGGCATCGCTCTGAGTTAGAGTTGACTTGAAGGTAACTGGTGTGGATAGGACATATAAAACTGGCCTTCTCATATTTTCCAACAGCTAATTATACTATTTAGAATGCATGTAAAATATGTACAAAATATTGGAAGAGTAAAATATTGGAAGAGTGAATAATAAGCATATGGGTATTTGAAAGACAAAGTAAGCCAAATAACTTTATTAAATAGTTTAAGCCAAATGCTCTCATTGTGTTTAATTTTTAATAGGGTAGAATTATAAAACTGTTCAATAGGAGGGAAGCTAATATCTAATTTTCATTAAAATGGTTAATGCTATTTTAAGGGAACTAAAAGAAATTTTAGTTGTGAGTGTGCATTAAAAACTAGCTGTTTGTTCATACCAAAAATAAAGTTAATAGCATTATATTGAATTGGGGTTGGTGTTTTGCCATAGGTGTTTTGTTAGTCATATTAATTACCTGGAAGAAAGCTTTAAAAAAAAAAAAATCCACAGAAGTTAACTAAATTTGGATTGTAATTAGAACTGAAAATAACTAGAGGGGTGAGGCATGGCTGTGTATATAAACACAGTGAAATTTCCTTTGAAAAGTTAATTCCCTTCAGGTAAAAATAGACCAGATTAAATGCATTAAAAAGATTCTGTTGCTAATTTGGCATTTTCCAGTTTGAATAAAAACTGAGTATCCTAGTTTAAGAGCTGATCTTTTCATGTTGTGATCCTTTGTATCTCTTCAGGATACCAATAAACTAAAATGTCTTCATAATGTATAAAACCGAGGTATATGAGTTTATAGTACATTGACACATATATTTGTAGAGAAAATTGTTTTAAGATTGAAAGAAATTCTGAAATAGAAAACCTATATTCACTCTTTGTGTAAAAGCTGTGTCTCTAGAAGTTGTTTTTAGTAGTATTCTAATTGGGAAGATGTTTTAATTTTTTCTTTAAGAGTATTTTCAGGAGAAAAGATTGTAATAGGTTCCCAATACTACCAGTAATGCTCACCCTGAATATTAAATCAGTGAGACTGTACTTCTGAAGTCCTCTGGAAGTTTCTTCTTAAAACAGAAGGGTTAACTATCTTTCACTTTACCATTAAAGTATTTTATTTAAAAGATAGAAAAAATTATGTGGATCAATTTTTTCTTATCCACATAAAACCTAGAAGCCATAATGATAAGATTGATAGTTTTGGCTATATAAACAGTATAAAATTAAATTTCTGACCATTAAAAATGGACCAAACATGGGGGAAAATGAAGGAAAAATTAACAGGTAAAGACAAATGAAACATTGGAGAGAGTATTTACAAACTATATGACAGGTTAAGGATAAAGATTTGAAATTTACCAAGAGCTTTTATAAATTATAAGAAAGAGATGAACACTCCAACATAAAAATGGAACAGAATATAAACAGGAAATCTAAAAAAAAAAAAAAAGAAAAGAAATAGGCTTGAATGACATATGAATTATTAATAATAGCACTAAACATGGTTATAAGCAATTTACAGATATTAACCCATTTAATTTTCCCAACAATCCCATATGATAGATATCTTTGCTTTATAGTTGAGGAAACTAAGGCACCAAGAAATTAAGTAACTTGTCCTGGTGGAGTCAGAATTCAAACTCAGGCAGTTTGACTCAACTCTGTGAGTCAGAATTGGCTCAACAGCACACAACAACAGTAATCAAAGAAATGCAAATAAGCAAAACAATGATATTATTGGTCATCTGTCAGATTGGTGGACATGAAAACAGTAATAATTCTCAATGTTGGCGACAGAAATGGGCTCTTTTCTCACTGTAGGTAGGAATGTCTATTGGTACAACTTTTGTGGAGGAAAATTTGGCAATATGTTCGAATCAGTAAAATGTGCATACCCTTTGACCTAGAAATACCATGCTAAGATTTTCGTCTAAAGAAGATTTGCAGACAGGGACATAGATGTATGTACAAGGATGTTCATCTCACTGTTTGTAACAATGTTGAAAAATTGAAATAGTTTAAATGCTTATTGATAAGACGTTGCTTAAATAAAGTATGCTGCATGCAACCACTGAAACATTACGTTCTTGTTGTGTGTCATCAAGTCGATTCCAACTCATACTGATCCTATAAGACAGAGTTGAACTGCCCCTCAGGTTTCCTAAGCTGTAACCTTTACAGGAGCATATCGCCAGGTCTTTTCTCCCATGGAGCAGCTGGTGGGTTCAAACTGCCAGCCTTTTGGTTAGCAGCCCAGTGTTTAACCATTGCACCACCAGGGCTCCTTGAAGCATTATGTAATCGTTAAAAATATCTGATGTAAGGCTCCATGCATTGACGTGGACAGACATTCATAGCCTGTTGCGTGAGACTAGGCTGAAATCACCATAATTATCTTGTTCATTACCTGCTGCTTGGCACATGGTAGGTATTTGATGGATGAGTAAATGGATGGATGGGTGGGTGGATGAATGGATGGAAAAATATGGTATAGTGGAAAGATTCTGGGAGTGGAAATTATTTCTTTCTTGTACCCTCTTAGTAACAAGCAAACCAAAACCAAACTCGTTGCTGTCAAGTCAATTCCGACTCATAGTGACCCTATAAGACGGAGTAGAACTGCCCCATATGGTTTCCAAGGAGCTGCTGGTGGATTCAAACTGCTGACCCTTTGGTTAGCAGCCAGGCTCTTAACCACTATGCCACCAATAACAGATCACTTGTATTCAAGTTTTTTAAAGTGTTGGTGTTTCACAAATATTTCTGTAAAAAGAAGCAATTGTGCTTATATTGACATCTGTGTTAGTTTCCTGGGGCTGCCATAATGAATTACCGCAAACTGGCTGGCTTAAAACAACAGAAATTTATTCTATCACAGTTCTGGAGGCAAGACATTTGAAATCAGGGTGTTGACAGGCCATGCTCCCTCTGGAGGCTCTAGGGAAGAAACCTTTTTCCTCTTTTAGCTTATAATGGTTGCTGGCAATCCTTGGCATTTCTTAGTTTGTGGCAGCATAACTCCAGTCTACCTGTGTCTTCACATGACCTTTTTTCCCTGTGTCTCCTTTTATAAGGACATTAGTCATTGGATTGAGGGTCCACCTTAATTCGGTATAACCTCATCTTAAATAATTACATCTGCAAAAATCCTATTTTCAAATAAGGTTCCAGGTGGACATGAATTTTGGGGAACACTGTTCAACCCAGTACAATATCTCAGCTGAATGGTCTTAAGAATGGAGTCTTCCTGAATATCCAGGCTTTCAAGTTTAACTTTTTTTAAAAAAAAAAAAAAAAAGCAAAAAAATAGTTTAGCCATTCTGACTGGGAACATTTATACAATATTTTATATACTGCTGTCAGTATTTGGGGATCCTTGGTGGTGTAACAGTTTAGCACTTGGCTGTTAACTGAAAAGTCGGCAGTTTGAACCCACAAGCAGCTCCGTGAGAGAAAAAACCTGGCAATCTGCTCCCGTAAAGATTATAGCCTAGAGAACCCTGTGGGGCAGTTCTACTCTTCCTGTTGGGTCGCTGTGAGTTGGAATTGACTCAGTGGCACACAACAACGTCAGTACTTGAGGATACATTTAAATTATCTCCCACAAAATTGGAAGTTTGAATCTCAGAGGATAAAATAAAATCTACACTTATAGATCAGAATAAAGATACACAAAGATGTCTTAAGGAAAAAATGGATCCTAGTTTTATAAGCCTAGACTGTTAACTGATTGCATTATTTCTACAAAGAGCATGTGTTAACATGAAGGAACGTTGATCAACAGTGAAAGATCAGAATAAGGAAAATCATAAGACAAATATCAGCTTTTTCCATGTGAGCATTGTCCAGAGGAAACTTTTGAGTATACTTTTACTATTTGTAGGACCACCCAGGCTTTTTTGTGTAGAACAGTAGTTTTCGAACTTTACTCTTTTGCAATGAAACTCTTTTCCTCTAAAAGAAATTTTACACAGAATTCAAGCATATAAAAAAAAGTTAGAAATGAAAAACAGTGAGCCTCGTCTGAGATACTTCCTTGGAATGCTAATGGTCCAGGAAAGACTGAAAACTATTTATGCTATGAAATATTCCATTTTTCTAGTTCGCCTTTTCTGGTTCCATACTCACCAAACAACTTTCTGGGAATGCTGTGGTTGTTCAT
>NW_004443965.1:5338385-5416273 GCF_000243295.1 Trichechus manatus latirostris
TTGAACTGCTGCTTATTAATTTTTAGAAACATTAAAAATGGTCTTAAAATATTTTATGAACTCCTAAAATAACACAGCCATATAAATTCTCCCACACACACATTGAAATAAGTTACTTTTATAATCATAAGTAGTATTGTCTAGTTTTTTAAATTTCATGTATCTTTGCAGAGTATATAAGATATGCAGTACCTATTATTACATTGCCTTTAGAGTATTTTGTTTTACATGGCATATAAAATAAATGAATGGTTAAGATGTACGGACCACAGTAGGTAAATGACCTTGCAGTGCTTGAAGATTAAAATTTTATGTAAAATAGACTACATGTGTTTAAAAAAAAAAGTCATTCTCAATTTTCCTTTTACAGGAATTACAGTTAGGAATAAAAAATAGTCTAATAAGTTAAATCAGATGGCTAGGAAGTTAAAAGTTCTATTTCTGACAGTGGTAAGACTAGATATTTAGCCTCTTTTACCATAATAAAAATGCTGCCCCACATGATTTGTGCTATTTTAAAAGTTTAAATTTGTGGATTTTTTTTATTTAATGAATGTTTGGAGCCCTGTAGATGACAAGTTTTATGTACTAATTTATTCCTAAGCACAAAGTTTAGTTAAGGCCCCAGTTTTAAAGTAGTTATTTAGATAACATTTTCTATTGAACTGTCTTACTTTAAGATTACCTTTTTAAAATTGCATTCCTTTATAGAATTTGTGGCCTTAGGACCACAGAGTATTTATTGCCATTCCTAAAGCAGAGAAATAAACTTCTATTAGGAAAAACTGGATTTGATTTTTAAAAAATTTTCAGCTATAATGCAATATAATTTTTAAAACTAAGTATTTTGCTTGCTAATATTACAAGATGGTATGTCTAGCTATTTTCTATCAAAATGTCAATTCAGATATAAGCAGATTAGGATTTAAAAAGGGATAGGACAGTTATAAATTTCATTGTCTTTTTTAACATGAATTACATCAACATACAGAGATATGGACTATTACTAATTATGCAATTGTTGCTGTCACATTAAGATTCATTTAAATAATTATATCATTTAAATTAATTAATATTTTTTATTAACTTCTATAGATTGGAAATTTTGAATTAGAATTTTTTATTTAATGTAAATTTCCAAATAGAAATTTATTAAATAGTGTAGTCAGAATTTTGAATATCACTTGTCTCTCATTTTGGATTTGATATATGTTCTCTCTCAATATGTCATTCGACCTCACAGTACTCTAGAGCAGCCTTTTCCAAGTTAGTGTTCTATAGAATCTGGTTCAGTCGATCTTAATAGGTAAATTGGAAAAGTGTTGTGGTCAAATTAATTTGAGAAGGGCTGAATCAAAGTTTAACATTTTTTTTACTGTAAGATTATTCAAAAGCCTTCACTTATGGGAATCTTTAAGAGGGGAAAAGAGAATGCAGTATTTTGCGAGCTTTATTTGTTCATGAAAACTTTTTTGTTTTCACCCATCTAGGTCACATCTCTTGGAAGAGCATTCCTTTTCCTTCTGTAAAACAATTGTTACCACATTTGAAAATGGCAGTTTGGTTATATATACATGATCAATTAAAAGGTAGATTTTTTTTTCTATGTATATAGAAGTTTGAGTCATCTTCCTGTAATTTCAGCTCCTGTGTCTAAGTAATCCCAAATGCTAGAGTTATTACTTGAGTTTTTCAGTTTGTCCAGGGAAGGGGATGTTTGTTATAGACGTGTGTTCTTGTATAATCAGGATCCTGAAAGATTCTGCCAAATAACTCCTCTGAAGTAGACCAGAAAGATCGTGTAGAACAACAACTTGCAAAAGTTGTGATACTCCTAAAAATGCCACAAAATACAAGATTCATATATTCTTCTGTTTTCATGAGATAAAGTTAGAGGTTTTTCATGTTTTTACATGCTGATGCATAGTGTTCATGGGATTAGAGCTAAAGGCTGTAATCCTGTTTTTGCCCCCAGTTGTGAAAATGCAACATTCTTAAACAGTGTTTACTGACAAACCTGGAAAGGCAGGCTGTAAAATGCCAGTTTTACCCTGGGTAAGCAGTTGAAGAATAAAAGGGTGGAATATGAAAGATAATACAGACTTTTAAAAATACAGACTATAAGGTAGGTGACGTAGAAAGACATATCTTAAGGGCTTCTGAGTCTTTGGAAATCGTTAGTCTAATCTTTGGATAATTTGGAGAATTATTCTCTATTGAATTTTCAAGCCAGATTTCCTAGCTGTTAAAAAATTGTGTCAAGTACAGCTTTATTCCAAGTACCATTACCAAATATTATTTAAAAGTAACATTTAAGCAGTTAAAGACTTAGAAATTTGGCTTGAGTTTTTTTTTTTTTTTAATTAACTTTATATTTGGTAAAGTACGAAATAAATACACATTGAGAGTGAGCCCTTTAACATATACCAAACTACTTTATGTGTATGCCTGTAGATAGGAATATAGTGAAAATTATTTCTTACTCTTGGATTTTTCTGGATGGAAATTATTAACAATTAACGGTTATTTTGTAATTCTGTGCAAAAGGGCTTAACCAAGACCTCAATATCAGTAATACAAAAATAGAAGAAATCTTTGTACATGTTTCTTGAACCATTTTGACCTAATAAATCTTAGCACAACAAGCTTAATATAAACATTACATATCAGAGTCCCCTGTATAATGCTGATAATCCCAAAACCATGAGTTCTCTGGATCCTGGAACTCTCCAACTAAGAAATGCCAGATTTGGCTCCCAAATTTTCTTACCATTTATCCTGAGAGTAGTCTGAGTTCTTGATGGATCATATAATTACTACAATAAAATATCACTAAATTGGGCTTATTTTATAATCTGATAAAATTCAGATATCCTAATTAATGTTAAAGGAACCCTGGTATCCCAGTGGTTAAGCACTCAGCTGCTAACTGAAAGGTTGGTGGTTAGAACACACCGGCGGCTCCTTGGGAGAAAGACTTGGCGGTCTGCTCCCATAGAGATTACAGCCTAGGAAACTCTATGGCTCTGTCCTCTTGGGTCACTATGAGTCAGAATCAACTGGATGGCACACAACAGCAGCAATAATGATGTTAACTTTTACTCTCTATGAGAAGTGACAGTCATCAATCAGTTAAAGTTGTTTGCATTAATTTTCTTTGCCCGTTTTTGTTACAATAACCTACATTAGTTTAACCTGTCATCTATCTGAATGTTTTAGGCAAGCAGAACTATTTTGCAGATTAGAATGATGTTGGATATTTCTCTGCTTATACTCTATCAGATATGCCTTAAATCTCTTTTGGATCTAAGTTACATATAACAATTTTGGAAGTAACTTATGAATAATAACAGTAGAGTGATTCATCCAGTGTAATACTATTTCCCTCCCATGTTTTAGGTTCTCTTCTGCTTTTAATGCATCTGAGATTGATTTTTTTTTTTTTTTTTTTAGTAGCTGTGTCATACTTTTGGCTCATAGTGAACTTAAAATTAACTTAGCTCTTTTTCCCATGAACAACATAACAAACCAGGCTTACTTTATCATCCGGTACATGAACAGTCATATTTTAAAGATAAGAACAACAGAAAATCCTTACATGCAGACCTTTTTCCCCATCCACTTGTGCTTCCTACTGTCCTCAGATTAGGCAAACCTGATGACTATGAGAGGACTCTAACAGTGTCACAAATGTTATAAGATTGAGAGCACGATTCTGACGTGGACGGCTAAAGTTGGGAAGGGTATCGTTTTAGAGAGGGAGATGATGATGAGCTCAGTTTTCAACCTGTTGCAGTTGCTAGTGAAAGGTCTAAATAGAGATGTTATAAAGGCAGAGATATGGATCTGGACAGAGGATAAGAAGTCAAATGTACAGAAAGATTTGTGATTTTAGGTGATAATTAAAACTGTCAGAGTGTTTTGTATGGAGATGAAGCAGCTATGGGAGGTATATTGCTTTCTCATACAAACTCAAGCAGAAGCTATTAACAGTAGTATCTTTCTTAGCCCTTTCAGTAGTGTACACTCTTCAATTTCACTGACATCTCAAAACCTTTAAGGAACAGGTTAGAGGATTCGTGGAATAATTAGTTTCACATTTGTGTTTTTGATTTATTAATTCTTGAGGTTTATTAATCCCTGAGATTCATCATAATGCAAAAACCATAGTGGTATTGATTTTATATTTTGTATGCATTATTTTATCTGTTTACAAAATATCTTATTAAAATTAATTCAAGTACATATTCTACTTGAGCAGTTAATAGAATCCAATTTAATGGATTAATTAATGGGTACTGGGAATCTATAGGGTGACAATTATCATCGAAATAAATATTTAATCTCTTTCATTTTAAGATACTCAAGAAATTGATAACATTAGTTGCTTCCAGTGATGGGAACTGAGTGACTAGGAGCAAGCTATGTGGGTGGTGGGTTGCCTTTTCACTATATACTTTTTTGTGCTATTTAAATTTTGAAAAGCACTCCACTTCCTTTAAACATGAAATTGTCTGGTGTATTAGAAAGTATTGAGACTTAAAATTGAACGTCATGATTTCAAATCCTGATTTTATCATTTACTGGCCAGCAGGCCTTAGGTAAGTAATTTTACCTCTTTGAGTCTCAGTTTCCCATTTGAAAATGGAGATGATGATAGCTGCTTTGTTTGCCTCACAGGGTAATTATGAGTTCATTCAGTAAACATATCTATGAGGCACACACTCTGCTAGGCATTGGAGATGAGATGAGACACATTCCCCATGACATTCACTTTCAAGTGGGGAAGTAGACAAAATTTCAACTTGTGATAAATTCTATAATGGGGATAAATATGCTATGAAAACATATGTGAGTTACAATCCCAGCTTGAGTTGTAGTAGAGTAGGTGTTAGAGTGGTCCTCCTGGAAGATAAGGACATTTGAAGAATGAGATGAGGAGGGAGAGAAAGAATTCCACGCAGAATAAGCAACATTTCTAGTCCCATCTCACTTGAGTGAGAGAGAGAGAGAGAGAGTGTGTGTGTGTGTGTGTGTGTGTGTGTGTGTGTGTGTGTGTGAGTGTGTGAAGGCGGATACTATAACATACTTTCCCTTAGTTTTGCTGAGTCCCAGAGTCTTAACTGTCATCATCAGCTCAAATTTGAAAATAGTGGGAAAATCTGACTTGGGACTTTATAATGACAACAAAAGGATTAGTAGGGAGTGACTGAAACTTAACTGAATTTTAATACTTTATTATATAGACCATGAGCATTATATCACCAAATACTGATGCCAAACTCCAGTTCTTCCTTATTTAGAAACTAGTGAGAAATCTTAATTAAGGTGGCTAAGAGATTGTCCTCTGTTTTGCAGTCCACTTGCATTTTCCCAAAGGAGTAGATTATTTTTTCTGTATTTTTCTTGGTATCTTTATTCCCACATACTTTGGTAAAGAGATTATTTCTTAAATGTTTCTGGGGTTTCAGTACTAAACCCTTAGTGTTTAAATGCCTAAAATTCATTCTAAATACAGTCTTTTACTCTCATTTCTACAAACTTGTTGCCTTTTTACTTGTTAAATAGCTTTTTTCCTAATTTTGAATACTTTCTTCTCTTCACTGAGGAGGAGATGGATTTTAAATCCATCTGACAGTAAGTTATTGAGCTCCAAACTGTAAGCAGATAAACTTTTTCTGGGGCCATATTGTTTCTTTGTAGCACCATTGAACATCTTACCCCGTAATAGTTTACAGCCATTAATATTTTAACACCCAAATGTTTAACACCCAAAATGTTGTAAGTTGGAGTCCCTGGCTGGTGCAAACGGTTAGTATGCTCACTGCTAACCAAAAGATTAGTGGTTCGAGTCCACTCAAAGTCTCCTTGGAAGAAAAGCTTCTAAAAAATCAGCCATTGAAAACCCTGTGGAGCACAGTTCTGCTCTGATACACATGGGGTTGCCATGAGTTGGAATCGATACAATGGCAACTGCTTTTTGGGTATTTAGTAAGTTACAGAAATACTTTGTAAATTGGAAATATGATGTAGATAGAAGGCAATATTATTTATTCTAGATATTAGCCTTCAGTAACTACCATGATTATTTACAAAACAAACACAGGTGTTTAAAGTTTTACACTTTTTAGTTTTAAGTATAAAACCCTTTACACAAAATTTACGTGGACTGTTAATGCAGTGGAAAACATAAAATTGGGGATTTTATAGGTAATTTCTTCTTTACTTCATGTTTGTTTGTATATGAGAAGAAAAAGATGAGGTATCTTAATTTCTAAATGACTTATCAGTTTGGAATGAATTAGTCTAAAGTAGGAAAGCCTTATTTCTATACCTACAGGGCAGTCTTCTGCTGTTAATGATTCTATCACTTCAGATGCTTTTAGCTTCAAGTAATAGAAAGCCCAACTATATATGGCTTAAATTTTAAGGACATTTATTATCTCATAAAATAAGAAATCTGATAGTAAGATGCCTTCAGGGTTGGTTAATTCAGTAGTTCAATACCATCAACAAAGACTTGAGTTTTTGTGACATCCCAGAGTGTCTTGTCCTTTTAGGTTGGATCTCCTTATGATCCAATGTGACTGCCACAAGTGTCAGTTGTCACACACAGCTGACAATGTACAGAGGTGAAAAGAGGATTATACCTGCCTTATATTATATCCCATTTGGAAGCAATGACAGCCTTCTCAGAAGCCCCCAGCAGCTGTCCCCATATGTAGCTTTGTCTAGAATTGGGTCACTGCAAATGCGTAAGCCATCACTTGGCAAAGGGATTAAGAGCATTATAACTGACTCTTTCCCTTTAAAGAGCATGGCTTCTTGGATGATTATAAACAAAATTGGATTCTATCGTGAAGTAAGTAGTGGATGAGTAGCTGTTGGGTAGGCAGACCAACAATGCCTGACGTGATAGAGCACATTTGAACTTGTTTATGTATTCAGATGTTTGAGAGTTATTTTTAAAAGTGTGTCAGTAGTGGCTAAGAGAATGAACTTCGGAATAAAACAGATTTTTGGGACTTAACAGCTGAGAGACCTTGGACAACCTACTTAAATTAATTAATTTCCATTTAGTTATTACTAAAATGAGAATAATAATACCTATTGTATGGGGTTGTGGTGAGGATTAAGTGACACAATGCATGTAGCATGCTTTCACACATATTTTAATTTTAATTTTAGTTGGTCTTGATGATTCAAGTTTATTCCTAAATCTATCAGATCATGTTTCATAGGATGCCAATATTCTTGAGTTGTAACTGTTGAACTTCACCACAGGCCTAGTTTCAGGGGAGTAGGTTTGGTGATAACTGTTGGAAATGCTAAAACCTCAAGTCATTTATCCAGCCTAACATCTTTCTTCAGTGTTGCCATCTGTCGTCGGCTTAATTTTCATTAGTGGTATCATTTATTGACCAGAGTTCTGTGAAATATGATAGCTTGGATTTTATTTTATTTTTTGAAATATTGATAAATCTTACTTCAGTTGTATTTGAATCTAAAGACTCTCTTTTAAAAACATGGGGAGAGGCATAATTAACAAGAGACTGTAAAATGGTGATAATACTTAAATAGTGTTATAAGTATTAAATGGATAACAAAGTACCCAAAGTTCTATTTGTATTAGGCCCTTGATAAAAGTTTATTCTCTTCCTTCTTCCTTTCACACAATAAAAAACTTTAAAGTTTTGTTTCTTTCTTCAGAGACAGGAGAGCGATATCAACTGTATCAGTAGAGGAGAACTGTATCAGTCAGGAAAAAAAGAAATTATACTAGGATTTCAAACAGGGCTTTAATACAGGGTATTGGTTATAAGAGAACTTGAAGCACTTAACTGATAAAGATCAAAGACTACAGCCTTCAGTATGGATTGCACTTCAATATAAAACAAAAATCCTCACAACTGGACCAATAAGCAACATCATGATAAATAGAGAAAATATTGACGTTGTCAAGGACTTCATTTTACTTGGATCCACAATCAATGCCCATGGAAGAAGCAGTCAAGAAATGAAACAACGTATTGCATTGGGCAAATCTGCTGCAACAGACCTCTTTAAAGTGTTAAAAAGCAAAGATATCGCTTTGACGACTAAGATGCACCTGACCCAAGTTATGGTATTTTCAGCCCCTTCATATGCATGCTAAAGCTGGACAATGAATAAGGAAGACCGCAGAAGAATTTATGTCTTTGAATTATGGTGTTGTCAAAGAATACTGAATATACCATGGACTGCCAGAAGAATGAACAAATTGTCTTGGAATAAGTACAGCCAGAATGCTTCTTGGAAGCAAGGATGGTGAAACTTTGTCTCACGTACTTTGGACATGCTGTCAGGAGGGACCAGTCTCTGGAGAAGGACATCATGCTTGGTAAAGTAGAGGGTCAGTGAAAAAGAAGAAGACCCTCAACGAGATGGATTGACACAATGGCTACAACAATGGGCTCAAACATAGTAACAGTTGTGAGGATGGCACAGTACTGGGCCGTGTTTCTGTTTTACATAAAGTTGCTATGAGTCAGAACTGACTCAATGGCACTTAACAAGTTTTTGACACTCTTGTCCCCAGACACCCAGTTGTCTTCTCCAGGTGCAAAGACTGTTATTAGCTTCTTGACTATTGTCCCAGAGATTTTCTATATATAAACAAGCATATGCTTATTATATATATTTCTTACATCAATGAGGGGACGGATTGTATGTTTTTTCCCAGAGTTTCTAATTTGTCTTTGATTTTTATTATTAAGAGAAAACACAGGACTTCTTTATTATGTCATTAATATCTTATCATTTCTTACTCAGAGCCCTGGTGGCAAAGCGTTCGGCTGTTAACGAAAAGGTCTGGCAGTTCGAATCCACAAGCCGCTCCTTGGAAACCCTGTGGGGCAGTTCTGCTCTCTCCTGTAGGGTCCCTGTGAGTCGGAATCAGCTCGATAGCTGTGGGTTTGGTTTTTTTCGTTTAGCTTCTTACTCGTTGTCTCCGTTATGAGAGGCTACACTAAGATTCTCTTTCAGGTTGACTAGAATTTTTTTTTAATTAGACTGTTAAATTATTTTGACCTTGGCTTCTTGGTCTCATGACTTCTTCTTTATTGATTTTCATTTTTGTTTGTCAGAGTACATTCTTAAGTAAATTTCTCAGAGGGCATAGTAGATAAACTTCTTTTTTTATTTTTTCCCATACAAAAATTTATACATACATTGTTATGTGACTCTAATTGCTCTCCCCATACTGTGACAGCACATTCTTCCTTTCCACCCCTGATTCTCCATGTCCATTCAACCAGCTCCTAATCCTCTCTGCCTTCGCATCTCACCTCCCGACAGAGGCTGCCCGTTTAGTCTGTTGTATCTACTAGAGCTAAGAGACACATTCCACACGAGTATCACTTTGTATCCCACAGTCCAGTCCAATCCCTGTCTGAAGAGTTGGCCTCGGAAATTGTTTTAGTTCTGGGCTGATAGAGAATCCAGGGGCCAAGCTTTCCAGGGTTCCTCCAGTCGCAGACCATTAAGTCTGGTCTATTTAGTAGAATTTGAGTTCTGTACCCCACCTTTCTCCTGCTCCATCCAGGACTCTCTGTTGTGTTCCCTGTCAGGGTGGTCATTGGTAGTAGCCGAGCACTATCTGGTTCTTCTGGTGTCAGGCTGATGAAGTCTCTGGTTTATGTGGCCCTTTCTGTCTCTTGGGCTACTACTTTCCTTGTGTCTTTGGTGTTCTTCATTCTCCTTTACTCCAGGTAGTTGAGACCAGTTGTTGCATCTTAGATGGTGGCTTGCAAGCTTTTAAGGCCCTAGACACCACTAACCAAAGTAGGATGCAAAACATTTTCTCAATAAGCTTTGCTATGCCAGTTGACCTAGATGGCCCCTAAAAGCATGATTCCCAGACCCCTACCCCTGCTACTTTGTCTCTCAAAGTGTTTGTATTCAGGAAACTTCTTAACTTTGGTTTAGTCCAGTTGTGCTCACATCCTCTGTAGTGTGTGCTGTCCTTCCCTTCACCTAAGATAACTCTTATCTACTATCTAGTTAGTGAATAACCCTCACCCTCCCTCCCCACCCTCGTAACCATCAAAGAATCTTTTCTTCTGTGTTTAAACCTTTTCTTGAGTTCTTATAATAGTGGTGTTATACAATATTTGTCCTTCTGTGACTGACTAATTCACTCAGCATAATGAGCTCCAGCTTCCTCCATGTTATAAGCTGTTTCATGGCTTGCTCGTTGTTCTTTATCGTTGTGTAGTATTCCATTGTGTGGATATACCATAATTTGTTTATCCAGTCATCTGCTGATGGGCATCTAGGTTGTTTCCGACTTTTTGCTATTGTGAACAGTGCTGATGGGTGTGCATATGTCTATTCATGTGACAGCTCTTATTTCTCTAGGATATATTCCAAGGAGCGGGATAGCTGGATCATATGGTACTTCTATTTCTAGCTTTTTAAGGAAGCACCAAATTGATTTCCAAAGTGGTTGTACCATTTTACATTCCCACCAACAATGTACAAGTGTTCCAGTCTCTCCACAACCTCTCCAGCATTTATTATTTTGTGTTTTTTGGATTAGTGCTAGCCTTGTTTGGGTGAGATGATATCTCATTGTAGTTTTGATCTGCATTTCTCTGATGGCTAATGATCGTGAACATTTCTTCATGTGTCTGTTAACCACCTGAATATCTTCTTTGGTGAAGTGCCTGTTCATATCCTTTGCCCATTTTTTAATTGGGTTATTTGTCTTTTTCTTGTTGAGGTTTTGCAGTATCTTTAGAGATTAGACACTGATCGGATTTGTCGTAGCCAAAAATTTTTTCCCAGTAGGTAGGTTGTCTTTTTACTCTATTGGTGAAGTCTTTTGAAGAGCATAAGTGTTTGATTTTTAGGAGCTGCCATTTATCTGGTCTCTCTTCTGGTGCTTGTGAATTGTTACTTATGGTTCGTATTGTGTTTCTGCCATGTATTAGGGCTCCTAGTGATGTCCCTATTTTTTCTTCCATGATCTTTATTGTTTTCGATTTTTATATTTAAATATTTGATCCATTTTGAGTTAGTTTTTGTGCATGGTGTGACATATGGGTCTTGTTTCAGTTTTTTGTAGATAGATATCCAGTTGCTATTTGTTAAAGAGACTGTCTTTTCCCCAATTAACGGACTTTGGGCCTTTGTCAAGTATCAGCAGCTCGTAGGTGGATGAACGTATGTCTGGATTCTCAGTTATGTTCCATTGGTCTATGTATCTGTTGTTGTAACAATACCAGGCTGTTTTGACTGCCATGGTGGTATAATAGGTTCTAAAATCAGGTAGTGTGAGGCCTCCCACTTAGTTCTTCTTCAGTAATGCTTTATTTATTTGGGGCCTCTTCCCTTTCTGTATGAAGTTGGTGATTTTTTTCTCCATCTCATTAAAAAATGCCGGTGGAATTTGGATCGGGATTGCATTGTATGTGTAGATCGCTTTGGGTAGAATTGACATTTTCACTATATTGAGTGTACCTATCCATGAGCAAGGTATATTTTTCCATTTACACAGGTCTCTTTTGGTTTCTTGTAGTAGTGTCTTGTAGTTTTCATTGTATAGGTCTTTTATGTCTCTGTTTAGATTTATTCCTAAGTATTTTATCTTCTTCGGGGCTGTTGTAAATGGTCTTGATTTGGTGATTTCCTCTTCGAAGTTCTCTTTGTTGGTGTAAAGGAATCCAACTGATTTTTGTATGTTTATCTTGTATCTTGCTGAAATCTTCTATTAGTTCCAGTAGTTTTCTTGTGGATTCTTCGGGCTTTTCTGTGTATAAGATCATATCATCTGCAAACAGATACTTTGAGTTCTTCCCTACCAATCTGGATGCCCTTTATTTCTTTTTCTAGCCTAATTGCTCTGGCTAGGACGTCAGCATAGTGTTGAATGATAGAGTGGTGATAGAGGGCATCCTTGTCTGGTTCCTGTTCTCAAGGGGAATGCTTTCAAAGTGTCTCCATTTAGGATGATGTTGGCTATTGGCTTTGTATAAATGCCCTTAATTATAGTGAGGAATTTCCCTTGTATTCCTATTTTGTTGAGAGTTTTTATCATGAATTGGTGTTAGACTTTGTCAAATGCCTTTTCTGCGTCGATTGATAAGATCATGTGGTTCTT
Source organism: Trichechus manatus latirostris (assembly GCF_000243295.1). Classification (NCBI taxonomy): domain Eukaryota; kingdom Metazoa; phylum Chordata; class Mammalia; order Sirenia; family Trichechidae; genus Trichechus; species Trichechus manatus. Next base: position 5,350,528 of record NW_004443965.1, read on the forward strand.
GTCTTTTGTTTTATTTATTCGATGGATTACATTGATTGTTTTTCTAATGTTGAACCATCCTTGCATACCTGGTATAAATCCTAGTTGATCATAGTGAGTTTTTTTTTTTTTTTTTATGTGTTGCTGAATTCTGTTGGCTAGAATTTTGTTGAGGATTTTTGCGTCAATGTTCATGAGGGATATTGGTCTGTAATTTTCTTTTTCTGTGGTGTCTTTACCTAGTTTTGGTATAAGGGTTATACTAGCTTCATAGAATGAGTTTCAGAGTATTCCATCCTTTTCTATGCTCTGAAATACCTTTAGTAGAAGTGGTGTTAACTCTGAAAGTTCGGTAGAATTCTCCAGTGAAGCCATCCGGGCCAGGGCTTTTTTTTGTTGGGAATTTTTTAATTACCTTTTCAATCTCTTCTTTTGTTATGGGTTTATTTAAGTTGTTCTACCTCTGTTTATATCAGCTTCGGTAGGTAGTGAGTTTCTAGAAATTTGTTAGTATACAGTTTTTCATAGTATTTTGTTACGATTCTTTTGAGTTGGGTCTGTTGTGATCTAACCCATCTCATTTCTTATATGGGTTATCTGCATCCTCTCCTCTTTTTCTTTTGTCAGTTTGGCCATTGGTTTATCAATTTTTGTTGATCTTTTCAAAGAACCAGCTTTTGATCTTGTTAACTCTTTCAATTGTTTTTCTATTCTCTATTTCATTTAATTCTGCTTTAATTGTTATTATTTCCTTTCTTCTGGCGCCTGAGGGCTTCTTTTGCTGCTCTCTTTCTACTTGTTCCAGTTATAGGGTTAATGTTTTGATTATAGCCCTTTCTTCTTTTTGGATGTGTGCATTTATTGCTATAAGCTGACCTCTGAGCACTGCTTTTACTGTGTCCCAAAGATTCTGCTAGGATGTGTTTTCATTCTTGTTTGATTCTATGAATTTCTTTTTTCCATTCTTAATTTCTTTTATAACCCAGTAGTTTTTGAGCAAGGTGTTGTTCAGTTTCCATGTGTTTGATTTTTTTTCCTTGCTTTTTCTGTTGTTGATTTCTACTTTTATGGCTTTATGGTCAGAAAAGATGCTTTGTAATATTTCGATGCTTTGTATTTTGTTAAGGCTTGCTTTATGGCTTAATATGTGGTCTATTTTGGAGAATGTTCCATGTGTGTTGGAAAAGAAAGTATACTTGGCTGCTGTTAGGTGGAGTGTTTGGTATATGTCTATGAGATCAAGTTGGTTGATTGTGGCATTTAGACCTTGTGTCTTTATTGAGCTTTTTTCTGGATGTTCTGTCCTTCGCCGAAAGTGGTGTGTTGAAGTCTCCTACTATTATTGTGGTGCTGTCTATCTCTCTTTCCAGTGCTGTTAGAGTTTATGTATTTTGGAGCCTTGTCGGGTGCGTAAGTATGTATTATAGTTATGTCCTCCTGGTGTGTTGACCCTTTAATCATTATATAGTGTCCTTCCTTATCCTTTGTGGTGGCTTTTACTTTAAAGTCTATTTTGTGAGAGATTAATATTGCCACTCCTGCTCTTTTTTGAGTGTTGTTTGCTGGATATATTTTTTTTCCATCCTTTGAGTTTTAGCTTGTTTGTGTCTTTACGTCTAAGCTGTGTCTGTTGTAGCCAGCATCTAGATGGATCGTGTTTTTTTAATATAGTCTGCCACTCTCTGTCTCTTTATTGGTGCATTTAGTCTGTTTACATTCAGCATAATTATTGATAGGTGTGAGTTTAGTGCTGTCATTTTGATGTCTTTTTTTGTGTGTGTTGTTCACAGGTTGTTTTTTCCCCTCAATTTTCTGTGTTGAGTCGTTTTTCTTTATGTATTTTCTTTTCATTTTTTTCATTGTTGTTGATTTTGTGTTTGCTGAGTCTTTATATTTTTCTCGTTTTTTATTTTGATTTGTAGGATTGTTAGTTTCTTTTGTGGTTACCTTAATATTTACTCCTATTTTCCTAAGTTTAAACCACTCTTTTATTTCTTTATATCATCTTGACTTCACCTCCATATGAAAAATCTGTGTCTGCATTTTTTAAGTCCCTCTTTTTTGTTTTAATGTTATTTTTTACATATTGATATCTCTGTTTCCCTATTTTCAGTGTTTTAGCTTTGATGTGTTTTTGTTACTTCCCTATCTGAGTTGATATCTGGTTTTCTGTCTGTGTTCTAGTCTTGGGTTGTTCTCTGATGTTACTGATTTTCTAACCAGAGGACTCCCTTTAGTATTTCTGGTAATTTTTGTTTGGTTTTTGCAAATTCCCTAAACTACTGTTTATATGGAAGTGCCCTAATTTCACCATCATGTTTGAGAGACAGTTTTGCTGGATATATAATTCTTGGCTGGCAATTTTTTTCCTTTAAGGCTTTGTATATGTCATCCCATTGGCTTCTTGCCTATGTGGTTTCTGCTGAGTAGTCCGAGCTTATTCTAATTGACTCTACTTTGTAGATGACTTTTCTTTTATCCCTAGCCACTCTTAAAATTCTCTCTTTATCTTTGGTTTTGGCAAGTTTGATTATAATATGTCTTGGTGACTTTCTTTTGGGATCTTCCTTATGTGGGGTTTGATGAGCATCTTGGGTAGATATTTTCTCATCTTTCATGATATCAGGGAAGTTTTCTGTCAACAAATCTTCAGCAATTCTCTCTGTATTTTCTATTATCCCCACCATTCTGGTACTCCAATCACTCATAGATTATTTCTCTTGATAGAGCCCCACATAACTCTTAGAGTTTTCTTTGTTCTTTTTAATTCTTTTATTTGATTTTTCCTCAAATAAGTTGGTGTCAAGTACTTTATCTTCATTGCCACTAATTCTTACTTCTACTGCCTCAGTTCTGCTCCTATGACTTCCCATTGAGTTGTCTGATTCTGAAATTTTTTTGTTAATCTTTTGGATTTCTGATTGCTGTCTCTACGGATTGTTGCAGCCTTTTAAATTTGTCATTATGCTCTTGAATAACTTTTTTAAGTTTCCCTACTGCTTTGTCTGTGTGTTCTTTGGCTTCTCTGCATTTTTTCAAATTTCCTTTCTAATTTCTTGAAGACTTCTGTGTATTAATCTTTTGTATTCTGCCTCTTGTAATTCCAAGAAGTTCTCTCCTCCAGAAAATTTATTGATTCTTTATTTTGGGAGCTTGCTGAAGCCATCATGGACTGTCTCTTTATGTGATTTGATATTGACTGTTGTCTCTTAGCCATCAATAAGTTGTTATAATTTTATATTTGTTTAGTGTGTTATAGCTTCTTGTTTTGTTTTGTTTTCATATGCCCAAATAGGCTGCTCGTGTCCGCTAGTTTGATTATTGGCGCCTTGGAAGCTGTAACGTCCTGTCACCAGGTAGTTAGGTCTGTAAGTTTGTGTGCCCAGGAGTCTGTTAAATTTTCCTGTATGGATTCAGCTCAGGTGTCCAGGCAGTCGGTCACCAAGTATGTGGTGCAGGCTCTCACCTACAGTCTTAGAGAGGCATGGGTGATTGTTGTAGGCATAGGTTTCTGGCTGCAGTAGAGGGTCACGCACTGAGCAAGGCAGGGGGCTGACGGCTGCCCCGGAATGTCTGAAAGGAAAGTGTGTCCCTGTTCCCTGGAGCGAGTAGGTAGGTGACTTTTGCAGCCGGACTATGAGCACCCTACTCTGTTGACTGTAAGAACTGGGGGCTACCACTTAATCTTGGACCGCTGTAGCAGATGACTAGGTGGCATCGGTGGAGCCACCTGTCCTCAAAGCCCCTGATGCGGACAGGTAAGGCACCTTCTTAAAGGGCAGAGCAGTGTCTAGCGTCACAAATCTGCCACTTCACAGCTTAAACAGTTGAAGTTAGACTTCAGGTGTTTACCCTCTTGTACTGTGGTAGTGAGGCCTTACGCTGTTGAGATGGGTCCACACAAGTCTGTACAGGGGTGGAAGGCGTTCAAAGTCTGCAGACCCCTTATGCCTGTGCCTAGGCATAAGAGCTGTGCCAACCCTGAGTTCCTGACTTAGGGGAGCCAGTAGCTTATTTTTTCCCTGTTTGTTAATTTGTTCCCTCTCCAAAGCCAGGAGAATGGGTCAGGGCGCTTTATGGGATCTACTTCTGGCCCATGGGACTCAGAGATCGGTGAAGCTGGCCAGACCCGATGCAGAGTGGGGAGGGAGGAGGTAAATGGGAGAGGTATTTCCCAAGTGGGGTTTTGTTTTGTTTTTTTAAATCCCCGCAAATGGCCACACGCATGTACTCATCTTTAGCCACTTGGGTGCTGCTTTTCACTGGCTCGGAGTGTCCAAACAGAATCTTTGCTGCTGGATCTGTCTCAATGCGGAAACTGCCTCCTGAGCGAGCGAGGGGAGCTGTATGCCTACCTCACTGTGCAACCCAAGCCAATCTGGGCTGAAGGGCTGCAGCTCCCACCAGGTCAAGTCAGGCAACTCCTCGTTGCTTCCAAACTCTCTCTCTCCCCGCCACTCAGTCCGATTCCTCAAGTTTGCCCTGTTCAGGGCTCCTAGATATTCATATACAATCAAATCACTTGCTTTTTCAGGTCTTTGTTGTAAGAGGGTCGTCGGAAGCCATCTGACTAGTCCACCATCTTGGCCCCACCTCCACACCATGTATTTTAAATAAAATATTACATGTCCATAACATTTATAGGTAAGGATGTTCATAACTATTATTTATAATATGGGAATGCCCTAAATGTCCAAGAGAGTAATACTTTAATAAGCTGCCGTATCAGTACAATGAAATGCTTTGCATCCACTAACAGGTATATTTTCAAAGAACATTTAATGACATGGGAAATGATACACCATCCCTGTTATTTATATATACCTGTACATATGTGAGTGTGTATGTATATACATACGTATATACAAATATAATTTTTCACACATATAACTTAGAGAAAAGACTAGTAGAAACAATTCAAAATGTTAAGTGCTGTCATTAGTTGCCCTGGAGTTGATTACAGCTCATGGTGACCCCATGTGTGCAGAGTAGAACTGCTCCATAGGGTGTTCCAGAAACAGATCACCAGACCTGTCTTCTGAGACACCTCTGGGTGGGTTCGAACCACCAACCTTTTGACTACCAGTTGAGTGCTTAATCGTTTATGCCACCCAGCCACCTTCAAAATGTTAATACAGATCCATAATCCTTTATACAAAACCCTTGGGCTCATATGTATTTCTTAATTCCAAATTTTTTAGATTTTAGAACAGTAATACATGCATTTATATAGTAGCATTTGGAAAAGTACTCTATAATCAAACACAGTATTTCTGCAGTAAAACGTGACCGTTTACATTAAGTAGGATAGATAATTAGCTTCATGTCAGTTAAGGTCACATTTTGCTGCTGAGTGAGTTTGTGCCAGACATAATAAAGAACTTGCTTTTTTTTTTCTTTTTTTTACATTTTTGTATTTCAGAATTATATCCATTTTACACCTGTAGTAGTTAATTTGGGCAATTGAGTGATTTTTAACATTTGTTCTTTATACTTTTTCATATATTCCTGTTTTTATAGGAACATATGTCATATGTATAAGAAAATAGTAAGAAATTAAAAAATTGTGACTCTACATACTTAATTGAATTAAGTTTTCTTATTAAATCAGCCTTTTCTAGAAAAGGGAAGAAGAGTCAAATTCACCAGAAGGTAGATACTCATTCATTGGTTTAACAAATATTTATCCATTAACTACTAGTTTAATAAACATAAACAAAGATATGCTGTCTTAGTTATCTAATGGTGTTATAACAGAAATATCACAAGTGTGACTTCAACAAACAGAAGTTTATTTTCTCACAGGTAGGAGGCTAGAAGTCCGAATTCTGGGCGCTGGCCCTAGGGGAAGGCTTTCTCTCTGTGTGGGCTCTGGGGGAAGGTCCTTGTTTCTTGACTCCTAGCTGATCATCTTTTGGCATGACTTCTGTCTTCTGCCATCTCTGCTTGCCAGCTTGTTTAATCTTTTTTATATCTCAAAGAGATTGACTTTAGACACACGCTACACTGTCTCATTAACATAACAAAGAAAACACATTCCCAGGTGGGATTATAACCATTACAGGTGTTAGGATTTACAACACATATTTTTGGGGACACAGTTCAATCCATAACAAATGCTCAACACTACAAGTTTTCAGGAAAATTAATATTTTAAACCATGATATGTTCCATTTCACACACCCTCTCATAGTCAGAAATTTAATAATTCTGACAATTCCAAATTCTGCTTGTTCACTGCAGTGCCAAGAAGTGGGAACTTCATACACTGCAGGTTGGGCTATCAGTTGAGACTTGGGAGAGCAATTTGGTAATGTCTAGTGAAGTTGTGTATGTACTCTATAAAACCTCTTTAGCATCATTTGACTTGTCGTTAATACATTGACTTATACTGTTTGAAAAAGTGGAACCTTTTCAATTTTTTTATACTACATCTTGCCCCTAGCATTTTATTCACTGTAATTTTACATGCTGTCATTACTGGGCTCTCACTACGTGATTTTTTTTCCTTTCTGAGCAGTACATTTTACTATTCAATAACTTGCTTCCTGAGCCTTTTCACTGAATATGACTTTCTTAACAAAAGCTTTAACTTTTGTTTTGAGATTCCAATAGCCATGCAGATATTCAGCACCTTAACTTGTCAAATGGCTGTGATACTTAGTTAAATGTATTTTCAATTTTGCTGAAGCCATTGCAGAGCTCTTTCCCACAGACAAGCACAATGGAATAGGATGACTTGGATTACCAACCAGGCCACGTAAAATAATTGACAAGTAGCATTCACTGTAGAGACAGACTGGTTTTTCTTATGTCCCTTGTACTAGTGCAGTGCAGCGCCACAGAAGATGGTAGTTCGTCATCACTAACCTTTTCAAAATTGTCTGTGGGCCTAGGTATAGAATCCTCCTTTTCCATTATTTACTTCCTTGAAAATCACCACATTGTTCTTATTTCTCATTTTTTGTAAATCACTTGTGTTCCACTTCACAATTCTGTTTTATGTATTTCTTTAGATTGAGAATGTTAAAAGGCAATAGTGAGAATTTTTTGACTCAACTTTTTATTCATTCAGCAAATGTTGAGTGCCTACTATGTATGAAGAGCAAGGATACAATATGAATACAACCTAATCCTGTCTTCAAGGAACTTAAGACATAGCAAGTAAACTAACTTCAGTGTAGTGTGATAAATGCTGAGATACTGTTTTTAAGTAGGGGTTTGATAGAGTTAAGTAGGGGTCTTATTAAGTCAGAAGTTGGCAAACTTTTTTTGTAAAAAACCAGATAGTGTATATTTTAGACTTTGCAGGCCATAGAATCTCTGTCACAACTACTCATCTCTGTTGTCATTGGCCTTGGTGGTAATAGAAACAACCCTGGAGATCGCATGATAGAATTTTACAAGACCGACAGTCTCTTCATTGCAAATACCTTTTTTCTATGACGTAAACGGCAGCTATACATGTGAACCTCGTCAGATGGAATACACAAGAATCAAATCAGCTACATTGTGGAAAGAGACGATGGAAAAGCTCAATATCATCAGTCGGAACAAGGCCAGGGGCTGACTGGGAACAAGACCATCAATTGTTCGTATACAAGTTTGAGCTGAAGGTGAAGAAAGTTAGAACAAGTCCAGGAGGGCCAAAAGACAATCTTGAGTATATCCCACCTGAATTTAGAGACCATCTCGAGAATAGATTTGACACACTGAACACTGATGACTGAAGAACAGACGAGTTGTGGAATGACGTAAAGAACATCATATATGAACAAAGCAAAAGGCCATTTTAAAGACAGGAAAGAAAGAAAGACCAAAATGGATGTCAAATGAGACTCTGACACTTGCTCTTGAGCATCAAGTAGCTAAAGTGAATGAAAGAAATGATGAAGTAAAAGAGCTGAACAGAAGATTTCAAAGAACAGCTTGAAAAGACATAGTGAAGTCTTAAAATGACATGTGCAAAGACCTGGAGTTAGAAAAGCAAAAGGGAAGAACACACTTGGCATTTCTAAAGCTGAAAGAGCTGAAGAAAAAATTTAAGCCTCAAGTTGCAATTTTGAAAGATTCTGTGGGCAAAATATTGAATGACGGCAAGAAGCATCAAAAGAAGGTAGAAGGAATACACAGAGTCACTGTACAAAAACAAGAACTGATCGGTGTTCAACCATTTCAGGAGATAGTGTATGATCAAGAGCCAATGGTACTGAAAAAAGAAGTCCAAGCTGCACTGAAAACATTGGTGAAAAGCAAGATTCCAGGAATTGACGGAATACTAATTGAGATGTTTTAGCAAACAGATGCAGCGCTGGAGGTACTCACTCGTCTGTGTCAAGAAATTTGGAAGATGACTTCCTGGCCAACCAACTGGAAGAGAGCCGTATTTGTACCCATTCCAAAGAAAGGTCATCCAAAGGAATGCAGAAATTATCAAACAATATCATTAATATCGGAAACCCTGGTGGCGTAGTGGTTAAGAGTCAACAGTTCAAATCCACCAGGTGCGCCATGGAAACCCTATGGGGCAGTTCTATTCTGTATGGTCACTATGAGTCGGAATTGACGGCACTGGGTTTGGTTTGGTTTTCATCATTAATGTCACACACAAAGTTTTGCTGAAGATCATTCAAGCGGCTGCAGCAGTATATTGACAGGGAACTGCCAGAAATTCAAGCTGGATTCAGAAGAGGACGTGGAACAAGGAATATCATTGCTGATGTCAGATGGATCATGATTGATAGCAGAGATGTTTTTCTGTGTGTTATTCAGTGTGCATAGGTATTTGGCTGTGGGATCATGACAAATTATGGATAACATTGCAAGAATGGGAATTCTAGAACACTTTATTGTGCTCACGAGGAACCTGTACACAGACCAAGAGACAGTCGTTTAAACAAAACAAGGGGATATTGAGTGGTTTAAACTCAGGAAAGGTGTGCATCAGGGTTGTATCCTTTTACCATACGAGTCAGTATGCTGAGCAAATAATCCGAGAAGCTGAACTTTTATAAAGAAGAACACAGCATCAGAATTGGGGGAACAATCATTAACAACCTGTGATATGCAGATGACACAACCTTGCTTGCTAAAAGTGAAGAGGACTTGAAGCATTTACTGTTGAAGATCAAAGACTACAGCCTTCAGTATGGATTACACCTCAACGTAAAGAAAACAAAAATCCTCACAACTGGACCAATAAGCAACATCATGATAAACGGAGAAAATATTGAAGTTGTCAATGATTTCATTTTACTTGGATGCACAATCAGTGCCCATGGGAGCAGCAGTCAGGAAATCAAAGGACGTCTTGCATTGGGCATATCTGTTGCAAAAGACCTCTTTAAAGTGTTGAAAAGGAAAATGTCACTTTAAGGACTAAGGTGCACCTGACCCAAGCCGTGGTATTTTCAATCGCCTCATAATGCTTGGGAAAGCTGGGCAGTGAATAAGGAGGGTGGAAGAAGAATTGATGTCTTTGAATTATGGTGTTGTCAAAGAATATTGAATATACTGTGGGCTGCCAGAAGAACGAACAAATCTGCCTTGGAAGAAGTACAGCCAGAATGCTTCTTGGAAGCAGGGATGGCGAAACTCCGTCTCATGTACTTTGGACATGTTGTCAAGAGGGACCAGTCCCCGGAGAAGGACATCATGCTTGGTAAAGTAGAGGGTCAGTGAAAAAGAAGAAGACTCTCAATGAGATGGATTGACACAGTGGCTGCAACAGTGGGCTCAAACATAACTATTGTGAGGATGGTGCAGGACTGGGCAGCATTTCATTCTTTTGGACACAGGGTCGCTATGAGTCGGAACTGACTCGACAGCACCTAAGAACAACAGGAACACTGAAGTTTGAATTCCGTATAATTTTCACAAGTCATAAAATATCATTATTATTAGTTTACCATTTAAAACTGTGAAAATCATTGATAGCTCTCAGGGCAGCAAAAACAGATGGCAGGCCAGATTTGGGTCACTGGCTATAGTTTGCCAATCCCTGTTCTAAATCCTCAATCTGCAAGATGTTTTGGAATGTGCCTTTTTGTGGTAACCTGTCCAGTACAGTTAACTTTCATTACTCAGGGTGTTTAGGCTTGGAATATTGAAAGTCTCATTGTTGATCCAGTGGTTTCTGAGTGTCCCTGATATTCTAGATAATAATCACGATCACAAATAAGAAAGACAACAATAATTAACTGTTGCATTGATGATATGCAGGATATTCCATGCACACAGATCCCAAACTCAGATGCTTACAGGGGCCAAGTGTAAGACTTAAGTATTTAGAAAACAGGGAGTTGTGGGACTTGAGGCAAAGTGGACAACACATGCCCCATCTAAAACACAATAGACACTATTTAGCTCCAGCCAGTAATGGAAATGCAACCGCAGTGCTGCATTAGAGTCACAACCCTCTGATGTTTTTCAAGAAATCCAGACTTACATGTTAGATCTCCTAGTATTTTTTAATGTGGTAAGAAATCTTTTTTTTTTTTTCATTCTTTCTAACATTGCAGATCAAATAAAACTATCTTTCAGTCCTTTAATTCTCATTTAAACAGGCTGACAATTTGCCATGTCTGTCCTAGTAAGTGGAGCCTTGGTGGTACAGTGGTTAAGAGCTGGACTGCTAACCATAATGTTGGCAGTTCAGTCTACCAGCTGCTTCTTGGAAACCCTATGGGACAGTTCTACGCTGTCCTATAGGGTCACTATGAGTTGGAATCGACTCAGTGGCAGTGAGTTTGGTTTTTTAACAGGTCCTGGTAAGTTATTTATACTTTTTATAAGGAACTTTCAGAAGCACACCAGTGGTGATATTATATATTAGTGATTTTGTTTTAAAATTTTAAATCTCAGAGAATGAATATTTTTATCTTAATACTGCAAATTATTGTCAAAGCTACTTTAAATCATGAATCAAATGTGGATTTCTGCATACGGCGTTCACATGTTCAACTGTCATAAGTCCAGGTTTGCGTAAGTCCAGTATTTGCAGCTTTACCTTGAAATCTGTTATTCCAGTCAGTTCTCTTCATGAAGCAGGCAGATCATCCTTTGTATTTCTTTAATTTGTCATAATTCATGTTCCTAAGCATTTTGAAAATCTTTGCTTTAGAGGCATATACATTTACTGCAGCCGATTTTATTGTCACCAGCTTTTTTCTTTCCCTTTTTTTGGGGTGGGAGTGGGATTAGCAGTTTTATTAAGATACAGTTCATATACCATACAGTTCACCCATTTAAAGTAAATAATGCGTTGGTTTTTAGTAGATTCACAGAATTGTGCAGCCGTAACACAATCAATATTAGGACATTGTCATCACCCCCAAAGAACCCTGTACCCTTTAGCTGGTACCCTCCCAATTCCCCATCCTCCCCAGCCCTAGACAACTTTAACTACTAGTCACTTTGCGTCTCTATAGATTTGCCTTTTCTGGATATTTCACATAAATAGAATCATGTAATGTGTAGACTTTTATGTCTGGATTCTTTCACTTAGCATAATGTTTTCAAGGTTCTTCCATGTTGTAGCATGAATCAGTACTCATACCTTTCTACATTTAGGTCTTTGATCCATTTTGAGTTAATTTTTATACATAGTATAAGGTAGGTGGAATCACAAGCTTTTTAATCTCGAAAATCAAACCAAAGATAAAAATATTTGGAAATACTATTTTTTAAAAAAAAGTGGCAGGGTATAGATGAAATATGACTGCCCAATACTAATAATTGTTAAAGATTATTAAAGCTGGGTGTTGAGTACATAGGATTCATTATGCTATTTTCTCTACCTTTTTTTGTCTGAAAATATCCATAATAAAATATGTTTTTAAATCCATTACTTTTTTACCACTATTAATTGCATTGCCCTGTCATCTATATAGGGATGCCTAGACAGCACAAACAGTTTGCGCTTGCCTGTTAACCCAAAGATTGACAGTTTCAACTCATCCAGTGGTGCTGTGGAAGAAAGGCCTGGTGAACTGCTTCTGTAAAAATTACAGTCAAGAAAATGGCATGGAGCAGTTCTGCTTGGCTTGGTAACACATGGGGTCACTGTGAGTTGGAATTGACTCTATGACAACTGGTTTTATTTATTTATTTTTTTAATCATCTATATACTAAGCAAGGAGCCCTGGTGGTACAGTGGTTAAACACTTGGCTCCTAACCAAAAGGTCGGTGGTTTGAACCTACCAGCGGCTCCATGGGAGAAAGATGGGGCAGTCCGCTTCTGTAAAGATTTACAGCCTTGGAAACCCTATGGGGCAGTTCTATCCTGTCCTGTAGGGTTGCTATGGATCTGTATCGACTCAGTAGCGACAGGTATATACTTTAGCATGGCTTGGCATTGGACTGTTACAGTTATTAGACAGCCATAAGTACAAATTTGGTTGTCACTATGCAAATACTCTTTATAATAAGCAAAACTATAAAATCAAGATAAATAAGGCTAAATTAAAAGTCCAAAATCTCTAAATTCTTGATTTACCCAAAACTTTTATTCTGTTAGAGTTTTATGAACAATATATGCAAATATTTTTATATACAAATTTGTGAAAAGTTTACTGATTTCTCCAATGCATTTCTCAAACTTGTGTTGAGGAGCAGCAGTTTGTAGAATGCTGAGGGGGTAAAAGACCTCTTCTGCCTCAAGTAAGTTTGCTTATTTAAAAGTTGAACAAAGTTAAATAATTTGCTTATAGCAAGACTTCTCAGGACCTTTTAATATGAAAACACATACCATAAATCTTTAAGATTTGGCAAGCAATATTATTAAGTTTATTTGACCACTAATGAACCATGGAATAGTTTGGAAAACACTGGACTATGTATGTGCAGTCACATTATGTCATATATAGACAATGAAGTAACTTCAGTTGTTGTTGTTGTTGAGTGCCTTGGAATCGGTTCTGACTCATAGTGACCCGACATAGAACGAAACACTGCCCAGTCCTGTGCTGTCCTCACAGTCGTTGCTATGTTTGAGCCCATTGTTGCAGCCACTGTGTCAGTTCATCTCGTTAAGGGTCTTCCTCTTTTTCGCTGACCCTCTACTTTACCAAGCATGATATCCTTCTCCAGGGACTGGTCCCTCCTGACAGCCTGTCCAGGTACATGAGAGGAAGTTTTACCATCCTTGCTTCTAAGGAGCATTCTTGGCTGTACTTCTTCCAAGGCATATTTGTTTGTTCTTCTGGCAGTCCGTGGTATTTTCAGTATTCTTCACCAACACCATAATTCAGTTACCATTTGATAATTATTACCCTGATGGTTGTCATTTGCTTATATACAGTGAAACCTGTGACAGCTGGAACTTGATGAGACTGCCTCATTTTTCCAGGTCTCACAAGTTTTTTTTCCCCTTTGATGGGGTGCAGTCTTACTACTTTTCTGTCACTGTCTGTTAGTGGACAATAGTTGAGTTTTTCTTCTCTGATGGGATTCTGCCTTACACAGTTCCAGCTTTTGCAGGCTTTAATGTATCTGCTTTTTATGTCTGTCCTTTTCTATTACTCTTATTTTTTATTTTTCTCTTATATATTTATTTGCCTAACTACTAAAAGTGACCAGATTTTGAAATTATTATGTTGTTTCTCTGTAGGTATGATTTTGTAAGACTGATGGAAATATTTTTAGTTAACTATGCAGTTTGAATTCACCAGCCGCTTCTTGGAAATCATATAGGGCAGTTCTACTCTGTCTTACAGGGTCACTATGAGTCGGAATCAACTCGACGGCTGTGGGTTTGGTTTTCGGATGCTTTTGAAATGGAGCCCTGGTGGCACAGTGGTTAAGACCTCAGCTGCTAATCAGAAGGTCGGCAGTTTGAATCCACCAGCTGCTCCTTGGAAACTCTACGGGGCAGTTCTACTCTGTCCTGTAGGGTGGCTGTGAGTCATGATTGATGTGACAGCAATGCGTTTGGGGTTTTTTTTTGGTATGCCTTTCAAATGTAATAAGTTATGCCTTTATATTTGTACTTGTTATGTTAAACTAATAACTTTTGCAGGATTTTTAAAGGAGTACAATGTTTAAAGAATTATGACTATTAGGTACATTTTTATACCTTTCTAATTAGATCCTTCGTTCCAAAAAATTTGGAAAATATAGCTGGAGAAAACTAGCAAACTTTAAAATCATTCAAAATTGTGCCACTAAGAGATAATCATTAACCTATATTTTGGTAAAAATAATACTTATGCATAGGGAAAAAAAAAAAAACCAACCCTCAAATTTTAGGGAGGCTTTCGTTTTATACATTTCAATATTTACTTCCTAGCCAACCCCCACCTCCTACAGGTCATTAGGGCTTTTCTCCTCAGGTAACCACAAATAGTAGTTTCTTAGGTGTCCCTTGTCATTTGTTTCCTGGATATCCTTTGTTGTTTATGTTTACGGCAACATAAAATTTATATCCTATTTTACGCTTTTATTTTTTTTCAGTTGAACATATTTCACGATGAATATATGAAGATAACATAATATTCTACTGCATGTACTGTTAATATTTTGTTATATTTCCTTGTATCTACCTAAATAATACAAGATCATGAAGGACAGGATGAGCCTTGCTAGCATACCTCAAAGTTCCAAACTGGCACTTTTTCATATTTAGGATGTAATTTTATTGGTGATTTAAATCCAGGCTTAAAATCCAGCCAGGTACTGTGACAAAATTTTTTTTTTGATTTATGAACTTACATTAAGTCCTGTTACAGTATGAAAATTAAGTCATGTATTGTAATACACTTAAAATCTTCATTGCAAATAATTACCATGTTTTTCTACAAATAACACACCCACACATATCATGGGTATAGCATGCCTAGGAAAATTTAATGCATGAGGGGGTTGTGCAGTTGGCACGCATTATTTGCATAAAAACATGGTAGACAAGATCCATATTCTGAAACTTTTTTTTTAAGTTCCATCCCAGACCATGGGTCTGGAAGTAAGAAATCAAGCCAAATGGAGTAAGCTGTTTTTAATATATATGGACTGTGAAAATTTATTCTGTTCTTTAGGTAATGTGTATATAGGAATGTTAATATTTTCTTGGACTACACTTTTCATTTTTAGTGAAACTTTGATTAATCAGGATTAAGGGAGGTTGAGGTATTATGGTTTATTGAATGTTTGTTTATCTGAGGAATAATCAGTACAACTTTGTATTGGCCTATTCCTTCTTGTTGAAAACCTTTCTGGTCTATCTTAATGCCTTTTCTTGCTTTAGTAAATAGGTATTTGTATGTCTGTTTCTTCTACTAGTCTGTGAGGAAACCATGTCTAAATGATCTATCCCAGTTCCTAGCACAAGGAAGATCTGGCATAAAATTAAGTACACAGTAAATACTTGTTAAACAGTTTTATTGTTGAAAATAATCTAATATTTCTTTGTTTTGGATTTGTCATGCAGTGTTCTGATTTTTTTTTCCTCCCAATAAGTTGAGCTTTTACTGTTACATTGTTTAAAAGTACATGTTTGGAAAAGATATATAAATAAAAACAAAACAGAAATATCAGTACACAATAATTTTGATTGTTGTCTTCACATTGTAAATATAGTTGTTATATAGTGGAACTGGTTTCTAATTAAAAATTTAAGAATTTCATGCTTTATAGTTGCGCTTGTTTTAGGCAGGTATAGGACTTAAGGGAATGAGAATCATCCCTATTTCTATGGCTAAAGTATTTTTCTTCCTTTCCCTCATCTAATATATCTACTTTGGTATTTGAAGTATGCTTAATATTTACATAGGTTATTTCTTATGGTCTGTTCTCTAGAGAGAAGTTAATTCTCCAAAACATTTTTGGTTTATTTATAGATTGGTCAAAGAAAAAGTGATGTATGAAAAAGAAGCAAAACAACAAGAAGAAAAGATTGAAAAAATGAGGGCTGAAGATGGTGAAAATTATGCCATTAAAAAGCAGGTAAAATTATATCTTAAATAATAATTGCTAACATTTACAGAGTACCGTATTAACTAAAGTAGTCTTTACAAGAGCCCTCTGTGGTGGTACTATTATTTACTATTAAAATCTCCATGTAAAGATGAGGAGACTGCAAAACAGGTTAAATAACTTGCCCAAGGCCACACAACTGTTAAGTAGCATAACTGGGATTTGAACACAGGTATTCTGGCTCCAGAGTCTGGTAATTATTGAGCATACTGCCTCCTCGATTTTCAGTATTAAATATAAAAGTGACCTAATCTTATATTAAATATATTATATATTTAAATCCACAAATACTTTCCCCAAACTGATGTGAAGACCACCAAAATAAAATATATGTTATACTTTCTAATGTCTGTTTCTGATTGCCCTCATGACAAATTTCAGTTTCCTTAGCATGGCATAGAAGGTTCTTCCTCATTTTGGCACCTGCTTGCTCTCTAACCTCATCTCTTGCTAGTCCCTACCCAGGCCTCTTAGGTTCTTGCCTTTTAGTCCCCTAAATATGCCATTTCTCTCTACCTGTGAGATTTTGCAGACATCTGTGATACTCTTCTACTCCAATTAATTCCTATTCATCCTTCAAGCCTCCCCCAGACCCTACCCCAACACTGAGTTAGGTGCTCCTTTGTGCTCCCATGACACCCTGCTTATTCCCATTCATCGAATATTTACTGTCATCTAATACTCTTGCTTCATAATTCCTTGAGAAAATAGAGGCCGTTCAGAAGAATTTTCTAATATTCTTGCCACAAAATCTACCAACTCCCCTGCAGCTATACCCATACTACCTTCCCTCCTGTTAGAATGGATTATGTGCCCTAACCCTTGTTAACAAACATCAGTGATCTGGCATCTTTGACAGAATAGCCTCCTTGTTTTCACCATTCTTCCTCAGTTCCTTTGCTGAAACTGACTTCTTTTTAAACTTTAAGGCTTTATAATTTCTCTCTAGGTAATCTCATACTGTCCTATAAGTTTTAATAACATCTTTATGCCCATTCATTTACTCATTCAACAGGTATTTGTTGAACACCTGCTACGTACCAGACACTGCTCTGAGCACTCTTTTATGCATAGCATTAAAAAAAAAAAAAAAGAATACAGCAAGAGTTCCTGCTTCCCGGACACTCATTCTAATGACAGTGACTCCCAAATTTATATCTCTGGGCCTGACCTCTCCAGATCCGTACATTCAGCTATTAACGGACTTGACATCTCTTCTTGGGTGTCCAAAATAAAACTCTTGGTCTTCTTTCCATCCAGCCCACCCCAAAACAACAAAAAGCTGTTCGCTCTCTCATTTTCTCCATCTCAGTAAATCCAGACCACACTAGATAAAAGGAAAATACGATACAGATTGTATCTCAGAACTTATATTTTAAATCTGCTTTATGATCTCACAGTGATTTTTCACATATAAATTATGTTACAAATGGTAATAATGCACATTTAACCCATACTTAGCAAAAGTTATCGCTTAAAATGGATCATTTTGTAGGTAACTGCTTTCTGCAGTGCAAAATGAATGTGATAGAGAACCTTCTTATTTTCTTGAGCTTCTAGGAGATCCTGCCTTCTTCTGTGATGGATATAGCACTTAGTATGTAAACGATGTTTGTATGTCAGTTAGTCATAAATTGGGGGAGGATTTGTAAACAGGTGTGTAGATATGGTTTGTCTCCTGATACATTGACCTTTATGAACTCAGTACTCTTCATAGGATTTACATATGAAATAGAACTTTTTGATGATTAAATGCTTTTATTTATGTATACTTCCATAAATACCTTAATCACTTTTGTAACTCTCTCCCTTTAGTGTCATCTATTGTTTCCCATACATAATGGGAAATATTTTTTAAAATACCCTGGTATTGTAGAGGTTAAGAGCTACGGCTGCTAAAACCAAAAGGTAGGCAGTTCGAATCCACCAGGTGCTCCTTGGAAACTATGGAGCAGTTCTGTTCTGTCCTCTAGGGTTGCTGTGAGTTGGAATCGACTCAATGGCAACAGGTTTTTTTTTTTTTTTTCTTTTTAATGGAAAATGTTATGACATAGTGTATAACTTTATTTCATCCAGGTCCTTCTTGGACCCCATTAGGCTTATTTTCCCAATCATGTAGCTAGTGACTTCATTTAGTTTTTTCTTTGCCCTGTTCTTTTTATCACCAATAATGTATTTTAAAATAGCCCTATAGCTAGGAGTTGGAAGTTATATATAGTGGGGAATAAATGTATTCCTTTCTAAATAAAATTGTACAAATAATGTCAAAGATGATCACAGAACCTATTTTATTTCATTTAATTTTACATAATGATCATCTTTCAGTAAACCTCTGCTTATATATAAGGTTGCCATGAGTCAGAGCTGACTTCACAGCAACTAACAACAACAGCATTGGTAAGGATTAACTCTTGATTGAATCCTGTGTGCTAATTATTTTTTAAAAATATTAGCCACAGTGGCTAATTACATCCATGAATAACTACCTTCTTTGCCATGAGACCAGAAGAACTGGGTGGTACCTGGCTGCCATTACTGAACGCTTTGATCAAAAATTCTATAGAAGAATCCTAATCAAAGGGTGGAGGAGGGAGATGTGGAACAAAATTTCAAATCCTCATGGAATCTAGACTTTCTGGAGCCATAGAGGTTAGATGAACCCCTGAAACTATTGCCCTGAGATAATCTTTAATCCTTAAACCAAAAATAGCCCCTGATGTCTTCCTTAAACCAGAACAATAGTTTAATTAGTAAAGAATGTCTGCCTTGAGCATTGTGCTCTTTTAAAGAACTCTATGGGATCAAACTGACAACAGCAAATTGAAAGGTTAGAGAAGAAACTTAGGGGGCAGTGAGTTCATGTTAACTGTGGAGAAATAATTCAGAAAAGGAGGGTGAAAATGGTTCCACAACTTGAAGAATGTAATCAGTGTCACTGAATTGTACATGTAGAAATTGTTGAATTGGTGTATGTTTTGCTTGTACATTGTCAACAACAAAAATAATAAAATAAATTACTAAAAATAAAAAAAATTAGCCACATAATGGTTCTATCACTGGCTACATATGCAGATGTAAAAGGAGAAAATTTTGTTCAAAAGTCCTTTCCACATTCAGCTATGTTAAAGTTCTCTCTTTTGTCCCAGTGGTCATGGTTTAAGACATGATTTTTTAGATTCATAGTCAGCTTAGTACTTATATTAAAAAATGCCATCCCATGTCTAATTACACAACAGTAGGTTTTTCTGTTTGCTGCTGTTGCAACCTGCAGTGTCTATATAGTTATCATTGCAGTTTTGTTTCAGTGTCCCTTGAGAACTTATCTAGCCCAACCTACATGCTTTTCTCAGTAACCTTTTCTAGTTTAACTATGCTGTCACAGTTCATGTTTTTTATGTATACAGTGGGAGTTGCATTACCAGAACAATGCTCTATTCGTGATTACCTAAGATAATTTGCTATGCCTCCCAGAAAAAAAATCAAGGAAACCAAGTGCTACATTTTGTGGGTCCTCTACACATCTCCCAGAATTTCCTCCTCTTCTGCCACCCTCAGCTGCTTCTCGCTACCTTGGCTCTTCTCTCACCTTGTTCCATTGTGCCCTGGATTTTCTGGCTCTTCTGAACTGACCCTATTTTATAACGCACACTTATCATGCTGTCAGTCCCTACCAGACGTCTTACCTGAAGTTGGTTGCTGAAAATGAGGGAGGAGTCCCTGTCTTGGATTGGGCAGAAGTCTCAAGAGACTAAAAGACCAGTCAGTCAAGGAGTTACTCCGTTGCCGTTTACTTTTTTGTCTATACAGTGTAACACAACATTCAAATATTGCCCAAATCGATTTTAGCTCTCAGTTTATGTTTCTCTTCTTTTGCCACCTCAGTTAGGGACTGACACCGGGTTTTACCGTAAGTGGTGAAGGTATGCTGGTTTGTTTTTTTTTTTAATCCTAAAGTGGAATGATTGGCAGTAGTGACCATCAGACATAACTCTTATCTTGTGACCTTTCTTGTCTCTTGTTTTCCAGCAGTAATGTTAAAAGGCAAACTGATACAGTTTTTAGACAAAGATTTCTCACAAAAAATTTGCTATTACATATAATTGCAATGTTACAATGATGCCAAGCTTTTTTTTTAAGCAAATGCACATGAATTTTTTGTCACTTACTTGAAAATATGAATTAACATTTACAATTTGATTTTCTTTTCTAAAAGTGAAGGGAAGATTTTTTTTTAATTTAATATATGGAAAATATTAGGAGACTTCAGTCTACAAAGAGGAATTTGACCAAGAGTCTCTCTCTTTTTGCAAGAAATACCTAAATTTTTTTATTAATCAGTAAGAAAAATGTTATTTAAAATAACTTTCAGTGGTACAAGAAAATATTATTGTCTCTTGGTACATATACTCAGGTTTATAGTGTTCTATTGGGATACTTGTTTTTTTTTTTCTTATAAATTTACAGGAAGTTGCAAAAAATGTTCAGGGAAGTCTTGTACACCCTTCACACTACCTCCTCTATGTTAGCATTTTATATTTTACTATAGTACAATATCCAAACCATGAAACTGACATTAGTACAGTCTACAGAGCTTATTCAGATTCCATTAGACATGTACTCATTTGTATGTATGGCACGATGGTTAAGCGTTTGGCTGCTAACCAAAAGGTCAACAGTTCAAACCCACCAGCAGCTCCGTCGGAGAAAAGACCTGATGATCTAATCCCCTAAAGATTGCAGCCTAGGAAGCCCTATGGGGCAGTTCTACTGTATCATATAGGGTTGCTATGAGTCAAAATCGACTCAAGGGCACACAACAACAGCATAGTTCTTTGCAGCTCTGCCATGTGTGCAACTTCTGTAACTTCCACCACAATCAAGGTGCAGACCTGTTTTACCATAAGCCTCTCTCATACTACCTCTTTATAGCCACTTCTGTCCCCTCCACCCCCTAGACCTTAACCCTGTTTATAATTAACTATTTCAAGAGTATTGTATAAATAAAATCATACAGTATGTAACCTTTTGAGATTGGCTTTTTATACTTAGCGCTATTCCCCTGAGGTTCATTGAAGTCATTGAGTGTATCAATAGATTGTTCCTTTTTATTGCTGAGTAGTTTAAGTATTCCATGGTGTAGATGTACCACATTTTAACCATTGAAGGACATTTGGATTGTTTCTAGTTTTTAAATATTATGAAAAAAACTGCTGTGAACATTTCTCTATAGGTTTTTGTGTGAACATGTTTTCATTTCTCTGGGATAAATCCCCAAGAATGCAACTGCTGGGTTGTATAAATGCATTTTTAGTTCTAGAAGAACTGCCAAACTCTTTGACAGAGTAGCTGTACCATTTTAAATTCCCACCAGTGATGTACGATGTTTCCATTTCTCCACATCCTCATCAGCATTTGGTGTTATCATCATTTTTAATTTTAGCCATTCTGGTAGATGTGATATCTTATTGTGCATTTAATTGTGTTGCCCTTGAAAGCTTTGTAAGAGCAGTTCTGCTCTGCCCACATGGAGTTGCCATAAGTTGGAATTGACTCACTGGCAACTAACAACAACAACAACAATGGCTGATATTGTCGAACATCTTTTCATGTGCTTATTTGCCAGATATCTGCATATCCTCTTTGGTGAAATGTCTTTTCACTTACCCTCGAGTCTTTTGCTCACTTTCTAATTTAGTGGTTTGTTTTTTTACTTTTGAGTTTTGAGAGTTCTTTATATATTTTAGCTAAATGATCTTTGCCAAATATGTGGTTTACAAATATTTTCTCCCAGTCTGTAATTTGTCTTTCTGTTTTCTTAACAGGCTCTTTAGTAGAGGAGAAGTTTTTAATTTTGAGAAGGCCTAATTTATCGGTGCTTCCTTTTATGCATCTTGCTTTTGGTGTCAAGTCTAAGACGTCTTTGTCTAGTCCTACGTCCCGAAGGTTTTCTATGTTTTTCAAAATTTGATGCTTTTATATTTTACATTTAAGTCTGATCCATTTTGCCTCAAATCAAATGGATCACTTGACACTTGTAGCACATTAACATTTCACCATCATGTAAAGGAAGGACTTGACCATTGTTCCAGTAAGCTCTGAGTTACTCTAGAGCTCAGTCTGGCAAACTAATGCAGTTGCTGTTGGTTCCAGAGGCAACCAATAGCCAATATTAGAGTGTTTATAGATTATTTTGGCTATAGGTATACTTAGCCCAGGTGAATAATCTGAATCATTAAAGCTAGAAACCTTATCCCAATTGAGCAATAGCAGAAGAGCTTGACAATGCCCAGATTATTTGACAGACCTCTTCTTTCTGAAGGAAATAAAGATTTGTCAGATCTTTCCAATTTATATATATTTGACTACAAAAGAAATGGATCCAGTTTTAAGTTCAGCAGTTTATTCTTTGCTGTAACCTAAGTCTTGTTAAGCCTCCCACAACTTCCATTTTACCTAAATAACTACCAAAAGAAATCATAACTTGTCTTAAAAACAATTAAACATCAGTAGGACTGCATCCTGTTGTGTTCCTGTAAGGTTCTTTGTAACTCTCAATCTGTGCCAAGATCCCTGACTCAACCCCGGTCTTATCATAGTCAACATTAGAATAAACTGACAGTTAATTCATATATTTGGAAGAGAAGCACTGTTCATTTGAGTAACTACCTCTCAATGGAAACACCTTGAAATGTAATCCTCACTTAGTTAATTTGAAGTATTTTGGGGGTATCTTTACTGTATAATCACACTTTGTTGTTAGATGCTGTCGAGTCGGTTTCGACTTGTAGAGACCCTATAGGACAGAGTAGAACTGCCCCGTGGGGTTTCCAGGGGGTGGCTAGTGGATTTGAATTGCTGACCTTTTGGTTAGTAGCCGAGTTCTTAACCACTGAGGCCACCAGGGATCCTATCACACCTTGTATATACGTCTTTTAAAATTATTCCTGACAGTTGTAATTCATTGTTACAAGGCAAAGTATAGGGCTTTGATGGAGATGTGATTTATGGATTCCAAATTATGGTCATGATAGTGTGCTTTTGGCTTCCTGCGGCTTGGTCTTCTTGAAGCAATGTCAAATGTTTATTTCATGTTTCTGCTCCTAGACTGGACTGGAGGAGAAGGACCTTCTCTTTTTCATTTTTGTATTCTTGTACCTGGTGCCCTGCAGACGTACAATTAGCTTATTGACTGAACTGGGGCTGGTGTGTGGGAGAGACTGAGCTTTGGCCCTGCTTAAGTCAAGGCTCTGTTTTGATAGACTAATTGAGGATTCTTGCTCTGTAAGAATGGATAGAAGTTATTTTGAAAAGCATTGTGTAAAGTTCATTGCAGTGACAACACTAAGTCTTTCCCCAAAAATCTTTATGAAATACACATTTTGGCTTATTGTGTGTTTGACCTAATTCTTTATATTTATTTCATCTTGTTTAATTTCCATAAGCTATTCTAAAAGTAATTCCATAGAGTAGGAAATATGAATTGCTTACCCAATTTGAAATGTGCCTGTCACTGGTTTTTCCCATGTCTTCAGATTAACCAGATGCACGTAAATAATTTAGCGGCAGTGGTTAAATACTTAGGCATAGTATGATTAGCTGTGAAGTGTTTGAAATTTTCAGCCCGTGCCCTATTAGTAAAATTAGTTATAAGTTCAACACTAGATTTTCACCTGAGGAAATAGAGAAAATCGATGTGGATAGAGAGCACCCTTGTGTATTATATGTATATTTTTGTCTGCAGTGTGAGCTGTGACGAAACTGTTGCAGAAGGGGAGAAGGTAATGGGACTTGTAAAAAGTTTCTGTTATAGTACAGTATGATTACCCTTAGATTACGTATGCCTGTCCTTTTCATTTGGTTTTTTACACTTTTCTTTTTTTATTATTGTAATATACACACAACACGTGTAATATTTTATCAGTTTCTACATGTACACTTCAGTGACATTGATTACATTCTTCAAGCAGTGCAACCGTTTTCACTTTTTCCAAATAATTCCCTTTTCATTTAATTTTATATTAACTAGATAATAAAGCTTAATCTTCATATAAGTTCAGACCAAACATTATTTTTTAGAAATAAATATCTAAATGATCTCTATGTTTTTTCTAAGAAATCGCTAAAGGAAATAAAGCTTCCTACTACCTTACGTAAAAGACCCATTTGAGGTCCAGTATCTGACACTAACTTATTTAGCCTCTTACTAGACTTCCCAGTAATTGATTTGATTTTTTTTTTCTTGTTTTATGGTTTGATATGTTATAGTCAAGCTTTGAATGATAGCTTTTAAGCCCAGAAATATCCTCCAAAATAAATATTCTTGTTTTTAATTCTGTAGTGTCTGTCTTTAGGAAGAATAAGCAAGAAGTTCAGATTCAGAGGGGTGCCAGGTCGATAATTTGGCTCAAACTACATGGGGAGAATAATCTCTTTCCTAAAATGAAGCACAAGGATAAGTAATAACTTTTTATGCATGATAAGCATCAAAAATATGAACCTGCTGGTCTTTGCTTTTCATTTTTCTTTACCTCTGTCTTCAGTGAGAACCTCCTGCAGTGTGCACATGATGTGATCAATAACTCAATAACTTTTTTCATGCAGTAATTATCTCCATGTGATATTATCTGAACACTGTTTTTCTTTATTACTCAAAAGATGCAGGAGATACTTATATAACCAGCTGATCCCATTTTGGATAAAGGGGCTTTGTGACAGCAGGGGAAATAGTTTATTTTAAATAGCCTTTTAAAGTAAATGCTCTATGAAAAGCTTTTCCAGTTAATTCTCACTTAGCATAAGAAGGTGATTTCCAAAAAGGTTTAGTACTTAAACTTGTACTTTTTAGGTTGTATCATATGATAGCCTTTCTAACTTCAGTACACACAATTTAAATTAAAATAATGAACCATTTGACATCAGTATTTTAACCATAGTTTTTTTCTGATTCCTCTAAATCATTTTTAGATATCTACAAATGTGTGAACTAAATACAGTTAAGTTCTGCCATCTCCATGTGTCTCACAAACGATTCTCAATTCCCATTATAGGCAGAGATCTTGCAAGAGTCCCGGATGATGATCCCAGATTGCCAGCGCAGGTTGGAAGCTGCATATACGGATCTTCTGCAGTTATTAGTAAGTAAAGACTTCTTTGTCTTATATTTTAATTTGTTTTTCCATCTAATACAAGGAAGGCCAAATTTTAAAATATTTAATACTGAGAAGAACAGGTTGATGACATTTTTTATTCACTTGCCCTGTGTACCAGTGTATTTTAAAATAATTAATGGAGTTTAAATTGTGTTTTGAGTTATGCCTCCAGTAAAAATACTACTTGCTAGAATGTTTATCCTATTCACTTAAACTTAGTTACGTAAATACCTTTTTTGACACATTAAGAGTGAGTAGACTATTTGAAATTTTAAAAGATCCAAATGTTTCCAGTGAATTTGGGCCCTGCTAAAAAAGGATCTGGAATTCTTTCAAATTCAAACCTAAATCAATTGGGGGAAAGGAGGCTGTAATAAAGACAGTCCCCTCATATTAATTTGGAGCTAGATAAAGTACTGTTATCATATTTGCTGGTGTGAATGGCTGGTGATACAGTAGCAGAATCATTTTATTAAGTTACTCGAAGAATAAGTAAAAGTTCTATTATTTCTTTCTTAATAGAAATAAAAGTTTAGCATCATACATACAAGGCAATTGGCAGTTGCTATTTGCTGATACTCTGATGAGTTCTAACATTTACTTATCTTGTGTTTCTATTTCTTGAGCTAATCTGAATTACTAGCTACATAGCTGTCTTTCTGTTTCATAGGTGTTTCCCTATGTAACAAAAATGATGTCAGGCTTTTTCAGTATGATCATGTGTATTCTTTGAAAGAGAATCAAATTTGTTTTCCCATCAACATTAGAATTAAATCTATAGAAAGAAAGAGAAATTCTCAACATTTTACAGTGACTTTGACATAGAACTCCATATATTTCTATAGAAACCTTTTAAAGGCAGGATAACTCTTCTTGACAGCCAAAAAAGAAGCTGTGGTTTTGAAATGAACTATAGCTAAAGCAGGAAAGAAGTATTATGTTAAAATACTACCTAAGAAAGGAAGCACCATTTTTATTTCCTGACAATTTAATTGCTTTTTTGCTCTCATGCATCAAGTAGCTAAGAAATTGCTTGAAAGAAAATAACTATCTTTGTACATAAGGTGATATATTTGTATGTAAGGTTGTTTTCAACAATATCTCTACCCTCAAAATGCTTATGTTTTACTGATGGAGAACAAAGACGTGTAGGTATAATGTAGAGGTTTAAGAAATTCTTAACCTATACTCTGAATTAAACAAATTCTTCGTCCTTTTGCTTTAAATTTTCATATTGTCTGCACACACCCACACACACTTTATTCCTCTGCTCTGTAACATTTGTATATCTCCGTCTTTTATTGACGTGACATAAACTGCTGGCTGTAGCCTTGTTTAAAAAGCAAACAAAATTTTCTAAACACAATACTTTAGATGATATTATTTCAGTTGTCTGTTACCATTACAATATATTAGTAAAAGTTTCTTCTATATCAGTATCATGGAAAAACTCAATCTTTAAGAAATGAGAAATGAAAGTGTCCTTGTAAGTAGGGTATGTAATACTTTAACGGGCAGACAATTCACCTTTCTAATTCAAAGATTGTACTTCAGTCTAGTGTGACACTAGTAGCCTTCTTTGTATTCGGGAGTAATGGAAGGATTATTTTAGCCTGAATGTTATTATATATGTAACATGTTAATAATCATTTTTTACTTTTAGTCTATTATTAATAACAGTCCCTTTTGTATGATGATATGTTGATACAGTGAGAGTGAAAATAATTAAAAATGTTTTTGATGTTTTTATTTACTTAGTACTGATACTGTTAGTTGACCATGCTATCCAGTCATTATATGAGAATATACTGTGTTTAAGAAAAAAACTAACATGGATGAACGTGGAGGACGTTATAGTGAGTGAAATAAGTCAGTCCAAAAGGACAAATATATTTGTATGAGACCTCTATTGTAAAAAACTCATGAAGAAGTTCACACACAAAAAGTAACAATCTTTGTTGGTTACGAGGGATGGGAGGGGTGGAGGGGAAATACTAAACAGACAATAGATAAGTGGTAACTTTGGTGAAGGGTAAGACAGTACACAATACTGGGGAAGCAAGCACAACTTGTATAAGAAAATGTCATGGAAGCTCCATAGACACATCCAAACTCCCTGAGGGTCTGAATTGCTGGGCAGAGGGCTGTGGGAACCGTGGTTTCGGGGAACATCTATCTCAATTGGCATAACACAGGTTGTAAAGACACTGTTCTACATTCTACCTTGGTGAGTAGCGTCTGGGGTCTTAAAAGCCTGTGAGCTGCCATCTAAGATACTCCACTGGTCTCACACCTTTGGGTCAAGGGAGAATGAAGAGAACAGGATACAAGGAAAAGATTCGTCCAAAGGACTATTGGACCACAGCTATCAAGGCCTCCACCAAACTGAGTCCAGTACAGCTAGATGGTGCCTGGCTACCACCACTGACTGCTCTGACCGGGATCACAACAGAGGGTTCTGGACAGAGCTGGAGTAGGATGTAGAACAAAATCCTAATACACAAAAAAAAGACCAGATTTACTGGCCTGACAGAGACTGGAGAAACCCAGAGAGTATGGCCCCTAGACACCCTTTTAGCTCAGTGGTGAAGTCACTTCCGACGTTCACCATTCAGCCGGGGATTGGACAGCCCCATAAAACAAAATAGGACTAATGAGGCACAGCAGTCCAGGGACAAGGACTAGAAGGCAGGAGGGGACACGAAAGCTGGTGATAGGGAACCCAAGGTTGAGTAAGGATAGGGTTGACATGTAGTGGGGTTCTTAACCATTGTCATAGGGTAGTATGTGTACTAACTGTCTAATGAGAAACTATTTTATTCTGTAAACCATCTAAAGTGAGAATAGCAGCACAACTGGAAGAACGTAATCGGAGTCACTGAATTGTACATGTAGAAATTTTTGAAATCGTGTATCTTTGGCTATGTATATTTTCACCAAAAAAAGAAAGGGTCCTCCAAGGCCAAGAAGGGAGCTTGTTGACATGTCGTGGGGTTGTTAACCAATGTCATAAAACAATATGTGGATGGACTGTTTAATGAGAAAATATTTGTTGTGTAAACCTTCACCTAAAGTACAATAAAAAAAAAAGAAAAGAAAAAAACTAACATGGATGAACCTGGAGGACATTATACTGAGTGAAATAAGTCAATCATAAAAGGACAAATATGAGACAACTATTACAAAAAGTCAAGAAAAGGTTTACACACGGACAGAAATTCCTTGGTGGTTACCAGGGAAGGAAGGGGGAGGGAGGGAAAATTGCTAGCTAGATAGTAGACACGTTAACTTGGTGAAGGGAAAGACAATACACAATATGGGGGAAGTCGGCACAACATGACCTAGGCAAAGGCAGACACTGAGAGGCACATAAAAGACAACAACAGTAAACATCACATAAAATTCTGGAACAACAGTGATAGCAAACAATAATTTACGAGTGGATACGTAGGTAGCTATGTAAGCTGAACAGATGTTGAATGGCTTATGGGAATACACCCACGTGCCTATAGTTTGGCTGTGGATATTTCTACATACATATTAGTATGTGTTGCAGATAATATCCATGTATATAATAGAGCATACAGGGGCACAGTCATGAAAACCTATTAGCCATAACCAAACACCTTGCGGGACAAAGTTACTGGGCTTGAGGGCTAGGGACCATAGTCTCAGGGGATATCTACGTCAGTTGGCATAACATAGTCTATAAAGACAATGTTCTGTATCCTACTTTAATAAATAGCACCGAGAGTCTTCAAAGCTTTCGAGCAGCCATCTAAGATGCACCTATTGGTCTGTCCACGTCCAGAGCAAAGACGAGTGAGAAAAACCAAAGACTAAAGGAAACAGTTGGTCCAAAGGACTAATGAATCACATGAACTACAGCCTCCTCTAGCCTGAGACCATG
Organism: Trichechus manatus latirostris; assembly: GCF_000243295.1. Classification (NCBI taxonomy): domain Eukaryota; kingdom Metazoa; phylum Chordata; class Mammalia; order Sirenia; family Trichechidae; genus Trichechus; species Trichechus manatus. Next base: position 5,379,536 of record NW_004443965.1, read on the forward strand.
AAAAATAATAATGAAAGACCAGACTTACTGATCTGATAGAGACTGGTGGAACCCCCCAAGGCTGTGATTCTTAGACACTCTTCAAACTTGGAACTGAACCTACTCCCAGAGACCACCTCTCAGCCAAACAATAGACAGGCCTATAAAGTGAACAGTAACACCAGTGAGGAACGTACTCCTCAGAACATTCAGCTATACGATACCAAAAGAGTAGCAGCATTTGCTTAAAAACAAACTTCAGAAGGCAGGAAAGCCGGATGAATGGAAACGGGATGAATGGAAACGAGAAACCCAGGATGGAAGTTGGGAGAGTGCTGACACATTGAAGAAATTGCAACTAATGTTACAAAAAAATCAGTGTGTAAATTGTTGATGGGAAACTATTTTGCTCTGTATACTTTCACCTACACCACAACAAAATGTTCAAAAAAAAAGAAACAAAAACAAACGTGATATTTCTTCCCTTTCTTGTGAAGAAGAAACAAAACTGTGGGAAACCTGTGGAATTATATTAAAATGAGGTTTAGGATGTTTTTTCTTTTAAATTTTTGAACTGTTTACATTGTGATATGTAATATTTGGGTAAAAAACAAATTACTGAAATTTGAGAGAGATACACTTACTTTTTATTACATTTCATTTCAGGAAAGTGAAAAAGAGTTGGAAGAAGCTGAAGAATATAAAGAAGCACGTTCAGTACTGGATTCAGTGAAGTTAGAAGCCTGAAATTTTTCTGTTTGGGGTTTTTTTGCATTAAATCCTGGGATCCATTCCACAGTTCATTATTTTTGACCACTGCTGTATGTTCAAGTAGAATGAGAATGTGATTCTTTTTATGCAGTTGCATATATTTTCTTTGCCTAATTTAGGGTGTCAAATAAATGCGTTCGTCTAATAAATTGTTTATTTCATACTTTACAGAATATTTTTAGTTAACCTTTTATCATTAAATCATATAGACATTTTTGACAGAGAATTAAAATCTGTTAAGTTCTATTTGAAGTCTAGATATTTTGCTTTATAAGCATCATTTGTGTAAAAACAGCGTGAGGATGGTGTCTGACCTCCTCTAACTTCAGAAGAGGGAAGGAGAATCAAAATCAACAGCCCAACACTGATTCCTATGAAGCGGAAGTCAGACATGCCTCCTCTCTCCGCCATCTTTACCAGCCATCCCTCCACGGCACTCAGCTTCTCTGTTTGCTTCAGTAGTTCATTGCAATGGTCTCACAGAACTGACAGACAATTCTCACAATTTTGGGGTTTATGAGGGAAGTAATGGTTACAGTTCAGGTTCCGGAATGCTCCAGATACAGTTCTTCCATCAGGACAGCCTCTTCTCAGCTGTGCTCGCAAGCACACCTCTCCCTGGCCCTCAGCCTCACCCAAAGGCACTCAGCTTTCTGTAACCATGGGCGGGGAAGTCCACTGTGCTGTCTTCTGCTGGTCTCTCCTGCCATCATTTCTCGCCGTCTCTAGTGTTACAGCTCTCTGTCTTCTTGGTCCAGGAACTTCAGAGCACAGGGACCCAGGGTCCAAAGGACACACTCTCCACTTTCCATTCCTGGATGTTCTTCCTTGGTGGTGGTGGGATCCTCTCTTTCCTGTCTCTGGGATGGCTCATTTCAAGCCCAGCAGGATGCAAAATTGACTAATCCCCTTGGTGGGCAACAATTACCCTATTTGCACGGTCCCACCCAGTCACTTGGGTGGGAGTTAACAAGATCTTGGCTAGAACGGCCACATTAAGTAATTCATTGCACCACAAGCATCATTTGAGTTTAAAATAGGATACTATTTCTTTAAGATAAAAATGCAAATTTTAAACAGTTTATTCTGAATGGGGTACAACTTCCTGATAAGAAGAGAAGATACATCTCTGTGAATAAGGCCTCACAGATTTATCCCTTCACAATGAAAGTAACATTTCCGTTAATATAAACTAATTGGAAATGTTTAAATCTTTTTTCCAGAAAAACAGATTTGTATGAAAACAACAGATATTCAAATGTCATTCTTATGAACAATAAAGAATTGTATTTTAGAGGAGTAATGACTATAGCCAGTGATGTGCTGAGAAATGTTTAACCAGCTCTTTAAAATGGAGGGGAACCTCTGATTTGTAGCTTTTGCTGATTTCTATGGTATAAATACTCCCACCCTGGCCAGTTTCGAGCTACCAATGTGATACCACTGAACACAGAGTTGGAAAGCTATAAGCCAGCTCCAGCTTACCACTGTCTGTAGCCAAGACTTGATTATCTTGATTGACTGGAAAATTTTGAGTATTGTTTGTCACAAAGTATCTTCCCAGTACAGTTGTAAACTTATCACTTAATCATTTTGGGTTTATTTTCAGAAATGTGTGACAACTCATTTAGTTTTCTTCTGTTGCTAGAAAATGTGTATCAGCCTTTTATCACCAGCCTAACATGAGCAGTGATCTAATAGACCAAAATAGTATTAGAAGCATTTAAATTTTAAAACATGCAAGTGAAAAAAAAGAATACTTAAATTTTTGCTGCTATAAACTACTTACAGTAATACTATATGGTTGGTCTGGATCCCTGGTGGCGCAGTGATGAAGTGCTCGCTAGTGGAAAGGTCGGCAGTTCAAACCTACCAGCTGCTCTGTAGGAGAAAGATGTGTCAGTGTGCTTCCATAAAGATTACAGCCTTGGAAACCCTATGAGGCAGTTCTACTGTGTCACTGTGAGTCGGAATCGACACAACGGCAATTGGGAGTTTGTTTGTTTTTATGGTTGGTCTAATTTTGGAAGTTATAAATGATCACTAGAAGCCATAACATGTATTTATTGCATCTGTCAAAAAAAAATTAGAAAAAGGAAAAATAATACTGTTCTTTTCTAACGTTATTTCTAAAGACTATTCTGGTATTACAAAGCACAGAATGTATTTATAAATCCTTCATACATGCAGAAAATTACTTTATCAGAATAACATACATTCAATTCATTTTTAAATTGGAATGTCATCTCAAAATATACTACATGCCATTTTAAAAATATTTGAGGCAGTGAGAAGAAGAGTTGGGGAAATAAAAACTAAGTATAACTACAGTATAAAATTTGATACTAAGGTGTTGAGATTTAGAGATTTGAGTACCAGGAGAATTGAAATTCTTCCAATTATTTTGAGGTTGGTATCAAGCACCAGAACAGCTCAGCTTTTTCTTTTTTGTATATTTAATTTTCCAAATAGGATTTCATTTAAAGAAAGTATTTTACTATTAAAAAAAAAACACTATCTCATTTCAACCTCTGCCTAATACATAAATAAGTATTATATCTGTGGTCATGGCAGGTGGTTTCCTGATCAATTAAACTTGAAGACAACAGAACATCAAAAAATAAATATTGATCCCTCCATAGAAAAGTACTACTGAAGTGGGAGTTTTACAGCCAAGATCCAATTCTTGGATGCTGAAAAATTATTTTCTTCTTAAAAAGCCTGTGAAAGAAGAAATCAACAACAAGGTAAATAAAAAAGAAATATATCTTTAGAGAATTCCTATCCCAACTGTAGATTTTATACTGGATCTCTAGATATCGATGAGAGGTAGCAAGAAGCTTAACATTCCGTGAAGACTTTATTTCTGGGAATTTTTGACATATTCCACTTTCATTTTTCTAGCCATCAAGAAGCACATTAACAGCTGTTGTAATCAAATTCCGCATTAACTTATTTTTACACTTTTATTTAAAACCTTACGTCTGTGCAACAATAGGTAAAAATTCCCAAAAGTAATAATCTTTTTCTCCTTGTACCAAAACCTGACCCCTAAACAACATATGTAGCAGTTGCTCGGTAAACATTTGTAGAGTGAGTGAAGAGCAACAGCATCTCTAACCTCTCGTAGGGGAGAAAGAATGCGACGAAAGATTCCACTATACAGTGAGACCTGTGAGAGCCAGAACTCAACAGGCCTGCCTTGTTTCTGTGAGCCTTAAAAGTTTTCCACTTTTGACAAGATGCAGTCTTACCACTTTTCTGTCATCGTTTTAATGGAGTTTTCCTTCTTTGACAGGCTTCTGCCTTATACAGGTTCTGGCTTACGCAGGTTTTACTCTATTACAAACACTTAATACAGTGCTTTTCAGATTGTTTTGACCACAAACCACAATAAAAAACACATTTTCTGTTGTGACACAGTACATATATACGGGGTATATTTATACACATAAAACAGCATGTATCCTTACTACATGCAGTTCCTTTGATGTTTTCTATTCTAATTCATTTTTTAAATCATGATCATGACTATTAGTTGATTTCACCACCTAATAATGGGCTGTGAAAAATGCTGCCCTAAGTACAAAAGGTTAAGTGATCAGCTTCTAACCAAAAGGTTAGTGGTTTAAATCCACGCAGAGGCAGCTTGGAAGAAGGGTCTGGTGGTCTACTTCTGAAAGATCACAACCATTAAGAACTCTGGTGCACAGTTCTACTCTGAAACACTTGGGGTTACCATGAGTCAGAATCAAGTTGACAGCAACTGTTTTTTTGTGGTTGTTAATACAATAATATAAAATCATTCTATTTATAAAAAAGTCATATATATGCAGCTTCTTAGGTATCAGATAGTTGTCTCAACATGTACAAAATTGTACACATCATGGGTATAAACTGTTATGGTAAAATGTAATCAACATTTGTAATCTGCCCCTAGTGCTTGCACAGACTAATACAATGGCTTCCATAAGGAAGACAAGCAAAGAGAAGACTTAAAAATGACAGATGGAAGTAATAAACCTTTTCAGTATTTTTCAGTACAGCAAAGGGCACATCATTTCTAAGAATGTGCATAGAATAAAGAAATAGAGACATAGTGTATAGAATGAATAAAGCGGCCAAATCCAAGCTGGTTTTCATGCCATTGAGAGCATGACCAAGACCTAGCATCTCCACTGGGACATTCTTGGCTAGTGGAGATATCAGTCCTAGTAAATCAAAGTAACTCCCTCAATGTTCCTGGACAAGGGCTTCTTGGCTGGGCTTTTGGGGTATTTACATTTCTGGATGAATATTAACATCCCAAGATCTAGGTTTTCCTTCCTTTACCCTATTTTGTTAACATGAATACGTTATATAAATAGTTGTTTAAGAAGGAAGGAAACTTGTGGGGAGGAAAAAAACACGACTGCTAAAATAAGCATGTGTTTATTTTATGAGTAACGGAAACTGGTTAAAGCAATATATTGTAATGTTCGCTTAACACTTCTCAACTTTCTGGTCAGCAACAGTCAAAACCTAATATTTAAAAATTATCTCCACGCCTATACCTGTGCACTGAATCACTTGCAAATTGAGCAGTCAAACCTGGTTAATCTAAATCACTTTGCAAACTTCATTACATTACTTGGCTTTTTAAAAATCCTATCAAATTTAATAAGAACATATCCTACAGCTGGTTATCACTTAAATCTTATTATTTGGTCATTTAGATAAACCAAGAACAGATTAATCCATTCTTTGGTGGAGAGTTAGAGCCTTTAAATGTCAGTGTAAACTTGACATGTATGTGAGAGCAAGAGCTGTGAGGCATTTGACATTAAAGGGTTAATCAGATAATTTAGTCCTTGAAGCTCTTTTGAGTGGTTTAGCTGGGAAGAAATTGAATGTTTAGAAATGGTGTACTATGAAACAAGTTATAAGTATTAGTGTACTTGAAATTTTCAAGAGTGCTTCATAAACTACATTGCACTCCACTACTCATCTTATTGCTCTTAAAATCTAAGAGGTATTTGTTCACATACTGGATAGTTGCACGGAAAAGTATAATCAATTTAAATTACAGTAGACCTGCACCTTTCTTATATTTTGTGCTTGCTCTTGGCTGCTGGATAGTTAAGTTCCCTCCAAAGTCTTAAGGGAAGATATTTTCAATATATCACAAGAGGTTAATATTTTTAATGTACAAAGAGCTCTTCCAGATTAATAAGAAAAAATAACATGCCATTATAAAATAGACAAAGGGTAGAGATAGGCAGTTCACAAAGGAAGAATGCAAATGGATAGCTTCTTTTAAAATGTTCAACTTCAGTAGTAATCAATGAAATTTAAATTTAAAATGAAGCAAAATTTTTAAAGACGAATGCCTGTTGGCTAGGTGTGATAAAGTACTGGCCAATGAGATAAGAAGATGAAGTCAGCAATAAATATTGGAAAAGAGGTATTACTTTCATTATATGCAGATGATAAGATATGTACCAGGAAACAAAGAATAGTCTGTGAAATAATTAGTAGCAATCAGGAAATTAAAGTGGATAATTACAAAATAAATATATAGAACACAAAAGCTTTACTATATGCCAAAAAAATAACCAAACAGAAGAAAAGATCCCTTCTGAGGGTTATTGAAGAAGACAGTTTAAAAAATGGATTATACTTGATAAGGAGAGTGAATATTGTCAAAATGTGGTTTCTGCCTTTGTCAGTGAAATTAAGTACAGCAAGGCTTCGGGGGAGGGAGATAATTTGAGGAAATAACTGTAAAATCTTTTTTTTTTTTTAAAAGAAAAACAGGCAAGAATAGCTGGGGGAGGGGTGATAAAGGATAGTGATGAGGGGGAACTAGCTCTGCTTACTATTAAAACTTTATCAAGTGACAATAATTAAATTATGATAAAAGAATACAGGATCAAAGAGATTAGAGTCCGGAAGCAAACCCAAATATATATATGGGAATTTAGTGTATGATAAAGGATGTTTTAGATTCCTGGGAGGGAGATAGATTATTCAATAAATCATTCGGATGACTGGCTAACCATCTGGGAAAAAAATAAAGCTGGATCTGTATTTCACTTCTCACAGCAAAAGAAATTTCAAATGAGTCAAAGATTTAAAAATAAAAAGGAAAGAAAGCTAGAAAAAAATTGGTAAAACTAAAAGATTAATGAAGACTTTTTAATTGATATTATTGAGTGAAGGTATACGGAAATAGGAAATCTAATGCACTTTTGGTGGGAATATTTTATAGATGGCAATTCTCCACCAGTTGATATAAATTTAATGCAACAACTACCAAAGCTATAGAAATACAGAAAAACAAGTGGTGAGACTATTCAGGAGTATCTTGAAAACAGACTTGGTGAGGAGAAGAGAGAATGAATGTAGGAGGCATTGCAATTAGATATTGAAACTTAAAACTACTGCATTTAAAACAGTGAATCTGGCATAAGATTTAAACTGTCAGAATAGACTAGAAAACCCAAACCAGACCCAAGTACATATCAATACATAAATGTCTGATAAAGATGGCATCGCAAGTCAATGGCAAAAGGGTGGATAATTCAATAAATGGAACTGGGAAAATTGTTTACCTATTGAGAAACAGAAAAATAAATTTCTATCTCACCCCACACAACAAAATAAAGCTTAATGATTTAAAGAATTAAAATTCATGCAACAAGTATTCATTGAGTCTCTTTTCTGGTACTGGGATGCAATGGAGAGCAAGACAGATCTTTGCTCTTGAGAAGAATACAACTCATAGGAGTTAACAGACAATAAACATGAAAATATCAGTAATATGTTCTGTGCATAGAATTAAAACAAGATAGTGTGATAGAGAGCAACTGAATGATCAGAGAAGACCTTTTTGAAGAGGTGACATTTAAGCTGAGCTCTGAATCAGAAACTTAACAAATGGGAGTGCATTCCAAGCAAAGAGAATAGCTAGTGTCAGGCCTATGATAAGAAGCAACTAGAGCAGTTCCAAGAAAAGAGACTAGTAGAACTAGTGCTGAGTGAGTGATGGGGAAAGTAGTAGACAAATTTGTAGGGCTTTGTAAGCCAAGGAAAGAAATTTAGGTTTTATTTTAATGTGCCGCCACAAAGATTTTAAGCAGGAGAATGACATGATTCAATTAGGGTTGTTTAAACATCATTCTTGTTGCTCTGAGGAGACTGAGTCATAGGAGGGAAAGGTAAAAGAGATACGCTACTATAATAGGGCAGAGTTAAATGTAAAAAATAAAATCATTTTAAGGATACTTTAGTTAATATTTCATTGATCTTGGAGTAGAAAATGAATTTCTAAGCATACAAAGAAGATTAATAGATTTTGCTAAACAAAAGTTATAAATGTCTATTTTTCAAAATAAAACTAAATTACGTGCAAACATCAAACTAGGAAGTATATTTTCTATATATACAGGTGTAATGATTAATTGTGTCAACGTGGCTTGTCTACGATGCCCACTTGTTTGGTAAAACACTAGTTGCTATTATAAAGTAATTACTTGTGATTAAATCAATTGCCTCAAGTAAATTGGATTACCTTCCATAATGTATGTAGACCTCAATCATCCATTAAAGTCCTTAAGAGCAAATAGGGAGTTTCCCTTGGGTGTGTTCTGCCTCCAGACCGTAGACAAATGTTTTACCAGAACACTCTTACTCTTCGCTCTTCTTGTCACCTGATCTATGGATTTTGGAACAGAAGCCTGCAGGAGTCTCCAGCCTATTGCTTGACCTAGAGATTTTGGACTTCTCAGCCTCCACAGTTGTGAGAGCCAGCAAGTCTCCAGCCTGTCACCTGACCTACAGGTTTTGCACTTGCCAGCCCCCCAATCTTGAAGCAAATTCTTTCTCTCCAAAATGCCTAAAAATAAAACCTGCTGATAAAGCAAAGACAGAAAAAAAGAAAAGAAAAGAAAACCACCAGAAGATGAATACTTTTAATATAGTATCAAGTTTTTATGGCCCAACCTGGCTCAAGAAGGCAGCTACCACAGCTTCTGCTTCCACCACTGGCAATCAGCTCTGACCAAATAATTCTCCCAGGGAGTGGGGACCTACCCTGATGAAGGGAGAGCAGAGCTTGAGATGAAATTTTGACGTGAACTCAGACTGAGTTAATTATCTTGAACTGACTGATCAGCCACAAGAGTAGGCAAAATATTCTGAAAGCATCTGGATTAAGGTGTCTACCAGAGTGTGGGCTGGAGAATCAGAGACAGAATTAAGGGCAGTTTTAGAAATAAATACAAGTCTACTTATTCATTTGAAAAAAATTTAAAAGCAGCTCTTACAAAACAAAAATAAGCTCTTACAAATCAATAAGAAAAGGCAAACATCTTATTAGAAGCAATGGGCAAATGACCTGAATAGACAATACATAAAAGGAGGAGTACAAGTGTCCAGCAAATACATGATCATTTATTTTCAACCTCATAAAGAAGTGAAATTTGAATGAGAACCCTGTCCAATTAATTTTGACAAGGATGTTTAAAAATGCTCATATAAAGGTGACAAATTTTGGAGTAACACACTGGTAATATACTGCTGGTAGAAGTAGAAATAAATGCAAGCTTTCTAGAGAACAAATAGGCAATAAGAATGTAAAAATTCTTAAATGTGCATTACGAAAAACTGTTAGGTAAAAAAACTAATGACAAACTTTATAATGAGTGATTCGAGCTGACAAAGTTAATAAATCAATTAAAATCAATCTAATTGATTTTAATATCACTAAAAGAAATTTGGAAGACAGCAACCTGGCCAACCGACCGGAAGAGATCCATGTATGTGCCTATTCCAAAGAAAGGTGATCCAACAGAATGCGGAAATTATGGAACAATATCATTAATATGACATGCAAGTAAAATTATGCTGAAGATAATTCAAAAATAGTTGCAGCAGTACATTGGCGGGGAACTGCTAGAAATTCAAGCCAGATTCAGAAGAGAATGTGGAATGAGGTATATCAATGCTGACATCAGATGGATCTTGGCTGAAAGCAGAGAATACCAGAGAAAAGCTTACCTGTGTTTTATTGACTGTGCAAGGGCAGTGGACTGTGTGGATCATAAGTTACGGATAACATTGTGAAGAATGGGAATTTCAGAACACTTAATTGTGCTCATGAGGAACCTGTACTTAGACCAAAAGTCAGCCATTCAAAGAATAAGGGGATATGGCATGGTTTAAAGTCAGGAAACGTCTGTGTCAGGGTTGTATCCTTTCACCATATTTATTCAATCTGTATGCTAAGCAAATAATCCGAGAAGCTGGACTATATGAAGAAGAACGTGGCATCAGGATTGGAGGAAGACTGATTAACAACCTGCATTATGCAGATGACACAACCTTGCTTGCTGAAAGCCAAGAGGACTTGAGGCACTTACTGATGAAGATCAAAGACCACAGCCTTCAGTATGGATTACACCTCAACATAAAGAAAACAGAAATCCTCCCAACTGGACCAATAAGCAACATCATGATAAACGGTGCAATGACTGAGGTTGTCAAGGATTTCATTTTACTTGGATCCAGAGTCAACACCCACGGAAGCAGCAGTCAAGAAATCAAACAACGTATTGCATTGGGCAAATCTGCTGCAAAAGACCTCTTTAAAGTGTTAAAAAGCAAAGATGTCACCTTGAGGACTAAGGTGTGCCTGACCCAAGCCATGGTATTTTCAGTTGCCTCATATGTATGCAAAAGCTGGGCAATGAATAAGGAAGACCAAAGAAGAATTGATGTATCTGAATTATGGTGTTGGCGAAGAATATTGAATATACCATGTGGCGTAGTGGCTAAGAGTTTGGCTGCTAACCAAAAAGTTGGCAGTTCGAATCCACCAGGCGCTCCTTGGAAACCCTATGGGGCAGTTCTACTCTGTCCTATAGGGTTGCTATGAGTCAGAATTGACGTCAACAGGTTTGATTTGGTTTTTGCCAGTAGAATGCACAAATCTGCCGTGGAAGAAGTACAGCAGAGAGCTCCTTAGAGGCGAGGATGGCAAGACTTCATCTCACATACTTTTGACATGATATCGGGAAGGACCAGTCCCTGGAGAAGGACATCATGCTTGGTAAAGTAGAGGGTCAGCGAAAAATAGAAAGACCCTCAATGAGATGGATTGACACAGTGGCTGCAACAATGGGTTCAAACGTAGCAGCGATTATGAGGATGGCGCAGGACTGGCCAGTGTTTTGCTGTACATGTTGCTAGGAGTTGGAACGGACTGGACAGCACCTAACAACAACAAGAGACAGCCAGACATTACATGACTCCTAATGCAATGTGATAGAAAGAACATAGCATTCAAAACAATACCATACATTCTTTGTTGATACATACTTTTGTAAAAAAAGACAAAACTATAGGAACAATTACTGGATACATAATTATTTGTCACACTTGCTGCTTCAGGACCGGAAAGAAAAGGACTAGGACTGTAGAAGAGAACAGACAGATTTAAACTTCATCTGCATTCTTTAATTCATTCATTCAAACTATTACTTAGTATTCATTACTTAACCTTTACTTATAGAGTTTATGTGAAAAAAATTATGCTTTGAATTATAGTAGAAAAGAGTAAAGTTACATAATAAAATGGATGCTTTATCTTTCATAGTATTTTATAGTTTGCAAAGCCCTTTCACATTCATTATATGATTTGGAACACAAATGTTATTCCACTTTTACATATGGAAACTGAGGCTTGCCAAAGGTCACAGAGTGGGCACAATAAAATTTCTATTATGTCAGAATAATCCAATCAAACAAGGGCAAAGGATATGAACAGACACTTTACCAAAGAAGACAGTCAGGTGGCTAACAGACATGAGGAAATGCTCGTGATCACTAGCCATTAGAGAAATTGCAAATCAAAACTACAATGAGATACCATCTCACCCCAACATTACTGGAACGAATCAAAAAAACAGAAAATAAGAAATGTTGGAGAGGCTGCGGGGAGCTTGAAACTCTTATGCACCGCTGGTGGGAATGTAAAATGGTACAACCGTTTTGGAAAATGATACAGTGCTTCCTTAAAAAGCTGTAAATAGAAATACCATATGATCCAGCAATCCCACTCCTAGGAATAGATCCTAGAGCAATAAGAGCCATCACACGAATAGATATAGGCACACCCATGTTCACTGCAGCATTATTCAAAATAGCAAAAAGATGGAAACAACCTAAGTGCCCATCAACAGATGAATGGATAAACAAACTATGGTACATATACCCAGTGGAATACTATGCAACAATAAAGAACAATGACAAATCTTCAAAACATCTCACAAGGTGGATGAATCTGAAGGGCATATGCTGAGTGAAATAAGTCAATCATAAGAGGCCAAATACTATATAAGACAACTATTTATAAAAACTAATGAAAAGGTTTACACACAGAAAAAAAAAAAACTTTAATGGTTACTAGGGAGGGGAGGAGTGGGGAGGGAAAGACACTAACTAGACAGTAGGTAAGTGATAACTTTGGTAAAGGGTAAGACAGTACACAATACTGGGGACATCAGCACAACTTGACCCAAGGCAAGATCATGGAAGCTTCATAGACACATCCAAACTCCCTGAGGGACCGAATTACTGGGCTGAGACCAGGGACCATGGTCTTGGGGGACATCTAGCTCAATTGGCATAACATAGTTTATAAAGAAAATGTTCTTTTTTCTTCTTTGGTGAGTAACAATCTGGGGTCTTAAAAGCTTGTGAGCAACCATCTAAGGTACTCCACTGGTCCTACCCTGTCTGGAGCAAGGGAGAATGAAGAAAGCCAAAGACACAAGGGAAAGATTAGTCCAAAGGACTAGTGGACCATCGCTACCACAGCCTCCCCCAGACTGAGTCCAGCACAACTAGATGGTGCCCGGCTACCACTACCAACTGCTCTGACGGGGATCACAATAGAGGGTCCTGGACAGAGCTGGAGATAAATGTAGAACAAAATTCTAACTCACAAAAAAAGACCAGACTTACTCGTCTGACAGAGACTGGAGAAACCCTGAGAGTATGGCCGCCAGACACCCTTTTAACTCAGTACTGAAGTCACTCCTGAGATTCACCATCCAAAGATTAGCCAGACCCATAAAACAAAACGAGACTAAATGGGCACACCAGCCCAGGGGCTAGTATGAGAAAGCAGGAGGAGATAGGAAAGCTGGTAACAGGGAATCCAAGGTCGAGAAGAGGAGAGTGTTAACATGTCATGGGGTTGGCAACCATTGTCACAAAACAGTATGTGTATTGTTTAATGAGAAACTAATTTGCTCTGTAAACTTTCATCTAAAGTACATTAAAAAAGAAACAATAATTCTGTCAGGCTGTTTCTGTTTATGTGATATGAGGGAAGTTCTTGATTTCTGACATTGCCAACTAACAGTTTGAAATAAAGTTAAAAAGTGTATCTGTAAAATTAAAAAAAAATTATGACTTTCAAGTAGGGAAGAATTTTTTAAGACACAAGAAGTGAAATGCACAAAGAAAAATTGATCAGTTTGACCCTACTAAAGGAACTTCTGATTACCAAAAGACACAATAAATAAAGTAAAAAAGAGTGCTCAAAAAGAAGAGAGAGCTGGAGTGAATATCAGTTAAAAAAGACTTTAAGACAAAATTGTTAAACTAGAGACAAAGAGGGACATCATGTGATAATAAAAAGATCAGTCCATCAAGAAGATACAGCAATTATAAACAACAGACCCCCACATTTAATTTTAATTTTTTTCAAAATTTAATTTTAAATAAAGCAAAAACTGACAGAAATGAAGGGAGAAAGAGTTCAACAATAGTAGTTGGAGACTTCAGAACCCTAAAATCAGGAACAAGACAAACACGTCTGCTCTCGCCACTTCTATTTAACATTTTGCTGAAAATTCAAGCCAAGGAAATTAAGAAAAATATAGAAATTCAAAGCATATAGATAGGAAAGGAAGAAGTTAAACTATCTCTATTTGCAGATGACATAATCTGATCTGTAAAAAGCTATAAAGAATCTACAAAAAACTATTAGAGCTAATAAATTAGTTCAGTGAAGTTGAAGAATATAAGATTAATATACAAAAATCAGTTGTATTTCTATACATTAGCAATGAACAAATTGAAAATGAAATTAAGGAAATAATTTCATTTACAATAGCATCAAAAAGAGAAATCTTAGGAATAAGTTTAACCAAGGAAGTGCAAGACTTGTACACTGAAAACTACAAAACACTATCGAAACAAATTTTAAAAGACCTAATAAATGGAAAGACATACTGTGTTCATGGACTGGATGACTTAATATTGTTAAGATGGCAACACACCCCAAGTTGATCGACAGATTCAATGCAATCTCTATAAAAATTCCAACTGCCTTTTTTTTTTTTGCAGAAATTGACAAGCTGATCCCAAAATTTGTACAAAATTTTAAGGGACCCTGAATAGCCAAAATAATTTTCAAAAAGAAGAACGAGGTAGGAGGAACCCCACTTCTCGATTTCAAACTTACTACCAAAACCAAAAACTTACTACCAAAACTTGTTGCCATCAAGTCAGTTCCGACTCATGGCTACCTCATGTGCTATAGAGTCGAACTGCTCCATAGGGTTTTCTTGCGTATAATATTTATGGAAACAGTTCATCAGGGCTTCCTTATGCAGAGCTTCCAGGTAGGTTCAAACTATCAACCTTTAGGTTTGCAGCTGATTGCAAACCTCTTTCACCACCCAGACTCCTAAAATTACTACAAAGCAACAGTAATCAAGACAATGTGGCACTGGCACAAGGATAGACATGTAGATCAATGTAATAGAATTGAGAGCCAGAAATAAACCCATACATCTATGGTCAGCTGATTTTCAACAAAGGTGCCAAGATCATTCAATGGGGAGAAAATAGTCTCTTCAATAAATGGTTCTGGGACAAGTGGATATCCACATACGTAAGAGTGAATTTGGACACACCTCACACCAGACAGAAAAATAAACTCAAATGGATCACAGACTTAAATTAAGAACTAAAACTTTAAAACTCTTAGAAGGAAACATAAGGTAAATCTTCATGATCTAGAACTAATATGTGAGACTATCCAGGTTGCAGGACAGAAGGTCAATATATAAAAATCAATTGTATTCTATAAACAAGTAAGGAATAACCAGAAATTGAAATTAAGACAACAATAACATTTCCAATAGCATCAAAACCATGAAATAGAGATAAATTTGATACATAATGCGCAAGACTTGTGTACTAGAAACTATAAAACATTGCTGAGAGAAATTAAAGATCTAAATAAATGGAGAGATGTATGGTGTTCATGAGTCAGAGGACTCAATATCATCAAGAAGTCAATTCTCCACAAATTGATCTATAGAATCAATGCTATCCCAATCCAAATCACAACATGCCTTTTTTAATAGAAATTCTAAAATTCATATGGAAATGTAAGGGACCTAAAATAGTCAAAACAACTTTGAAAAAGAACAAAGTTGGAGAACTTACACTACTTGACTTCAAGACTTATAAAGCTTACCGTAATTAAGACAGTGTGGTACTGGCATCAAGACAGATAAATGCATTTATGAAACAGAAGAGTCCAGAAATAAACGGACACATATCTAGCCAACTGAGCATAAAAAAAGGTGCTGCATGCAGTGAAGACAGAATCATGTTTTAATAACTGCTGCTGGAACAATTGTATATCCATATGCAAAAAATGAACTTCTGTTCACACCTTGAACCATATTAAAAATTAACTCAACATGGATCATAGACTTCAATGTATAATCTAAACCTATACAACTTCTAGAGAAAAACATAGGAGAAAATCTTCATGACTTTCAGATATGACACCAAAAAGTATGATTCACAACAGGAAAGAAATTATGAATTGGACTTCACCAGAATTAAGAAGTTCTGCCCTTCAAAAGACAATGTTAAGAGAATGAGAAGTAGGGTGACAGACTTAAAAAGATATTGCAAAGTACATATTCAGTAAACAACTTGTATTTAGAATATATTTTTTTAACTCTGAAAACTCAAAAAAAAATTGAAACATGCAAAAATTTGAACAGATACTTCACCAAAGAGATGTATGGGTGGCAAATAGACATGAAAAGATACTCAGCATCATTAGTTATCAGGGAAATGCAAATTAAACCATAATGAGATACTACTATACGCTTATTAAAACCAGTTGCCATAGAGTCTATTCCAACTCATGGAGACCCCGTGGGTTACAGAGTAGAACTGCTCTATAAGGTTTTCTTGGCTGTAATCTTTACAGAAGCAGATCGCCAGGCTTTTCTTCCATGGTACCACTGGGTGGGTTCAAACCACCAACCTTTATGTCAGTAATCAAGCACAAGCTGTTTATACCACCCAGGAAGACTTAAGGATGTTTAAAATGAAAAAGACTGAACATATAAAGTGTTAGCAAGGATGTGGAGGAACTGTAACTGTCATACACTAGTGGAAATGAAAACTGTTACAATCTCTTGGGAAAACAGGTTGACAGTATCTTAGAAAAATTAAACATGCACCCATCATACAACACAGCCATTCCACTCCTAGATATTTACCCAAGAGAAACAATAATAACAACGATAAAAAAGCATACGTCCACAAAAATACTTATGCACAGGCTTGGGACCAGTCTCGTGGGACAACTCAGTCAATTGGCAGAACATAGTTTATAAAGATAGTATTCTGCATCCTAGTTTGGTGAGTAGTGTCTGGGGTCTTAAAAGCTTGCAAGTGGCCATCTAAGATACCACCATCGATCTCTACTCATCTGGAACAAAAGAGAATGAAGGAAACCAAAGACTCAAAGAAGAAACTAGTCCACAGGACTAATTCCCCCATGAACCACAGCCTCTTCTAACCTGAGACCTGAAGAACTAGAAGGTGCCCAGCTACTGCTATCAACCATTCTGACCAGGGACACAATAGAAAGTCTCAGACAGAATGGGATAAAAATGTAGAACAAAATTCAAATACCTAAAAAAGGACAGACTTACTGGACTGACAGAGACTAGAGGAACCCCCAAAACTATTGCCCTAAGATATCCTTTGAACTTGGAACTGAAGCTACTCCTGGAGGTCACCTTTCAGCCAAATAATAGATTGGCTTATAAAACAGATAGTATTACCCATGAGTAATGTGCTTCCTTAAACAATGAACTATATGAGACCAAATGGTCAACAGTTACCCAAAAGCAAAAATTTGAAGGCAAGAAGGGGAAGGGAAGCTAGATCAATGGAAACAGAGCAAATAGAATGGAAATAATGAGAATGCCGACACATTGTGAAAATTGTAACCAATATCACGGAACAATTTGTATAAAAATTGTTAAATGGGAACCCAATTTGCTGTGTAAATTTCAACCTAAAACACAATAAAATATTTTTTTTTAAAAGTTGCACATGAATATTCATAGCAGCTTTACTTGTATATAGCTCCAAAGTAGAAAGAGCCCAAATGTCTTTAATCGGGTGAATGTATAAAAAGTTTGTGATATATCCATACAATGGATATATACTCAGGGATTAAAAAATGAACTACTGATCTATACAACAAAATGGATACATATGAAAATGTGCTGAGAGAAAGAAGCCAGGTGAAAAAGAGTACATACTGTATGATTCCAATTACATAAAATTCTAGAAACAACTAATCTACAGTTACAGAAAGTAGACCAGTGGTTGCCTGGGGGCATGATTACAAAGGAGCACGATGGAATGTCTGGAGATAATGTATATATACTCACTATCTTGACCATGATGATGGTTTCACAGGTTTATGCACATGGCAAAACTTATCAAGTTGCACACTTTAAATATGTGCAGCTTATTCTATGTCACTTATACGTCAATAAAACTGGTTTTATTTAAAAAAAAAAAAAAAAGGATACTGGGCAGCTCACCAAGTCACTGGGAGGGCTGTAAGACCAGGCTTAGGTTTATGTAGCTAAGAGCAATCCCCAAATTATGCTGAAAATTAGGTCCTGGAAGGACACTAAAGCCGCTAGTTCTACCTACACGGCTACTTCTGAATGCTGGACCTACCAGCTGCCTCTCTGCCAGGGCTGTCCTAGGACCTCAATCTGACTATCATTGTCACCATCACCACCATAGAAAGTAGTGTGTCATCTCCCTCTCACTACAACACCAGCTCCCATTTCAAAGTCTAGGGTGAGGTGAGTGTTTCTGATTGGTAGAGCTGAGGGTATGGGCTCATGTCCTGGGTTTGGCAAGTGAGGTTGCGAAAGCAAGTGTTCGACATTTTTTAGCTTCTATCATACTAAATGTGCAAAGACCCAGAGAGAAAACCAAAAGGGAAGAACACTCTCGGTATTTCTCAAGTTAAAAGAACTGAAGAAAAACTTCAAGCCTCTAGTTGCAATATTGAAGGATACTACGGGGAAAATATTAAACAACGCAGGAAGCACCTAAAGAAGATGGAAGGAATACACAGGGTCACTATACCAAAAAGAATTGGTTAACGTTCAACCATTTCAGGAGGTAGCATATGATCAGGAACCGATGGTACTGAAGCAAGAAGTCCAAGATGCACTGAAGGCATTGGTGAAAAACAAGGCTCCAGGAATTGACGGAATACGAATTGAGATGTTTCAACAAACGGATGCAGCACTGGAAGTGATCACTTGTCTATGCAGGGAAATTTGGAAGACAGCTATCTGGCCAACCGACTAGAAGAGATCCATATTTATGCCTATTCTCAAGCAAGGTGATCCAACCAAACGCAGAAATTATCGAACAGTATCATTAATATCACACACAAGTAAAATTTTGCTGAAGATCATTCAAAAGTGGATGCAGCAGTATATCGACAGAGAACTGCCAGAAATTCAAGCCAGATTCAGAAGAGGACTTTGAACAAGGGATATATCATTGCTGATGTTAGATGGATCCTGGCTGAAAGCAGAGGATAACAGAAAGATATTTACCTGTGTTTTACTGACTATGCAAAGGCATTCGACTGTGTGGATCATAACAAATTATGGATAACATTGCGAAGAATGGGGATTCCAGAGCACTTAATTGTTCTCACGAGGAGCCTGTACATAGATCAAGAGGCAGTCATTTGAACAGAACAAGGGGATACTGCATGGTTTAAAGTCAGGAAAGGTCTGTGTCAGGGTTGTATCCTTTTACCATATTTATTCAATCTGTATGTTAAGCAAATAATCCGAGAAGCTGGACTATATGAAGAAGAACATGGCATCAGGATTGGAGGAAGACTCATTAACAACCTGCGTTATGCAGATGACACAGCCTTGCCTGCTGAAAGCCAAGAGGACTTGAGGCACGACTGATGAAGATCAAAGACCACAGCCTTCGGTATGGATTATACCTCAACAGAAAGAAAAGAAAAATCCTCACAACTGGACCAATAGGCAACATCATGATAAATGGAGAAAAGATTGAAGTTGTCAAGGATTTCATTTTACTTGGATCCACAATCAATATCCATGGAAGCAGCAGTCAAGAAATCAAAAGACACATTGCATTGGGCAAATCTGCTGCAAAGGACCTCTTTAAAGTGTTGAGAAGCAAAGCTGTCGCTTTGAAGGCTAAGGTGTGCCTGACCTAAGCCATGGTGTTTTCAAGCGCCTCATATACATGTGAAAGCTGGACAAGGAACAAGGAAGACAGAAGAAGAATTGATGTCTCTGAATTGTCGTGTTGGCAAAGAACATTGAATATACCAGGGACTGCCAAAAGAATGAACAAATCAGTCTTAGAAGAAGTACAACCAGAATGCCCCTTAGAAGCAAGGATGGCGAGACTACGTCTTACATACTTTGGACATATTATCAGGAGGGGTCAGTCCGTGGAGAAGGACATCATGCTTGGTAGAGGGTCATCAAAAAAGAGGAAGACCCTCAGCGAGACGGATTGACGCAGTGGCTGCAACAATGGGCTCAAACATGACAACGATTGTGAGGATGGCACCGGACCAGGCAGTATTTTGTTCTGCTGTATATGAGGTCACTATGAGTCAGAACCAACTCAACAGCACCTAACAACAACAAAAACATCATTCTAGATAGGCTTTGCCTCTACTAACACTTGCAAATAGATGAGGGATGGTGTTTGGATGCTGGAAATAATTTTAAAAAGACATGAATAATAAGAATTTTAAGACAGAAATAGAGTCGCCTGGGACAGCTTTAGGGAAGAGGTGGAGTGTGAGCCTTGATGGATGATGGGATGTGAATATGGAAGGGGAGCCGTCCTGGCAGTGCCTGAGCAGCGTTGTACATCCAGGTCAAGAAAGGTAGCAAAGTTACCTGCCTATGTGGAGTGGAAGGCTTGCTGAACTGAGGCATGGTAGGAAGCTAAATTGGACAGATAGGATCAGGCCAGTTTTTTACATTTTTGGTGGTGCGGGGGTTAAGAGATCAGTTGCTAGCCAAAAGGCCAGCAGTTCAAATCCACCAGCTGCTTTTTGGAAACCCTATGGAGCAGTTCTACTCTGTCCTATAGGGTCTGTATGAGTTGGAATCGACTGGACGGCAATGGGTTTGGTTTGATTTTTAGAAGCCAAGCAGGGAGCTTGGGCTTTATGATGCAGGCAATATGGCGATCTAGAGATTCTTGAGCAGCAGAGAGATACCATGTCCCTAGTGTCAACGGGGTAAACTTGGTGGTTTAGTGGTTAAGAGCTACTTCTGCTAACCAAAAGGTCGGCAGCTGTAACTCACCAGGCACTCCTTGGAAACTCTATGGGGCAGTTCTACTCTGTCCTATAGGGTCGCTATGAGTTGGACTTGACTCCACAGCAATGGGTTTGGTTTTTGGTTTTAGTAGTGTCAAAGGGTGATTTATTAATTTATTCATTAAATCTTTATTGTGCAAGGTGGTGGGAATAAAATGATGAACAAGAGAGGTGCAGCTCCTGCCCTCGGGTGACTTCCAGTTTAGCAGGAAAGACAAATATCAAACAAGCAAATACAATATAGCATGGGAAACAGAATAAGGAAGTCTTGGGGGCTATAGGCTGGAGCCTCTGGGTGGTGCAAACAGTTACACACTTGACTAACCAAAAGATTGGCAGTTTGAACCCACCCAGAGGCAGCTCGGAAGAAAGACCTAGTGATCTGCTTCCAAAAGGTCACAGCCTTAAAAACCCTATAGAGTGCAGTTCTACTCTGCAACACATGGAGTTGCTGTGAGTCGGGGTCACAACTCAACTCAGTAGCAAAGGTCAGAGGCTATAGGTGGCAGTGGTGGTTCAGTGGTAGAATTCTCACCTTCCACGTGGGAGACCTCGGTTCAATTCCTGGCCAATGCACATCATACATAGCCACTACATATCTGTCAGTGGAGCTAAGATGGTGAACAGGTTTCAGTGGAGCTGTAGACTAAGACGGACTAGGAAGCAAGGCCTAGCCGTTTATTTCCGAGAATCAGCCAGTGAAGCCCTATGGATAAGGACGGTGCAGGACCGGGCAGCATTTTACTCCGTTGTGCATGAAGTCGCCAGGAGTCAGACTGACTTGGCAGCAGTTAACCCCAAAAGGGGTTGTAGGAACATAGGAATCTAATCATGACTAGGGTGGATAGGGAAGTTTTCCTAGAAGAAATAACATTTAAATTGAGACCTGAAATATTCTAGCCAGAGGAAACAAACCACCTGAATCTCCACACTCAAAGTTCACCGTCAAGGTTCCATAAATGGGGTATGGATTAGTATTGTGTTTAAGAAAATAGACTATAGAGTAATGCTGCCTAGATTCTGAGCCCTATTCTGTCGTTTATGAGTTATGGGACCTTGGACAATTTACTTAATTTCTCTAAACCACAATTTGCAGATATAGAATGAGGGTGATAACTGCTGGGGCTTCATATGATGATACACCTATGGTCCTTAGCACATACCCTCGCACACAGTAAGTGCTTTTATCAGTTGAGGGTCCCATAAGGAAAACAAAAACCACTTCAGGTATTTCAAAGAGATAGAATTTAATGCAGGGATTTGGTTACATACATGATGGAACTGCTGAAAGTCAAGTAAGAGATGGTGAAGCAACCAGAGGTTAGCAACTGCAGGAAGCTGCTGCTGCCCCAGGCTGGAGGGAAAAAGGGACCAAGAGGCGTTACTGGGGGCCAGGGGCCAGGGTTAACTGCAGAAGCTAGAACCATACAGGCTGTGTCTGGAAGGACTGGAGCCAGTATTCTTCAGGGGCCTGTTTCCAGCCGGGCTGGGAAAAGGCATGGGGGTCTCTTGTGAAAGTGATTTCACACTACAGCATTGAAATTTGTTAGGTTACCTTAGAGAGAAAGACAGCACTTGACATCTTTACTCCTTTTAAAGGCAAATGATTTTTTGATGAGTTATCCTGAGTCCCCAAGGTTAAGACGAAATTGAGTCTTGGGCTACTCCAAACCCCGAGCAGGGACTCCTCCCCAACCCTACCCCAAACCAGCATCTGCTCACCTGCTTTTCCAACTGTGTTAGATCTCTGAGAAGTTTGCCGACAGCACCCACAGCTCGGCAGGATTCCCAGGGAAGAGAGCACAGTTTGCACTGGTACACTTTCCCTCTTCCCTGAGAAATGTAGCTGTCAGCCCGACAGCCTCCCCTTCCTGATCAGAAACCCCGAGGAAATGCAAGGTAGAGCCTTTTCTAAGTACTCTGATGGAGTGGCCTCCTTTTTGAAGATTCATGGTGTGAGGATCGTAGGCATTGTAACTTAGCCTTGGGATGGCCCTGGGGTGTCTTACAGCATACTTAACAGAGTCTGCTCAGCCTCACAAGGCAGCTGGCACCACTGCCCTGATTCCCCCACCTTCTCACTTTCCTCTGAAACCCACTTGAAGAAATCTTGCCTCTCTCAAGGCCCTCAGCAGAACAGAGTTTAGTTTGCAGCTTAATTCCAGGTAGGGGTTGTTCTCTTCTGAATATTCACACTTCACATCCACTTCCACCACAGACAGCTATACGAATATCCCAGGGACGGTGAGAAAATTATGATTCAGAGCAAAACCTGCATGCTTCCGTTAAGGGAAATGCTAAGTTGAAAATGAAATTGTTAAGTTGTTTATAAATAGACTGAGAAGTTAGCAAACTCTTGGGTGAGGAAACAGCAGTCCTATAGGCAAAATAAAAGAGGAGCAGTAACCACACGCCAATTTGTAATGTGAACATAGAGTTAGAAGCCATTATTCTTCCATCTATGATGCAACAATTCAGTACCTACTATGTGCCAGGCCCTGTGCTGGGCTCTGGAGATACCAAATTGAGAAGCTCGTGATTCAATAACTAACCTTTATGGTGCAGCAGACCAAATGCCGTGAGAGAGGTCTTAAAAGTTCTGTGGAAGACCAGAGAAAGGACCAACCAAGTCTGAATTTGTATAATATAGCCACAGCTACTCAAGTCATCTGAAGTAGGAGATAAAATGAAAGAAAGCTCAGATCACATAGAATGGGTTCACATTCTGAGTCACATAGAATGGGTTCAGTTGCAAGTAATGGAACATGTGACTAATAGTGATTTAAACAATAAAGGTTATCAAGTGCCTTACACAACCAGAAGTCTTTGGAGTAGGTGGTTCTGAGCCCCATCTCTTGGCCTTTGGCTTTACCATTTTCAGCTTGGCAGCAATATTTCCCCTCTGGTACCAAGATGGCTGCTGCCACCCTGGTGGGCATGTCATTTAAATTTTCTGTATCTCCGTTTCTCTTCTATAAAAAGAGGCATGTGATTAGATGATGAATAATGTCCCTTTTGAATCTTTCTGTTATACTAACTGCTACCCTGGAATGATAGTTCAACACAATAGTTCTCAAATTTCAGCATGCGTTAGATTCACCTGAAAGATAACCCCTGAGGTAATATGATGATATGCCAAATTTGGGGGGGCTAGAGAGTTAGATAATCTTTAAGATTCTTCTAGTTCCACATTCTAAAAGCAAGACAACTAATTACAATAGTTGGAGTAGTCATAAAGGAAAAAATAACCACACACAAGATGTAGCATTTTTACTATTCTTTTCTCCAAATTCATAGATATCTGTGGGTCGATATTTTTTTCATTTATTTAAACACTTACCTGGGGGAAAAAGGAAACTGGAAATTACTATACTAGACACTATAGTAATCTTTCAAGGAGCAGTGAAATCCCAACCTCGAAAAGGCATTCTCTACTCTCCTCCTTCTAAAACCAAAACAACCCAAACCCTTTGCCATTAAGTTGATTCCAACTCATGGCCACCTCATTGTGTTACAGAGTAGAACTGAGCTACATGGGGTTTCTTAGTTGTAATCTTTATGGAAGCAGATCTCCAGGCCTTTCTCCATGGAACCTCTGTTCGAACTGCCACCTTTTAGGTTAGTAGACAAGTGCAAACTGTTTGCATCACCCTCTCTACTCTCGGAGCCCTGGTAGCTCAGTCGTTAAGAGTTCGGCTGCTAATCAGAAGGTCAGCAGTTAGAATCCACCAGCCGCTCCTTGGAAATCCTATGGGGCAGTTCTAACCTGTCCCATAGGGACACTATGAGTTGGAATTAACTCAACGGCAACGGGTTTGATTTTTTTGGTTCTCTACTCTTAACTGGAAACCCTGGTGGTGTAGTGGTTAAGAAATATGGATGCTAACCAAAAGGTTGGCAGTTTGAATCCACCAGGCATTCCTTGGAAACCCTATGGGGCAGTTCTGCTCTGTCCTATAGGTTCGCTATGAGTTAGAATCGACTCCATGGCAATGGGGTTTTTTTTTTTTTTCCTACTCTTGACTCTCAGAATTTATCTGTATTAATTTCTGATATATGTTCAGGCAGTCCCTGGGTTATGAACGAGATCCATTCCAGAGTCTGTGTTTAAGTCGAATTTGTAGGTAAATTGGAACAGGTGCATACCGTTCTGGTTTAGCCTTACTTTATTTAGTGCAAGAGTAGGAGAAAGATGTGGCAGTCTGCTCCCATAAAAATTACAGCCATAGAAACCCTATGGGGCAGTTCTAGTCTGCCCTAGAGGGTCGCTATGAGTTGGAATCGACTTGAGGGCAATGGGTTTGGTTTTTGGTTTGGTTAGTGCAAAAAAAGACCCACAGCCTTTTCAATGAGTTAAAAGCTACCCGTGCAGAAAGTGAAGATAATTGTGATGAAGAATTTGTTGTCAGTAGCGGTTGGTTCAATTCTTTCAAAGTGAGGGCAAATTTACATAACATTAAAGGGCAAGGTGAAGTTGCCCCTAACCAGGGATTACTGTATTTTTAATTTTTTAATTATTTATTTTTATGAACGTAATACATGAACAGAGTTTTTAAAAGTCAAATGTTAAAAGGTTACAAAAAGCAGCAGTCTCGCCTCTAGTCCCAGTCTCATTCCCAGAGACAGTTGTTTTAGCTCTTTCATCTACTTCTTCTGACTCCATACTTCTAAATAATTGGCTTATATTGCTTGATTCTTAATTTCTCAATTAAAAAATAGCATTTATTGACTTCCCAAAATGATAGCTAAGAATTTAGTTCTCTTTAGCAAATTAGTGTACTAAAATTATTGCTTTCTTTTTCCAATAACTCTTTATTTTTCTCTGTACACCTACTCCTCACTTACCGACTATCTCATTGTCTGATATTTCGCATTTACGACAATAGTAACCAATCTACTATCCAACTATTTTATGCATTAATGACATACATCTGGCAGTAACAAGAGTAACGCTGGCTGTGATGGTTAAGGTTATGTGTTTTATAGGCTGGGCTATGATTCTCAGTGATTTGGCAGTCATGTAGTGATGTAATTTGGCAGTTATGAATGATGTAGTCATCCTCCGTTTTCGCATAATGCTGATTTTTGCATAACGACCTGGTCTTTGGAACCTAACCATGTCGATAAGTGAAGAATGGGTATAGTTAATAATAACCTCAATTTTTTTATTTGTTTAGTTTTCTATTAATAAATCACTAATTTTTTAGATGCTGCAACAAATCTGTAAAATAACTGGCAAATTAAACAGATCACAATATTTTTTACGTGACGCCCTCCCTCTTGGAGCCTCCATCCTCCAGCTCCACTCAGAACTGGTAGCTCTCTGCCACATACCTGCCCTCCTGATGATGTCCTCACATCTTGCTCTTGTGTTGGGCCTTCTGTTTCCAGAATTCTATGCCTTCCTCCTTTTGGTTATTTCTGGAACTCCTATTATTCATATATTGGACCTCCTGGATTGAACTTTCTATATCTGTGCTGTCCAAGTGATAGCCACTAGCCACATGTGTCTATTGAGCACTTGAAATGTTGATAGTCCAAATTGAGTGCTCTGTAATACTTACTATGAAAAAAGGATTATAAAATATTTCACTAATAATCTTTGTATTGTTACGTGTTGAAATGATAGGGAGCCCTGGTGGCACAGTTGTTAAGAACTCAGCTGCTAACCAACAGATCAGCAGTTTGAATCCACCACCTGCTCCTTGGAAAACCTATGGGGTGGTTCTACTCTGTCCTACAGGGTCACTATGAATTGGAATTGAGTCAACGGTAACAGGTTTTTTTTGTTTTGAAATCATAGTATCTTGGATTTGTTGGGTTAAATAGAATATATTACTAAAATTAATTTTGCCTGTTTATTTTTACTTTTTAAATGTGGTTACTAGAAAACTAAAAATTACAAAGGTGGCTCATAATTATTTTTATTGGACAGTACTGCTCTAATATGTATTAATTATTTTCTTTTCTATTTTCCATCTCTTTATCTATTTGTTCTGTTTTCTGGGACATTTCATCAATTCCACTTTCTATTGATCTTTTTATTTCTGTGACTCGTCAGCAATGGGTTTAGTTTCTTTCTTTCTTTTTTTTTTTTATTATCTTTTGATTTCCTAGAGCTCTTTGTGGATCTTTTAGTGTTCCTTTTACATAACATCTTATGCTTGTTTTAGGAATGTAATGTTTTCTCATCTCTCTGATTTGGTAATTCTAGTTCTCTCGAAATCATGCTATTTGCACTGTCCCAGTTGCCTACAAACGTCTTCTTTTCTTTGGTCTCCATCTTGCACTCTGGAGGCTTTTCTCAAGTGTCTAATGCTCTTTGGCTGTCCATTCGTATCTAAGAGGCACCAAAAAGCTGTGTGCATGGGCGAGGCTTTTTGACTGGTGGGCTTTACTTTGAGCTGATCAGGTAAAAAGCTTAAATTTTCTTTGGGAGACATGCCCCACCACCACCAGAGTTTTTAAAAGTCAAATATTAAAAAGTTACAAAAAGCAGCAGTCTGGTCACTAGGTGATTTCCAAGGTCCAGCTCAGCTTTAATATTCTAAGAAACCATGTGTATAGTTTCTTCACTAGTTTTGATTGTTTGCTAATGTTTACTATATCATCACTAGACATCTAACACTGTAGAAACCTTTTGCAAAAAAAATTAAAATCTATTAAGAAAGGCAATAGTTATCCTCAGTTCAGGGGCTTAGTGATCAACAGGGGTTACCAAGTATAGTACTGAAGATAGAACAAGAATATCAAATGCAATAAAGATGAACCTTCTTCCTGTTCTGGCTGTATAAGTCTTGGCAGGAGGTATGGGATGCAGGGTGAAGCTAGAAGGCAAAGCTAGAGAGGTAGATAGTCATGAAGAAGCAGGCAATGAGGCAGAAGTGAGAGAGGGAGTGTGAGTAGGTCAGCACTTATATAAACAAAGATCAGGAATCTTCTACAAAATGTAGTTAAAGTAGAGTATATTAGGAGGTTTAGTTTTCTCATCTAACCAGCAGTCTAGAAGTGCAATGTAGGGTTGATGCAGACTCTACAGGAAGACACTATGTACCCAGGCCCCAAGTCACTTCCTGTTTCACTAGCCTTTGCATGTGACTTTTGTCCACTTGGTAACAAGATGGCTGATCCATCTGCCTTCAGGCATTAAGTCCAAGTCCTCAGAAGTAAGAGAAGTTAGAATGGCAAAAGCCAAATTCCAGCTGAAATTTCCTTTTTTTGTCTGGGAAATAATACCTTTCCTTGGATAGTCCCACCCAATAGATTTCTGCTTATATCTCATTGGTCAGAACTGGGCCACATGATATACCCCAAGAAGCAAGGGTGTCTGGGGGACATCATTGTTTCTAACTCAGCACATTGCTGCCCCAAACAAAATTGAGGTTAGGAAGGACGAAGTTGTGAATGGATATTAGGAAAGCATTTAGCAGTGTTTGCCACAGAGAGAAAAAGATATACAAGCCGGTCTTTGTCAAGTAAATGAGACAAACCATATAAAGCATTTAGCACAATGTCTAGCTTTTAGTATGTGCTCAAAAAAAAAGTTAGCTGCTGCTACTACTACTACTGTTGGTGTTAATAAAATGTATTACTTCATATTCTTGATTTTCACAGCCCATTAATTCAACAAATATTGATTGCCTTTTACAATGTTCAGTTTTACAGTGTTCAGTTTTTAGGTGCCGGGGATCAAGAAAGTGAATAAAATCTGATTCCTGCCTTCAAAGAGCTTACTGTCTATATAGACAAATTCACAATGAATTGAAAATGGTAATAGTTTCAGCAGAAGCAGCCTTAGAAGTTCTTAGAAGTGGAAGGAACATTAGAGAACACGGTACAAATGAATCCCTCATTTCTCGGATACGCAATGTGAGAGCCACCAGGGAAGGAAAGTCACTAGCCTCTCTGCGACTGGCCAGTCACCCAGCTCTCTGTAGGGAGAGCCAGGCCAGGAACCCAAGCCTCCCAATGCCCAAGCCAGTGCCCTTCTTACTACACTGCCCTCTTTGATGTGATTTGAAAATGCTGCTTTTGAAGCTGGATGAAGAGACCAAAATAATATGCCCTTAAGAAGGAGCCCTAGTGGTGCAATGGTTAAGCGCACTGGGCTGCTAACTGAAAGGTCGATGGTTTGAACTCACCACCAGTTCCATGGGAGAAAAGAGCTAGCAATCTGCTCCCATAAAGATTACAGTCTAGGAAACCCTATGGGGCAGTTCTACTCTGTCATATAGGGTCGCTATAAGTTGGAATAGACTTCATGGCACCCAACCACAGCAACAACAACCCTATGGGGAGGTGGGCAGGCCATCTCACAGAAGCATTACTCTTGGCCCAGGAGGAAATGGGACCATCAATAGATTAGCTGAGTTTCCAGGACTGTGATGACCGTGCCGGAGTGAAAAGTGGGCTCCTCTGAGTGGCAGGTAGGAGAACTCCTCTGGGTCAGGACTTTTATTCACTCTGTAGTTTTTAATTAGCAATCCTGATTTTTCTAGGGATTGCATTAAATCAGCAAGTGCTTCTTGCGGAACTCCCCACCCACTGATCCACGAATGGACAGCACGGGTCACTAACATGTGGAAAAAGGATGGAAATTTGGGATCCTGGTGCATGACACAAGATTAGATGAGGTAAAAGAGCCATAAAATATCATTCAGAAATATTTTAAAGATACTAAATGTAGTCTGTTCACTACAATGGTCACTGTATTTTTCTAATTAAAGAATATTTTATTCTGCTTGGCATAAAGTGTAGCCCAAGCTTTTTTTTTTTTTTTTAAATGATGAATTTAATGAAACTCACACACTGTCTGGCGGGCAGAAACAAAATAAAGCCACATCTGGAAACAGCTGCACTAGCAATTAAATGGCATTTAATGTGACTAATATCAAAAGGGTGGATTTTTCTCCCCCTCGCATTAGAATGCAAAATTCAGGCTTCTGAGCTGCTCTACTATAATAGTTTTGAGTCAGTGGGTGTTTAGAAGTCATTTTGATATTTATAAAGAAAACCCCCCAGTGAGCCAGAGAAGGGGATTTGAGTCAGAAAAAAAATGAACAAGAGCAAAGCAGTTTGAATTTTGAGAACCGGCATAAATTTTACATTTTTCTCCCTAAGCATTAACTGTTCAGTGTTTCAGTTCAATAAAATAAAGGTCTCTTGTTTCCCATACCAATCAAGTGACCTCCTGCCTCTCTGTAATTAGTGGTAAACTTCAATATGCAAGCTAAAAGACCACCTAATTAAAAAGTGTAATTAATTTACATAGATCATTCAAAATGGCTAGATTAAATAGCTTATGAAGATAATGTAAAACTCTTTGAGCTGCTTTTATTGGCTTCTTTCCCTGCTGTTCCTAGGGTTCTGAGTATTTTCATGGGAATGAGTTTATCAGAGTGGGAAGGGCTTAGAGGTGATGGTTTTAGCTAAACACGGCTGCACATTTAAAGTTCTGCAATTATTTTTTATCAATTACCCAAGTGTCCTAGTCATCTAGTGCTGTTATAACAGAAATACCACAGGTGGGTGGCTTTAACAAACAGAAATTTATTTTCTCACAGTTTAGGAGGCTAGAAGTCTGAATTCAGGGTGCTGGCTCTAGGGGAAGGCTTTCTCTCTCCGTCGGCTCTGGAGGAAAGTCCTTGTCTCTTTGAGCTTCTGCTCCTGGGGGATCTTCATGTGGCTTGGTATCTCTCTTCCCCCATCTCTGCTTGCTTGCTTATCCTAACCTCTTTTATATCTCAAAAGAGATTGACTCAAGATATACTCTACACTAATCCTGCCTCATTAATATAACAAAGACAACCTATTCTCAAATAATGGGATTATAACCACAGCCATAGAGGTTAGAATTTACAACACACATTTTGGGGGGACATAATTCAACCCATAACACCAACTATAAAACAGAAAATGGCCCTATCTTCCTGCTTGATGCTGAATGACCTAATGTTATTAGTGAATATTTATTAAGTGCCTATTGAGTACTACATGCCATTCAAAACAGGGTTAGTTTAGAGCTTGCCATGGTTAGCGATGCCTCCTGTCTGAGTTAGACTGCACTTTGATTCTTCTAATTATAGTGCAATAGTTGCAGGACCCAAAGGAAAGATACTGACTAAAGGGTTTCTCTCTCCCTTTATTCATAATATAATGCCAAACAATGTCCAATATTAACCACCTCTGCCTTCAACATAAACAATATTAGACTCCAGGGCTTGGCCAAAGCTTCTGAGTGGACAACCAAATGGTTGTTCCAATGGTGAGGGAGGGGAGTTTTGACTTCCTACTTTTCCTGGCGCAGAAATTGTGGCCCTACGGTTACCTCCAACATAAATTTCTTTCATCTTCCCGGGGTTACAAAGGGAGAAGTTTCTCCCCAGTTTATTTGTGGAAGCCATTTATCAGCAGATCAATCAAGCAGGACTTCTGAACAAACAGACTTCAGGCAAGGGATTTGTTAATATAAGATGTCTTTAGGGGAGAAGCCCAGGGACCTTGGCAGTACCTTGCCAAAGCACAATGGATAAACCATCACTTTTTGTAATTTCATCTGCTTCTCCTAAGAAGGAAAAATTGTCACAGCATCAGATGATCCTGTGCTAACTCTACAGGATTGTCCTAAGAGTAGTATCTCCTAACAAAAGCAAATGTCAATTTCCTTCTCAATGAACTTAAATACTGATTCAACAACTTATATGATTATGATACGAACCTTCAATAAACCTTTAATATTTAGGGGCTTTGAATTATTTGACAATAAATTCTCTCCTCCCCATAAGATACACTGTTGTATTATTTGTAGACTGAACACTATACTTTGGAACCTGAATTCTATAGCTTGACTGCTTACATTTATTAAATCCCTGAGTAGCTCCTAAACTTTTACCTTTTTGTTCTATGTAAACATGATCTGAGTTCCATTTCACTTTCCATACGCCTCTGCTTCCTCAAAAATATACTTCAGTAATAGCATCATAAGGTCAATTAAGTAACTCAAAATTTAGATAAAATTGGTTAAAGTAATAGCAAATATTATCTTTAATAGAGGCTTTCAAACTTTGCTACACATTAGACTCTACTGGGGTGTTGAAAAAAAATTCAGATACTGAGGCTGCACCTCAGACCAATTAAATCAGAATCTCTGGGAGGAGAGACCCAGGTATCAGTATTATTTCTTTTGTGACTGAGTAATAAAAGCTTATTATTATATGCCTCCGAGTTTTGGGGCAATTTGTTACGCAGCATTGTTGTGATTGTAGCTATCTGATACATGCACTCATTCATTCCTTTATTCTCTGAATACTGACTGAGCACCTACTGTGTCAGGGCTAGCTAGACATTGGGGATACAGTGAAAAACAAGCAAGGCCAAGGTCCTTTCCCTTATGGAGCTTATGATCTGTGGTAGAGATAAACATAAAACAAGTAAAAAGATAGCTATGTGATACCATCCTAGGTAGTAAAAAGAGCTATGGAGACAAATAAATCCATAGCAATGTGAGAAAAAGAAAAACAAAGTTGTATTCATACCCCATATCTTACTCAGGATAAATTCCAAATAAACTAAAGACCTCAATTTTTAAAATGAAGAAACCACAGGACACCCAGAAGCCATAGAGGAAAAGATTGGTAAACCATACTAAATGAAAATAAAAGCATTTTTTCATGGTAAAAATATCATAAGCAAATTCAAAGGACAAAGGTGAAACTAATGGAAAAAATGTATAACTCATATACAAAAAATTAATTTTCCTAATGTATACAGATTTATGCAAATCAATACATATAAGATCAATAATCAAACAGAAAATAGGTAGATTATATGAACAGATAGTGTACAGAAAAAGGAAATATTAGTGGTTCTTAAGCATAAGAAAGAGCCGTGGTGGTGCAATGGTTAAGTGCTCGGCTGCTAACCTAAATGTTGGTGGTTGGAACCCACCTAGGAGCTCCATGGGAGAAAGATGTGATCTGCTTCCAGATTACAGCCTCCAAAACATTATGGGGCAGTTCTACTCTCTCAAATGGCGTTGCTATGAGTCAGAATCAACTCCACACCCAACAACAACAACAAACATAAAAAAATATGATCAATCTCACATGTAATAATAGAAATGCATACTAAAATTATACCGAGATGCTATTTTTCAGTCATCCAAAAGTTTTGATAACACACTGTGTTGGCCAGGGTGTGGCAAACAGGCATTCTCATATATTGCTGGTGGAAGTATAAATTGGCACAACTTCTATGGATTGCAATCTGCAACAAACACTTTGTCCCTGTGCTTCCACTTCTGGAAATTTATGCTACAAGTATATTTCCATACATGTGAAGTCATGAAGCATTGTTTTTAATGACAAGAGAATGGAAACATCTTAGATGTTCATCAATAAGGGACAGGTTAAATAAATTGTGGCACTTCCATTCAAGGGATTACTATGCAGCTGCAAAAAAGAACTAGAAAGCTTTTTATAATACTGATATGGAAATATGTCTAAATGATGCTGTTAAGTGAAAAAACAAGGTGTGAGGTAGTATATATACTGATTCTACCATTTTGATAAAAGAGTGTTTTATATATATACACTATATACTATATGTCTGTGTATATATACATACGTGTGTGTGTATATTATATATATACTAGTATATATATTATGTATAGTGTATGTGTGTGTCTTTATAAAAAGGTTTAAAAGAATATAGATGCACACATATACACATCTGCTTGTATATGTTTAAACTATATCAGGGAGCATGCACAAAAGACTGATAATTTTTGTTGCCTGTGAGTAGAAGAACTGGGTGGCTTTGGCACAGGGTTGAAAGGGACTTTCCAATGTATGCCTTTCTCTAATTTTTGAAATCTGAAGCACATCAATGTATTATTTATTCACAAAATTAAGTTTTTTAAAATAGCAAAAATAAATTATAAATGTGTTTATTACTAAACACATTTCTAATTAAAAAAATAATAAACAGGAGAGAGGGTAGACTGTGGCAGAGCAGGTGGATTCTATATTAGATAGGCCTATTGGGGAAGGACTTTCTGTAGGATTGACATTGGACAAAGAGCTGAATGAAGTGAGGGGGTGAGCTGTGGGAATATATGGGAAAAATAAAGCATTTTAAAGGCCCTCAGGGGGATGACTAGGCAGTCGGAGCATTGGAAGGGGTGGGGAGAGTGATGTGGCTGGAGCCAAGTGAGAAGGGGGAGAACTTTTGGAGACGTGGTCTGATAGGTGGCCAGGGATCTGGTCACGTGGGCCTCCTAAGCCATGGTGAGGAGTTTAATTTTGATTACATGTGATGGGAAGACAGTGGAGGTTTCAGGCAGGGGAGTGACATCAAGGGACTTCCAGTCTGGCTCCTGTGCTGAGAGTAGACTTAGGGAGGGCAAGGGCCGAGGTAAGGAGAGGATCGAGGAGGCATTTCAAGTCATTGCAATAATCCATGTGCAATATGGTGGTGATTGGACCTGTGCGTGGCAGTGAGAGTGGTGTGAAGTGGTCAGATTTGGGATATATTTTGAAAGTAGAACCAAGACAGTTTGCCTTTGGATTGGACGTGAGGGTCATAACAAGGGAGGATTTGAGGAGGACTTCAATCACTTGGCCTGAGCAACTAGGTGAATACACGTGGGTGCCTATTGTATTCTGGGCACAAAACCAACATCAGCCCTGCCCTCAGGGAGCTCTCCGTGTACTGGGAGAGACAGACAATAAATAAGCACTCAGTGAAGTCAATAATAACACTGGTAGAAGGGCTATAACAGGATGCTAGGATGGAGGATAGCCATGGGGAGGAAAGAACTCGTCTGGAGGGGTGGGGGAGCCCTGGTGGTGCAGTGGTTAAGAGCTAAGGTGCCTAACCAAGAGGTTGGGAGTTCGAATCCACCAGCCGCTCATTGGAAATCCCATGGGGCAGTGCTACTCTGTCCTATAGGGTTGCTGTGAGTCCGAACCGACTCCATGGCAACAGGTTTGTTTGCTTGTTTTTTACAGAGGGCTGAGGAAGACCTCACCTTAATTCTAGTGAGATTTCAGCTGAGATCTAAAAGGTGAGAAGAAGCTAGCTTTATGAAGAACAGGGGAAGAACATTTGGAAAGAAGGGAATAGCATGTGTAAAGACGTTTAATTAGGAAAAATAAATATTTTTATAAATTTTTAAGAGGCCAAGGTGACTGGAGTATAACGAAACAAAGGAAAGTAGAGAGATAGGCAGTGGTCAGGTAATGCTGGCCTTGGAGGCAATGGCTTCACTAGGGTTAGTGTCACCCAGTGCAGTAACTCATGGTGTCACCTCCACCCTCCCTGACCTCCTCCAGTACCAGACCGTACAGAATCCTTAGTAATGTTTTTTGTACTACTATTACACATAAATCATGTTTCCTATATATCACTCCTTTTTTCCTTTAATTACTATTTCATTCTCAAAAAAGTTATTGATATAGATTCACAAATACTAATTACCATAATATTGTAGCTAAAACACCAGAAAATTTGACAAAGTCAGTGACTATGAAAACACTAGCAGCAATGAAAGCAACAAACTCTTGCTTGTAGCCTGCAGACAAAGCCACATGATACTAAGCGTCATTGTAATTGGGTAATAATGACAGCTCTGACCCCAGGGCATTAGAAGGTTGAAAAAGTAAATTAGCATAGAGTTTTAGCCTTGTAGGTATATTGATGGAGCCCTAGTGGCGCAGTGGTTAAGAGCTCGGCTGCTAACCAAAGGGTCCCCAGTTTGAATCTACCAGCCACTCCTTGGAAATTCTGTGGGGCAGTTCTGCTCTGTCCTATAGGGTTGCTATGAGGTGAAATCAACTCTGACAGTAACTTTTTTTTTTTAAGGTATATTGATAAATGTGAGCTGGGCTTACAAAAAATGTTTTTGTTGTTATAACTAACTTCAGGGATATTTTTAGAGACAGTCATTTTACTGTCACCTGGTGCACTATTCACCCCCCACATACCCGTAGTGACACCACTGCTTGGGGGCCAGACTGAGGAGTTTTATTCTGTGCGTGTGTGTGTTTATTTTTTAAGAGCAATAAGATTTAAAATTCTGTGACCTTTTTCACCTGGCCTTGGAATTCTTAAGGGGGCAGGCATGGTATTCTGCCAAGACATGGCCTAATCGGGTTTGGCACTGGTTAATTCATTATTCCACCACCACTCCCTTCTTTTTCTACTAAGTTGGGTTGGGTCCCTATCTTTTCTTGAGATGAATAACTTTTCCTTTCTCCAGATCCTTCGGCTCCCCAGGAAGGCGGAGAACTCAGAGTTCTTTGACAACCCAGATCAGCTAATACTGGTAGCACACCCTTTCCCAGCTTCTACACCTGCAACTTTCTCGGCTGCAGGTCTGCCCACTCACACCATCTGCTCACGTGAAGGAGCAAAATTTAATGGCCATGGATAGGTCAGAAGGAACAATGACAACCAAAAAATTAAAATCAAAAGTTCCCAACCTGATTATGGAAGCTCCATAGACACATCCAAACTCCCTGAGGGACTGAATTGCTGGGCGGAGGGCTATGGGGACCATGGTCTCGGGGAACATCTAGCTCAATTGGCATAACACACTTTACAAAGACAATGTTCTACATTCTACCTTGGTGAGTAGCGTCTGGGGTCTTTAAAGCCTGTGAGCAGCCATCTAAGATACTCCACTGGTCTCACCCCTTCAGCAGCAAGGGAGAATGAAAAAACTAAGGACACAAGGGAAAGATTAGTCCGAAGGACTCATGGACCACAGCTATCACGGCCTCCACCAGACTGAGTCCAGTACAGCTAGATGGTACCCGGCTACCACCCCTGACTGCTCTGACAGGGATCACAATAAAGGGTCCTGGACAGAGCTGGAAAAGGATGTAGAACAAAATTCTAACTCACACACAAAAAAGACCAGATTTACTGGACTGACAGACTGGAGAAAACCCGAGAGTATGGCCCCCAGACACCCTTTTAGCTCAGTGGTGCACTCCCGAAGTTTACCCTTCATCTGGGGAATGGACAGCCGCATAAAACAAAATGGGTCTAATGAGGTACAGCAGTCCAGGGACAAGGACCAGTACGCAGGAAAATACAAGAAAGCTGGTGATAGGGAACCCAAGGTTGAGAAGGGACAGTGTTGACATGTTGGGGGGTTGGTAACCATTGTCATAGGGCAATACGTGTACTAACTATTTAACGAGAAACTATTTGTTCGGCAAAACTTCATCTAA
>NW_004443965.1:5416373-5422886 GCF_000243295.1 Trichechus manatus latirostris
TCAAAAGGTTTGATTGGAAGCCCAGGGGGCAGCGAGTTGAAGATAATGGTGATGGAATAATTTGGAAAAGGATAGTTAGAATAGCAGCACAACTGGAAGACTGTAACCGATGTCACTGAATTGTACATGTAGAAACTTTTGAAATGGTGTTACTTTGGCTATGTATATTTTCACCAAAAAAAAAAAAAAAAGGGTCCTCCAAGGTCAAGAAGGGGGAGTGTTGACATGTCATGGGGTTGTTAACCAATGTCATAAAACAATATGTGTAGTAACTGTTTAATGAGAAACCATTTGTTCTGTAAACCTTCATCTGAAGTACAATAAAAAGATATACACATATTAAAAAAAAAGTTCCCAACCTTAATGTGACTACAACATGGTAGCCTGGAGGTGGCTTGAGTGCTCCCATGCAGTTGCTATGTGGAGCGGCTGTTCCTCCACCTATCACAAGCACTACACTAAATTTCAGAAGGAAGAAAAAGAACGATTTAATTGTGAGCTGATGAACTGATCAATATTCTCAATTTACTTTTTTAGCTGCAGGGCCCAAATTGAAAACAGGACTGTGAGAATCTCAAAAGGCTACAGCCATGGCATGTCCCTGCCTCCTGAGGAGCAGCCACTTCGTGCCAAATAGCACCTCAGAGATTTCCAGGCACCCACATGGGAGAGCAGGGTGCTCCTGCTGTCTGCCACTTACAGACCTGTGGGAGCTGCTTTTGGGGCCATAGACATCAGGCCTGGTTAGAACTTTACCCTCACAGATACCACCAAATCTCCACCCTGGATTAGGAGGGGGCATGGAGTCAACTGTGACTTATGGAGATCTTATGTATAACAGAAAAAAATATTGCCCAGTCCTGCGTCATCCTCACAATCACCAGCATGTTCAAGTCCATCATTTCAGCTATTGTGCTAATCCACCTCACTGAGGGTCTCCCATGCCCTTGTTGGCTCTTTACATCAACAAACATGATGTCCTTCTCTAGCACTTAATCCTTCCTGATGGTGTGTCCAAAGCAAGCGATTCAGACAATGTTCTGTTGTGGTCCATAAGATTGACTGATTTTTGGAAGTATATCACCAGGCCTTTCTTCCTAGTCTGTCTTATTCTGGAAGCTGCACTGAAACCTGTCTACCATGGGTGAACCTGCTGGTATTTAAAATACCGGTAGCATAGTGTCCAGCATCATAGCAACACACAAGCCACCACAGTATGACAAACTGATAGAAGTGATACATAAGTGCTGGCTATTGCTATGTATGTGATTTACTCTTTAAATTCCTATCCATTCATATACAAATCTGTGTCCTCGCTAAGAAGCTGTGTTACTGACTACATAGATTCTGGCAACAACAGGATTGTTGTTGTTAGGTGCTGTCAAGTTGGTTCCAACTCAAAGCGACCCTACGTACAACAGAACAAAACACTGCCGAGTCCTGCATCATCCTCACAATCGTTGTTGTGCCTGAGCCCATTGTTGCAGCCACTGTGTCTACTCACCTCATTGAGGGTCTTCCTCTTTTTCGCTGACCCTGTACTTTATCAAACATGATGTCCTTCTCCAGGGACTGGTCCCTCCTAATAACACATCCAAAGTATGTGAGACAAAGTCTCGCCATCCTTGCTGCTAATGAGCATTCTGGCTGTACTTCCTCTAAGACAGATTTGTTCATTCTTCTGGCAGTCCATGGTGTATTCAAAATTCTTCGCCAACATCATAACTCAAAGGCATCAATTCTTTGATCTTCCTTATTCGTTGTGCAGCTTTCGAGTGCATATGAGGCAATTGAAAACACCATGGCTTTGGTCACGTGCACCTTAGTTTTCAGGGTGACATCTTTGCTTTTTAACACTTTAAAGAGGTCTTTTGCAGCAGATCTGCCCAATACAATGCACTTACTATATATGTGCTCCACATTAAGTAAGTTTATTGTCACCTCAGTCTCATTGAGGGGGTACTATCATTATTCCCATTTTACAGATTATTTATAGAAGCTCTGTGAGTAGGGATTCTTTTTTAAAGTGTTGTAACACTTCATGCTTGATGGAAATTTCATTCCACTCCTGGAAATTTCTATGAAACTAATTGGGGTTAATCTAAAAGTGTGGAAACAGACCTGAAATTTGGGAGACCTGTGCCCCAGCCCTAATTCTCCACTAGCCTCTATGAGACTTTGGCACCTCTAGGCCTCAGTTTTCTCATATTTATACATGATGGTATTAGGCAACAATCCCTAAGTACCTGGTTCTGACAGCGTAGGACTCTTTGCTTCAGTATCCTGTTTTGTGCACAGTAAATTTCAGCCCAGTCCCCTGTCCAAACGCTGAGTTGAGTTCCTCCCACCAATAAATAACATGGCAGTCTCTTCACTGGGCTCACTCTCCAGGGCTTAAACTTGAACACAGAGCTGGAGAGGGAAGGAGCAATTTAACTTGCAAAGGCTACACTTGCCTTTTGAACACCAGAGCCGTCCTTACACCTCATTATCAGGCAATTGTCCATTCTCATCCAGGGCTGCTATGCACACATGGGACTGGCCAGATTGACTCCATCCTGAACTGACGGCATAAAATCCAATAAAAACAAACTCTTGTTCACAATCCAAATTGCTTAATAAGTTTAGTTAGAATTGGAAAATCTGAGTCCCAACTGCTATTGAAGAGCTAGACCATTCATTTATTCAACAAAAACTTTTTTGAACACTTAGTGTGTCAGGCACTGTATAAGTCTCTAGAGATACCAAGGTAAGAAGACAAAGTTTCAGTCCTTGTGGAGCCCGCATCCTACTCAGGGAAAGATGTAATAACCAAATAAGTACATAGCACACCTTCAGGTAGCAATAAGTGCTATGTTGAAAAAGTATAGCAATGTAAACAATGAAAAATGATTGTCTTACGTATTGAATTGTGTCCCCCAAAAATTTATGTTGAAGTCCTAACCTCTGGTACCTGTGAATGTGACCTCTTTTGGAAATAGGGTCTTTGAAGATGTTATCAGTTAACATGAGGTCATATTGGAGTAGAGTGGGTCCTAATTCAATCTGAGTCATTAGGGTTACAAAAGAGGAGAGGAAACACACACACAGAGAAGACAGCCATGTGATGAAGGAGTTACGCTACAGCTGCAAGCCGAGGAACACTTGGTGCTACCAAAAGCCAGGAGAGACAAGAAAGGATCTTCTTCTAGAGCCTTTGGAGAGAACATGGATCTGTTGACACCCTGAGTTGATGCTACTAGCTTCCAGAACTGTGAGACAATAAATTTCTGTTCTTTTTTTTTTTTTAACCTTTTCTCACTCTTTTTCATTATAGTGAAAACATACACACCAAAATATCAGCCAACACATCAACTTCCACATTTACAACTCAATGACATTCTATTTTTCATGTCGTGCCACCATTATCGCTATCCTCATCCAAAACATTTCACCACTATTAACATAAACTCAAAGCCCCCCAAACAAAAACTCCAGTTTTCCCCCTCCCTCCCATCCTTGGTAACCATTAATAATGTTTGGTTTCTTTATATTTGCTTATTTCATATAAGTGACATTATACAGTATTGTCACTGACTTATTTCTCTTAGCATGTTTTCAAGGTTCATCCATGTTGTGGCATGCGTCAGAACTTCGTTACTTTTTATGGTTGCATAATATTCCATTATATGTATATACCGTATTTTGTTTATCTGTTCATCTGTTCATGGACATTTAGGTTGTTTCCACCTTTTGGTTATTGTGAAAAGTGCTGTAATGAACACCGGTGTACAAGTTTCTGTTTGCATTCCTGCTTTACTTCTTCTAGATATATACGTACCTAGGATTGGGATTGCTGGTCATATGACAATTTTATGTTCAACATTTTGAGGAACTACCAAACCATTTTCCACAGTGGCTGCACCATTTTACATTCCCACCAGCAACGGATGAGGGTTCCAGTTTCTCCACAACCTCTCCAACACTTGTTTTCTTTTTTCTTTTTAATCATTGCTGTTCTAATGGGGATGAGGTGATATCTCAGTGTGGGTTTTTTGGTTGTGGTTGTTTTATAATTTATTTTATTTGTTGTTGTTGAGAATATACACAGGAGAATATACACCAATCCAACAGTTTCTACATGTACAATTCAGTGACATTGATTACATTCTTTTAGTTGTGCAGCCATTCTAATGTTCTTTTTCTGAGTTGTTCCTCCCCCATTAACATAAACTCACTACCCCCTAAGGTTCCTATCTCATCTTTCTAGTTGCTGTTGTCACTTTGATCTCATATAGATAGAATTTAAAGGAGCACAATGCTCAAGGCAGACATTCTTTACTAGTTAAACTATTGTTTGGTTTTAAGAAGACTTCAGGGGATATTTTTGGTTTAGTTTCAGGGGTTCATCCAGCCTCCATGGTTCCAGAAAGCTTGGATTCTATGAGAATTTTAAATTCTCTTCTGAATTTTCCCCCTTTTGATCAGGATTCTTCCATAGACTATTTGATCAAAATGTTCAGTAATGGTAGCCGGACACCATCCAGTTCTTCTGATCTCATGGCAGAGGAGGCAGTTATTCATGAAAAGATTTTGGTTCTTAAAGGCAACCACTTTGTAGTACTTTGTCTTAATAACCCTAGGGAACAAATATAGCTGGGTATATGTAACTGTTTTAGGGGACTATTTTCAGTTTGGGGAAGGAGTGCTGGAGAAGGCTTCTCCGTGGAGATAACATTTGAACAGAGACCTGAATGAAGAGAGAGATCTAACCAGGTGAAGGTCCAGAGAAGAGTGTTACAGGAAGAAGGAACAGCAAGGTACAAAGGCTCTGAGGTGGGAATGAGGATGGCGAGTTTGAGGAACAGCAAGCAGCTGGTATGGCCCGAGCTGATCGGTCTGCAAGGGCAAAGCCTCGTCCTTACGTATGCATATCTGTAGTGGCCTCCTATCTGAGGGGTGAGGGCCTTCTTTCCTAATCTAAGTGGCCATAGGTAAGAAGTATGGGCTACAGAGAAGGAATCTCAGACAGCATGACTTTAAAAGTGACAAAATATGTGGCAAGATAGCCAAGCCTACCCCTAACATATGTGGGGCCTGGGGTAAGAGTACAACTAGAAGGCCACAAACCACATCTCTAAAGATTTAAAAAATTATAAGTCAAGTTAACAAATTGTAAAATAAAATATGTTCTATCTTCTTACTTTGACAAATATACCCTCATAACAACCTAAAAGTTCAGGTTGAAATTTAAAATGTAGGGAGTCCCAGCCCCAAGCTCCAGGATTGCTCCTTCTCTTCCTACCCACCATCTCTATCCTGAACTGCAAGGGGGCCTCACATATCCACAAGTGGTCACCCTACCCACTTGTTCAAGCTGTGTCCACATCCCATCACAAATTGCTGCACACTCTGACCTTGGATGGACAGGCCCAGGAAGAGGCCCACACAGTCCCTGGAGCAGGTGCAGGACTGTTGGGCAAAGAATTCTGGGGCCCAGGTGGTCTAGCGGAGGAAGAGCAGGCTCTGGGTGGGCTGTGACTGGAGAAGGTCCAAATCGGACCCACCAAGACCCAGGGCAGGGGGTTCTTCTTGTCCAGGTATAAGGGCAGTATTACTCTGGATGATGAATGTTAAAACAAGCATCCTTCATGCAGAGACAAGCTGGGAACCAAAGAGTGAGGGCTGTGGTCGAAATGCCTGAGAAGTTGAGTTAAACTTTCCAGACAAGCAAGAAGAGTTGATCAATATCTTGGACTTCGTAATCTGGGCAGTTTACAAGCTTCTTGTATTTTCTGTTTCTTCTTTGTTCTCTTTGTATCTATAGTAAACTTTTGAAAGCTCCATTCAGTCTTGGCTTGGCTTAGGGGGACCTAGGGAAAGGTCTTGATCTTCGCTTGAGACAGAATATTTAAGGGGGTAGCACCACTTGCGGGCCAGCAGGAACTAAAGTGAAAGAATCCAAAGAGGGAGGAGAGACTTGAGGTTCAGAGGCGTCTACCAAGCCCTCCCCATCCACACACTCTCTAGTACTAATTTTGTTTCCAGCACTACCATTGGAAGTTGTGAGTTAAGAAAAGGAAACTGTTAGTGCATCAAGACTGCTACAAGACCCCAATATCCCCACCCCTCCCTTTTCTCAGTAATAGAAGCGCTGTTTTTACCTGGGCACGTGACTGTCCAGTATAGAGACACTATTTTCAACCTTACTTGCAGCTTGGTGTGATCATTTGACCAAGTTCTAGCCAGTGGGATTGAGTAGAATTGATGTGTGGAACTTCTGGGTTGTGCTTTTAAAAAAAGGGGGCATACTCTCCTCTTCCCCCTTTTCTCTTCTGACTTGCTGATGGTGAGCCATTCTAGACTACATGGAAACGAGTGACACCTGAACAGCCAAAACAAACAGATAGAAGGGGCTGGGTCCCTGACACCATGGACATACTGCAACAGCCCTGGATTTCTTACACCTGAACGAATAAATGAGAACAAAATAAACTTCTGTCTTGTTGGTTTTTTTTTTTTTTTTTTTTTTTT
>NW_004443965.1:5431187-5435133 GCF_000243295.1 Trichechus manatus latirostris
ATTTGATGTTCTAGGGTTTCAGGATTGTTGATTCTCTGTTTGGCTTAGTTTTTCGGATCTTTGTTGTGGAGGGACGGCGTGGTGCTTCTGCCTAGACCGCCATCTTGCCGGAGACTGTCTTGTTGGTTTTTTTATTGTTATTTGTTTCTTTTATAGCCACTGAACCCTTAACCCAACAAATATAGTATCATCTCTTGGAAGGAATGAATTCCACAAATTTAATTTCCCATGTATAAGGGCCTTCCTTTTATTTATCTTAAATGGAGATTATAGGTTGTTTCCTAATCCATGTTTGCTCTCTTGTGACTTTCCTGAATTGTATACGTTTTGATCACATCACCCTTCTGCTCACATCTTTCCAGATGGAAAGGCTTTGAGTTTTAGTCTGACCTCATAAAGTCTCCCAATTCCCTAAAATTCGAAGACTTCAACTTTATTCTTTGCATTTGGTCGAATAGTACCATGGGGTATTTTCTTCTGGCTGACAACCTGACCCAGAACCTATAAACGTTTATTGAATTGAATTAACTTGAGCTTCAAAGGCATTTTCTCTTCAAAGGGCCCAGCACAACCACTTATCACATTCTCCACTGCTCTCATTCTGGTCCAAGAGGCCATCATTTCTTCCTTGGATTATTGCATTGTAATAGGTTCCCAATGGCCTCTCTGCTTCTGCTCCACTCCCCCGACACCCACTCCTCAAAACACATTCACCAATCTGGCAGTACAAACACTGGGGATGAGTGAGGATAGGGGCCAAGTCATAAATGAGTTGCAGATAACAGTTTTGCCCCTCCCAGAGCAGGTAAGCCATTTACTAGTCCAGGTAAAGACTACCGTTTCCAATCTTCCTTGAGTTAGGTACGGCCACCTGACTACATTCTGGTAAATGCATTGTGAGAGGAAGTGATAGCTGCATTCTTGAGCCATGACCTTAAAAGAAAGGGGGTGATCCTTCCTCTTTATCTCCCTTCCCAGCTGCCTAAAATGCAGAGGTGATGGCAGGAGCGGGAGCAGGCATCTTCCACAGGATGGAAGCCAAATGTCGAGGAAGGCAGAGTAACAGTAAAGAAGTCTGGGTTCCCAACCTTCTGGAGCTTCTGTATTAGTCTTGGAATGCATTTGCATGGACTGTTCTGGGTGAGAGAAGTAAATTTTTTTCTTTTCTAAGCTACTTTATTTTGGGGTCTCTGTTACAGCAGCCTAATACTTATCTTAACTAATACATATTCCCCTCTCTACCTCAGCGGCTTCATGGAAAGTGAAAAAAGACCATACTTTTCCGCGTATATGTATGTGGAAAAGTCAATATCCCTCCTAATGGGTGGCTTGGGGACCTCTCAAAAATTAAGGGACAGGGAAGAGTAAATTCCTGTTCTAAAGCAGCCAGGAAAGAACTATATCCTGTGCAGAAAAGTCTCTCTAGTTCCATATGTTAGCAACTTGGGAAAGCGTGTAGGGTGGAGAAGGCAGCTCTGCTGCTGGGCTTCAGGCCTTAATGTGTAAGATGCCTTTGGGGAGTGAATGAGAGTATTAGCTTAAGCTCTGGATTTTGGGGCTTTAGTAGGCTTAAGACAGGCTTTTACTCACGCTTTACTCTCTGTGGCCCCAGTGTGTGAATTTTAATCACTTTCACTTCCAGCTCCGTCCAGGACACATTTATGACCCGCCATTGTGTGAGGTGAAGCCCTGGTGGCACAGAGG
This sequence comes from Trichechus manatus latirostris, assembly GCF_000243295.1. Lineage (NCBI taxonomy): Eukaryota > Metazoa > Chordata > Mammalia > Sirenia > Trichechidae > Trichechus > Trichechus manatus. Next base: position 5,432,892 of record NW_004443965.1, read on the forward strand.
TTAAGAGCTCAGCTGCTAACCAAAAGGTTGGCAGTTAAAATTCACCAACCCCTGTTTCAAAACTCTATGGGGCAGTTCTACTCAGTCCTATAGGGTCACTATGAGTTGATGGCAACGGGTTTGGTTTTTTTTTATCATGTGAGGCTGCACTCCCCAGCTAGGGTGCCAGCTGCCCAGAGTCTATGTCCTATAGGGGCAGGAGCTGCCCTCCAACAAAGCTGATTTCCTGACAATTTTCTGCAACATGGAAAAATTGTGTATAGGTTTGGATTAATATCAACCAATATTTGAGTCAGGTGGAAGACATGGATTTGTTATAAATTTGTTAGACTACATCTTTGAATCAGTTATTTTGTTGGAACTTACAGGTTTGACAACTTCTTTCTGATTCTCAACCTAGCTCTTCCCTAGATTAAGGTTTATTGATAGAAAAATTTGGAGATTTGCATTATTTCTTCTTTGAAGGTCTTGCTCATAAATACTGAAGCTTCACCCATGTATTACTCTTTCATACCTTGGGGCCCATAGGTGGGTTTGTGGGGGCCCTGAAACCTCTGAAGTTGTTTGCAAATATATTCACTTTAATTGAAGGAGGGATCTAGAACCTCTCCAGTTGTTTTTTTTTTTTTTTTTTTTTTAATGCGAGATTTTCTACCAGAGCTAGTGAGGACAATTAGGAAAGTGATAATTCGGATAGTAGTGATTTACCTCCAAAATCCTCCTCTGTCAAGCCTCTGACTACCACTAGACACACAGATAGGAAAAACCATTTATCTAGGCAAATCGCCTCTCCTTGCAGTTCATTTTTAAAATGGAAACATTCCAGGAAGGGTATTACATTAGCTTCTAACACCTAATAAAATTAATGTATCAAATCACTTTCTTCCTCAGGATCTCAGGAAAATACTGATTGAGAAGGTGGGAGGGTCAGGAGCACACAAAAACTGAGCTACTTTCCAGGTTTACCTCTTCTTCCACCAGCCTGCAAATAAATGCCTGATGGCTACAGTCCACCATGGTGGAAAAGTTCAGCTCAGGGCATGCTGGACTGTAAGCTCCACCAAGTCAGGGATCTGTCCCTTTCATTCACCTGTCAGTGCTCAAAACAGAAATGGGCCTCCAACCCAGACCAACACACTCAGGACATGCTGATCGGATGATAGTCACTTTGTATGGTTAATGTGAATTTCCTTTTCTAAATGAGAATGGTAGAATTGTTCCAAATGATGAAACTGAATCTAGGAAGGGGTTTATAATCTAATTAGAAATAAATGCTGCGTTATCATTACATCTGGACATTGGGGACATGCATATGTACGCACCTTGATGTAAAGAAGTCTACTGAAAGGTCAGAGCTAACACTTTAGGAAATATTTGAAATGATTTGAAACTTTTTTCAATGAGGTGGCTAAAATACAGAGTTGTTGCGTTTTTCGGTACTTTAATAAAGTTTGGAGAATAACGTGGTGAGAATGAGAACCCCCAAGGCGCTGGGAAGATGCAGCGTGCTGACGCCTCTTGGAGTGGTGTACACCTGTCCCCGAGCACCTGTTTGTTGTGACATTCTTGTTCCCTTTTGAACTCACATTCACCTGAGAAGGCTTCCACCTGCGCCCAGAGGTTCCCTGGGCTGCCCTGCTACCCGCCCCACCCGGGGGCTCCTCGCTCAGATCTGCTTCTTCAGCGCCCAGTCCCCTCAGTGTTGTTTGTTCAAATCTGACTCCCGACGCAGAGCAGGCCTTGCTGGCGGGGCCCCAGAGCAGCCGGCTGATGCCCTCGCCTCGCCTCGCCGCCTCTGCCGCCCCGCCCGGCCCGACGGTGTGGCCGGCCGGAAGGACCAGGCCGCGGTGGGCGCTGCGCCCCCTGGGGGCCGGACGGGGCGGGCCCGAGTGCCCCTCAGGTGCGCTGGGACTGCGGGACAGCGGACAGGCAAGGCAGTGCCACTTCGGGCGGGCGGGCCGGTCCTGCAGAGGAGTTGGGCGATTTTGTAACTGCACCATCCACCCAAGCCTCATTACCACCTCTTAATGAGACCCCTTTACTCCGTGACGTGCAACCGCTCCATCTCATTAAGGAAATCGCTCTTCAATGCTGATTATTTTATTTGCAGCCATAATTATATTTCTTTCGGCTAAATCACGGTTTAATCGAGCCCACATGGAGGGCAGCAGCACTAATTACAGCGGGGGATGCGGCGGCGGCAGGCGCGGGTCGGCCTTGGTGTGGGGGCCGCATGGGGTGC
>NW_004443965.1:5435233-5475576 GCF_000243295.1 Trichechus manatus latirostris
CGGGGGCCCGGACTCAAACACAACAACTTATTACTTCTAATTCCCCGACTGTCACCAAATCACCTGCACGAAACAAGAATCTAATTTGTTAAGCTGGCATGTCTGCAGATGGAAGATCGATCTTCTCTGTAGATTTCTCTAATTGAGTGAATATAGAGGCCCGGAATTAGCTGCACTCAGGCTGCGGGGAGGGGGCAGTGGACATGGAAGGCGGGTAGAGAGAAAAGAGGAGAAGGGAAGGAGAAAAGAGAGGAGAGCAAAGAGAGAGAGAGACAGGAAGAAAGGAGAAGAGAAGACGGAGAGAAAGAAAGGACGAACGGAAAGAGAAGGAAAGAGTGAGGGGACGAAAGGAAGAAAAAGGAGGGAAAGAAGAAAAAATAATAAAGAAACAGAAAAGGGAAGCGAAAGCAAAGAGGAAAGAAAGCAAAAGGAAGAGTAAGCTCAGGAAGATAAAGAAAGGAGGAGAAGAGAGGGAATACTGTTTGAGGAAGGCTTATTACCTCCTCCTTCCAAAAAAAAAAGAAGTATAAAATAGCTGCAGAAGCTGAGGCCAGGTGTCAATCGTAAACCTGGGACTAACTGCTTTTGAAAAGAAAAAGGTTGGGACGGTGCAGCCGGGCGGGGAGCGAGGGGGGAGGGAGCGAACGCCGGCAGCTTGAAGAAATGGCTTACAGAATTACATTTGTTTTTCTTGTGATTTTATTAAAAGTCACTCCTCATCTCCAGAATGCGTGAAAATATCTACTTTCCACTCAGATACACCGCATTAACTTGTTGGAGGCGAATTTGTTTGTTTGTCTATTTTATTTATTTGCTAGATAAGATTGATGCAGTCTTATTAGCGCTATATCTAGTTATAGAAAGAGATCAGGAAGAGATGTTTTTCTTTTTATTCCAATTACTAGCCTTGTCACCTAACCGAATAACTGATACATGATTATTTATCCTGAGTAAATAGAAATCAGAAAAGCAACGAACTTAACACATGCTAATTGGGACCGTTAAAATTACCCGGGAAAAAGCAAAAAAGGGGAAGTGAAGTACTGAGTCAAGCGGCTGGTACTGATCGGTCTTTGTTTTGTGCCGAGCGTTCCGCGTTGAGGGCCACGGTGGCAGTTGTTAGAAGGGGAAGATAGCAGTAAAATATAAGCAAGGCAAGAGACCCAGCTCCTGGGAAGAGTCACGCAGGTGAACTGGCTGATTGTAGTTTGCAAATTTGAAAGTGTGGGAAACTTTATTGCAGCAAAAAAAAAAAAAAAAAAAAAATCATGTCGAGTTCGTGAATCGTCACAGGCTTCCCGGAGGGCTGAGAAATCGGACTCTTTTTTAGCGAATTTTCTGCTCCGCCGCTGCCCCGAGTGAGCAGCAGTGAACACGCACACACAAGTACACGCGTCACGCATACGCATCCCGGGTCCCTGCGCTTAAAAAAAAAAAAAGCCGGAGTGTGGGTGCTTGGCATTTGGCTCCAAGGCGTTTAGAGAGCAAGGGACCTGTAGGCAACGAGTTTTGGTGACCACAGGCACCTGGAGCAACATTATCCCGACACCTCTTGCTGAGAGTGGCCTGGAATCTCCTGCACTCCCTGCCGGGGGAGCCCTGGAGAATGCCCGTTTGGGCTGGGTCGAGGACTGTTTGGATGGGTTAAAGGCTCTTCCCTCAGCCCTCGAGAGCCCTGGCCAGAAGGGGAGCGCAGGACGCTTTCACAGGGATCTGGCCCCAGCTCTCAGCCGAAGCTTCTCTGGCTGTGGTCTCCGCCCCGAACCTCGAGAGAGTTCTTTTACGCAGATAAGTGTGGAAGTGCCCGCCAGCCCTTTCATCACCCCTTCCCAGTGCTTTGGCTGCCCGCTCCTAGATTTCCTTCCTTCAGTCACTCCACCCTCAAATTGAACCCCCCAAAATAAGCCATATACCGAGCAGTCCCAAATTTCATTGTGGCCATATGTGGACCAGCGACCCGTTCCTGGGACGGGGTAGAGTGAGGGTTGGGGGGAAGCTGGAGCCTTCAGTTCTGGCACCTGCGGTGGGATGTGAGAGAGAAGTAGTCGCCATTGTTCTAAATAGAAATACTAACGCCGTGGACTTAAGAGCTTCTTTTATTTTTCTTGTGTACTTGCCCTCTCATCCTTTATTCTTTTTCCGGCTCTAAAGTAGGTCTGGAACACGATCTGATTTGCCATTGCATTTGCGTTATTGCATATCTGGAAAAGTAAACAGGAGTGTTCAAGTCACTTGATTTGTTTTCTGTAAGCAAATAATACCCAAAAGCATGGCTGTAATTTACCACGAATTAAAATTGATTCTTTTCATCAGGCAAGAAAATAGGAAAATGTGAGATCGTTAATTATTGAGGGAGGCACTCCTCATTAAAGGGAACAATGTTACAATTCAGCATTTAATAGCAGGAATGTGAATAATAACGCGCCATATTTCAGCCCACTGTCTGCAAAGAAAAGAGAGCAGTTTACAAACAAGTCAAGCAGCGGAAAGTTACATTTAATAAACACCCGAGGCTTCTGTAAGTGGAAAAAGCAATTAGGGCGCTGGGCACACTATCCAGTTTTTCCCAGAGCACCCAGTATGTATTTTTTATTGTCTCTGTTTCTATCTCTGTCTCTACAAAGGATTCACAATGAACGCAGAAATATAATTAGAGAGAACATCAGAATTAGAAACCTAATCAGCATAAATCTATCTTCAAGGTATTTGGTGCCAGGATCTCCACGCCATCCCATCTCCCAACCCAATCACATTATATTTTCTAAGTATTACTCTGGAATGGGACAGCAGAGCAGCACGAAAGACAGAGATTTTGCAGTTGCTGTTCTTGTAATTTACATAATCAGTCATCAAGATTTTGTTTTAAAATATCTATATATCTCCTGTAAATCTGACTTCTCTCAAAGCCTTAAAGTTCCCTGGCTCTGTCTGGGCGCGAGGCCCGGCGGAAGCAGGAGCGGGTTCCCTGGACTTTAAATGCTCTTTGTGCTTCGTTAAAAAGCAGAAAGGGAGGAAAAGAGAAAGAAAAAATGATTTCCCTGTGCATAGCCCCTTGGCAGGCTCTTGTACAAAATTCAATCTCTATTTTTTATGAGAAGTAAACTGTCTAAATAAATTTTATTAGGGGCAACCAATATATTTTCTGGTAGTTCCCTTTGTTCCACTTCTACGTGTGTGTAACAATCTAAAACCTATTTATTGAGGAAAAATCACTGGATCCGTCATAGAAAATCCTTTTACTTTGCTTTGAAGTGATTTCTGAAGACATTCCTGTCATTCCGAAGATTTGGGGGCCGTTGCGCTAAAGCCTCGCCTTGTTAGGGACTTCAGCTCCCATGATCATGTGGGAAATGCCTTAAATTATCAACAGCAATGGGCCTGACCGGCACTTTCCCGGCTGCCCCAGGAACATGGGAAGATGACGGGGAATAAAAATTCTGGTAAACACATCTCAGGCGCTGCCCAGGTGGATTCAGACATTGGCCGAAACGAGCTGCAGAGAAGGAACCCGGAGCGGGGCAAGCACTTGACATCCAGACTATTGTCGTTTTCCTCGCCTTGCCTGCTGGCAGCAGGCTCCCGACACCCGGCTCCAGCCTGCGCCCTCCCCACCACGACGCTCCCCCTCCTTCGCCCCCTCCCACTCCGCAGATTTCCCTTTCTTTTTTTTTTTTCTCCTTTCCTTTTCTTTGTCCCTTTACCCCCCAACCCCTCTCTGAGATGCTTATGCTCTGAAGTCTTGGAAGAAATGATTTAGTTTGTTTATACTGCTATAAAAATCAAGACCAATAGAAAAGTCATAAAATGAAGCGGGCTATCAATCACGCCGCAACATTGTTATTCAGCAGTTACTAACAGAGATGGATAATCCTTTGATTTCGTCCCATTGTTATTACTCTGATGTGTCTTCACATTAACTATTACACATTTATTTATCGACCTGAAAGATACAACAAAACAGTATACGAGCCAGTGCGTGTGGGAGGATGCGTCGCGGTCCTCGGCTGCTCGGGGCGGCTGTGGGATGAGGACATAAAGCGCTTGTGTGCACAGACGTGTAGACTCCGGGCCCCGCGCCCTTTTTCTCTCTCCAGGCCGCGGCCTGTCTTCCATCACTCCACACCGGGTGCGGAACCACAGCCTTGTGAACCTCGGTGGATCTGCCTATTTGAGGGAGGGGGGCGCCGCTACCAGGCCTCAGGTCTGTTCCTCAGCCCCTTTTCCCCACCTCTGCCGCGGCACTCTGGTCTTGGATATCCTACAAGCCACAGCCAGGCGGACAGATACCCCTCAGTGAGCTCCTGGACTCGCTCAGCCAGGTGCGCTTTCGAGCCACCTCCCGGGCGCACGCCTCCCGGCCCGCGGCCGCTGAACTGCCTCTTTGCTGCGCGCGCCCAGAGCTCTAACTTCTAGATTTACGGTTTTGTTTGCGGAGAAGGGACGTTCATTGGAGGGACAGTTTTTGCTTTAGGTTTTAGTATTCTGCCAGGCAGAACCTTTCTCGAAAATCTTAAGGAGCTAGCCGAACGCCCCTGCGGCTCCCAGACACGCCGCCGCCTCCTGTGCTCCACGAAGCCGGAGCGCGCTGCCCCGGCACCTTAGCCAGACATAGGCGCGTTAGCTGCAGCTGCGGCGGCCGCGGAAGCTCGGCCAGGACCGAGGCTTCCGCGAAAGCAAGCGGTCCCAGCAGCTCGGAAGGAACCGCTGTGGCGGATGCCCTGAAATCATACGTGTGTGGTTACGTGTGTTCGCGCGCGCGTGTACACGGGAGGAGGGAAACTGGCTGCTCGAGGTTGAAGAGGAAACAAAACTGCCCCAGAGTCCGCTTTGCCGCCTCCTTTGTCTCTTTGCTCGGTCCCTGTCACACACACAGCTAAGGACACGCACACACACACACACACACACACACACAATTCCTCTCGCATCTGCTCTCAGGCAGCATTTCCAGTGTTTTGTGTAAGTCAATTGGACGATTGGACGGTGAACAAAAAAAGCCGTTTGTTCGGTATTATTTAAAACAGACTTCATAGGGCCACCCTTTTGTGGAAGCTTTATTTGCGCTAAATGAATAATCTTAATTGCATCACTCTCGAATTAAAAATCAATGTTAATCAAGTTGAGAGTGGTACGTATCAGTTTTCATTGTGCCTGGGTAGAGGGCATTTTTCTTGTGTTGCAAATAAAAATACAAGTCAAATAACTTTAAAAGGACATTATGTTCTGCTACAAATACAATTGAAACGGATTGTTTAGGAGCAGATCAGAAATGGTACAGAATTTTGCACTTAATTTCCTCAGTTATCATTTACAATAAGAACCTCCGGGCTTGACAGCCAAGTCTAAACAGTAGTAAATTAGTACAAATTTATACTGATTTTACTCTAATAATCGTAATAAAAGCTTATAGATTTGGCACTAATTACATAAATGCCTAATGATCTTGAAAATTACTCTGGTTAGAAATATATTACTAATCTAAACTTTGTTGTTGGCTGGCTCTGAAAAATCAGAACATTAGAAATGGTTCGCTTCACTTGTGCAAAGCACTTTAAATTGTTCAAGTAGTTTAACATATTCAAGAGGAAAATAAAGAGCATTAAACTTTATTTACAGCCTTAAATGAAGTTGGGAGCCAAGCTGTACTTAGAAACTTTGACCAAAAGAGCCGGTTAGGGGCCGGGATGCGCGCGTGGACCGCACGAAGGAGCCGGATTCCGGAGGGAGCAAGCGGGAAGGGTGGAGCGACCCTGAGAGCGGGCTGGGGCGGCGTCGGGGAAGCCAACTCAGCACAGCTCTCTAGGCCCGCTGCGGGGCTGGGGCTTGGTAGGCCCGGGGCCCAGCCACGGTGCCCGGACCCCAGGCGCAGGCCAGCTAGGTGGCGGTGAAGTCGAGGCGCGGTCCCGGGGCCGCCCCGTGCTCTAGCCGCTTCCGGGATGGCTCCGGGAAGGCAGCCGCAGGCCCAGGCCGCTTAGAGCGCGCGGGCGGGGGCGTCTCCCGGGTCACGCGGGTGTCAAGCCCTCCTCTAGCGGCTGCCCTGCCTTTGCCCACTGAAGATTCTAGCTCCAGGAGACAGAGCGGCGCCTTTGAAGCGAGCAGGACCCCGCAAGGGGGAGGAAAGGTGTGTCCGGAGAAAATCGCGTGGAAGATTTAACCGCGGCCGGGCCCAGAAGCCCAGGGTGAGGCCGTGGCAGCCGTCGCTGCTTTAGCGGCTGCTCGGGGGCTGGAGCCGCCAGGGCTGCAGCCGCCTCCTCCGGGCGGGCGGGCGCGGGCGGGCGGGCGGAGTGGGGGGACTCTCCGGGCGCTGACATTTGCAGGCTGCCCTCCTGATTGGTCCCCTCGCCGAGCTGCTCACGGGTTCATTCAACTGTTAAGCACCTCCCCGTCTCTCTAAAGGACATTATAATGCAAGAAGCCCCCTTTTTAACCACAAACCGAATTTTCTTTCATTTAGGTGATCTATATATGTCTATATCGTATAGCTTATAGCTTATATCTATTTTAAATAACTTAAAGCCGCTAAAATTTGGGGGGGAACAGCTTTCGCTCTGGAGCGGTGCGCGATGCTGTCTCACGCCGACCTCCTGGACGCCAGGCTAGGTGAGTGCGCGCCTCTCGCCCTGGCAGCCAGGAGAAGACGGGGCAGGAAATTGTCAATTTGTTCCTTATTTTACCTTAATGCGCCCTAAATGGACTAATTTCTTTAAAAGTCATTGTGCTGCATTAAAGTTTAATTTGATTTAACATCGTCTTAAAAAAAATCTATGGAATATGTAGATCCAAAAAAGGAGCTGGGAAATGTTGTTAGTTTTTGTTTTTCTTTTCCCCACCCTCTTTATATTTTTGAAAGGCCATCTACCCCGTGATAATTTGTTTGGAGGTGTTTCTCTTCTCCCCCCTCCTGTTTGCTGTGATTTGGGATTTCTTCCTCTTTTTCTGTCCTTTCTTCCTCTTTCTCTCTCCCCCCATCTCCTTCCCTCCTCCTCTCTAAATATGGTCGAGTTTGTAAAAAATCTGGCACGAAGGAGAAGCAACTGCAATCGAGGCGGATTTGTTAAGTGTGCTGTTGAGACTAGAGAAAAGCCAAATACATCCTCACAGGCATCCCGCCTTCTGCACGGGACTCGGCGTTGTCGATGGCTCAGAGGAACACGCCTTTTATTTCTCAGGAAAGAAAAGTTGAATTCCCTAAAGTTTGATTCACTATTATGTCTATAGAGTTTACTTAATGCTGTCTGGGTTGCTGGGCTCTGGGTTTCCGGTTTGGGAATCTTAGGTGATGGATGTGACTCCATTTTCCAAACATTTTCTTTGATTTGAGGGGGAGGCGGAGCTGATTTGGGTTGATTTCGGGAAGTGGAAGATTTGGAGACTTACTCATCTTCCGAAGGTGAGAGGGGACCGGCTGAGGGCTAGAGAGGTAGAGTTCGTCGGGGTGCCAAGGTGCAGGTGGGGCAGCAGCCAAAGAATCTTTCAATTATTTCTTCTTCTTCTTTTCCTTGCCCAAGGATTTGCTCTTGATTTCCTGGGACGCTGGGTGTACAGTTTGTTAAAGGAACTCAGAAGTATGTTTTATTGCCAGGACTGGGAGTGTTTTATTGTGGGAGACACGAAAGCATGTGCTGTTTACTACGCGAGCCGACTGCGGAGAGAAGGGAAACGGCTGGGATATGTTATTCCAGCCTGGCTGTACAAATCCTGGGAAACTCAGCTGAGCACGCCAGGAGTTTCACCCAAAGGGCTAGCGTGGGCGTGAAGGGAACAGAGAATGGGGCTGGAGGAGGACTGCGCCGGAAGAACAGTCCTTCCTGGTCTTGCCAGGAAAGTACTGACCGCGACCCCCTTGCCTCCTCAGGTATGAAAGATGCCGCTGAGCTCCTGGGCCATCGGGAGGCGGTGAAGTGTAGGCTGGGTGTGGGGGGCTCCGACCCCGGGGGCCATCCGGGAGACCTTGCGCCCAACGCCGACCCAGTCGAGGGAGCCACGCTGCTGCCAGGAGAGGACATCACCACCGTGGGCTCTACCCCAGCCTCGCTGGCGGTGAGTGCCAAGGACCCGGACAAGCAACCGGGGCCCCAGGGCGGCCCGAACCCCAGCCAAGCTGGCCAGCAGCAGGGCCAACAGAAACAGAAGCGCCACCGGACGCGCTTCACGCCAGCACAGCTAAATGAGTTGGAGAGAAGCTTCGCCAAGACTCACTACCCCGACATCTTCATGCGCGAGGAGCTGGCACTACGTATCGGGCTCACTGAGTCCCGAGTGCAGGTACGCTGGGCTTGGGTGCCTGGGCAGAAGGGCTCGGGAGGATTTAGCAAAGAGAAAGGGGCATTTCCTGCTCCCGTCTGAATCTTGGGCTGCGCGTCAGCTGCCTCTTCGTTTCTGGGTCGAGTTAGCGCCTTCTTTGTCCGGTCGCCATCTCCAGTGGACACTCACGGTCCCCATCTCCCGCTAGTATATCCACATTCCCGCAGAGAGTCCTCAAAAGCGAAGCCCTGAATTATTCGGCTGCCAGGTTTACGCCTTCCTCCTGAGAAGGAAACCTCCGCTGTCTCCCAAGCGGCTAAGCGGAGTGCGCACCTCAACTGAGCCCGCGTAATTGACAAGTATTTCATTACCCCTAATGAGTTTGTGCTAAGCGCCTGGATAAATCTGGGATGCAACAATTATACACCCAACATGAAAAGGGAGGAAATAGGGCAGAATAGGTGCCTTTTTTTAAAATAAGGAACCACACCCACGTTGCAGTGTGGCTTTTTTTCTTCTGAATATCGCTTTCCAACCCTCTCAGGCAAAACCCCTAGCTTTGACGTCTGCAAGGGATTTGCTTTGGTGGTCTACGAAGGTGCTGTAGCGATCCCCTAAAGCCTGTGAGACCTAGATCTTTAAGAGTCCTCTATGGCGCAGTGGTTAAGAGATGGGCTGCTAACCAAAAGGTGAGCAGTTCAAATCCACCAGCCGCTCCTTGGAAACCAAATAGGGCAGTTCTACTCTGTCCTATAGGGTCACTATGAGCTGGAATCGACTCGACGGCAATGAAGAAGACTTTCTGTTGTAGATACCGACCAGAAGAAAGGACATTACCGCGGGAAAGGTTGACAGGTAGTAGACAAAATCATTACTGGCCCCCCTGTTCCCATCCAACCACCCTCTAAGTTGGAAATTATAAATAACCTAGAATATCACAGTATAACTTTCTTGAAAGTTAGGAAATAAAAGTATAAGCCCAATGAAATCTAAGATTTTTTTGCTTTTTTTTTTTTTTTTTTAACGAATGAAAACAAAAGATCAAATATCTTCTGGACAGATGCTGGCGGTGATACGTCAAGACTCGCGTTTAGTCTTTAGCTATCCAGGGTGCTGAAAATCTTCCTTTGCTGTCTTGGACGTGTGCATTTTCTGTCCCATATCCTGATTGCCAATCTAACTTGTTAAGCCAGAACCGACTGTTTTTCAAAATTAATTTTAAATAACTCTGTTACTTTACATTTGAACTACGAAGTAAGCAACCAGGATGTCCATAATCACAGTGTTGAATATTTCTATTTTTGGCTTTTTAAAGATAGTGTAAACTTGAAAAATAGCATGTGTTCTACTCTTAGAGTCAGCAAATAAATGTCATCGGGGACTTAAAGTGTCCAAATTAATAAGGTAATATTCAGGGTATAACATAATGATTAATATATTTACCCAATATAAGTCTGGGTGGTTTTCTTAGTGAACTCTGGAAGCCCTGAACCACTGGCCATTGAAATTATTCACCAAAAGAGTGTGACTTAATTATGCAGATATATTATTAATGCTCTTTAGAAATTTTTACCTTGCATCTCTTTCTAAATCTGAAACTGAGAGCAAGCCTTTACATATAAATCCAATTTCAATACTTCCATTAATGCTAATGTAATACTGGCATGTTAAAATATTGTAGGTTCAAAAATTTCTTTTAGAGAAGTATTATCTATTAATTTTTGTTTTAAAAATAAAAACACTGTTCCTTAACCTAGCCATACTGGTAATTAGTTTGTATTAAAATAGAACTCATAATCACAAATAAAATATAATTGTACAACTGATAATATGAAAAAAGAAAACGAGGTCTATTAAACTTTATTAGGTCTACCAAAGGTTAATGATAATGATTTTTAATAGAAAAAGTTATAAATGAAATAAAATATAAACTATGTAATAGAAACAATTATTTTCGAAAAGTACACAGAATTTGCAAGAAGAAAGAGACAAAGTACTTTAATTGTTCTAGCATAATGTTCAACCAAAGATAATAGTTTGAGGCTGATGATAGAAACAATTTAATAGAATGGCAATTTCAATATTTTAAAAAATAATGTTTCATAGTTTAAAAAGTAATCAGATCAACATAACCTTCTTAATTAACATTTCAAAATGATTAACATTATGTAATGTAATGCAAAAATAATTTATGGAAAATGTATTTACTTCACAATTCACTGTACCATTCATTGCTCCTTGACCAAATTCAAATTAAATAGTAATTGGTTTATGTTCTTATATGATGAGTACTTTATAGTTTTCTTTATAGTTAACAGATTGCCACATGTTCTTTTTAGTATGTGGGCCATTGCACTGGTTAAAAATGATCTAAACATTTAATTTATTGCAACTGTATTTTTTTTAAAAAAGTCTTGATTCTAAATTATACAACATACTTATTTTCTATTTATACTTGGCATATATCACACTTTCAGGTATTTGTTAAAGCAACTCTACTCACATGGAGGCCAATTCCATGTCTGATATTGCTCCCCTTTTCTGGCTAGTGTAATAAAATCATTCCTTTTATAGCATGCCATTATTAGAAACCAATTTCAGAATTATTTATAACCTGGAATGGCTTATTAAGCAGCAATGCGAGAATCATGCAAATTATGTGATCAAATGCAATATAATAAGCATAATCATTAGTCTCTAGCACGGATTAATTAACTTTCAATATTTTATTTACATAAAAACCAAATCAGTGAAATAACTTCTGCACAGTCAGGCTTGCCTTTCAATATTTTATACGAACAAAAATAATGTGCTGTAATTCCATTGACCGTGTCCCCCAGAATGGCCCTGTCACCTGCCACATCTTAATAGGGGGACAAGCTGAGAGTATTTTCTAGTTTTCTAATGGAATGAGAAATTGCATTTTCTTCCTCTCCCAGCACTATTAAAGTGTAATGAATTCGGCCCAGAGTTCACGGCTGGCTGATCGAAATGAACCTGAGATCTAGGCTTTAATACAGCTCCCCAGATTTCCTCCCAAATCTTCACATTAATCATTTGCTGGATTCCAATGAGATCTTCATAAAGCGTTTGCTCCGAGGGGAAAAAAGTAATATTCTCTCCCTCTCCTCCTCGTTCTCTATTTCTGAGCCATTTATAGCTGGGATTAAACGGGCTATATATTTTAAAATACATTTACAGTATGTCTATATTACTGTAACGGCAGATATCATGAAAGTGGATTTTTAGATTCCAACCTCCATTAGATTCTCACTGTTGTATTAAGCATTTTCAGAGAAGAGCTGCATTTCAAACTGAGTACAAAGTTGGTCTGTGGCTGCGGTTAATATATTTCCTGGCGTTGTCATCTGTGCATTCTCAAAATCTCCCTTAGGTTTTGCCTGCATTTTAATTGGCCATGCCCTCGTTTACAAGTGGAAACATTCACATTTTAAAAACATATGCATCATAGATTGGAACGGAAGTGCTCAGATACCATGCAGATTTTTCCCTAACCCCAGTAAGCCATAAAACATAAAAAAATTTGTAGCCACCATTTGACTACTAACCCTCAAACATAATTGAGCACGATTTTTCCATTATTTCTATAATATTTACTTATTTTCCGTTGTTCTTTTACGCCAGTGCATGAGCAGATAGATCCTAGAGTCAGAAACCTTTCTGCCTGTCGGATTTTCTACTAAAATGCTGCGAAGCAGTCCCCCACCCTCCTTCTTTTCTTTTGCTGCTCTTACTGCCACCCATACCTCCCCGTCCCGAACAACCAAACATTTCGGGATTCACTGGTCAAAGCCTTAGCATAACGTGCAGGGTGTTAAAACCGGTCTTGAATTTATAGATACCTGTCAAAATATATGTGGGTGAGACGTGTGAGGTGTGAGGACCGTTTGGACACACCTACCGTCCCCGTCTACGGCTCCATCCCATCTACCTCCCCACAATTCAGCGTTGGGTGGGTCCTGCGAAGCGACCTGCGGTTGCTCTCAGCCAAAGCCTGCTAACAGCACAAGCCGCTGCGGGCCGCCTAGATCTTGTCCACCCTAAAGGCCTCTGCTGCCTCATTAATCCACCGCGCCGCCAACTCGAGGGCTGCGCAGACACTAGGGTAGGCAGTCAACATAGGAAATGGGGTAGAAACCAGAGAAAAATAAAGTGGTGGGTGACGGCGCAGGTATGGCAGAAAGGCCAGGGCCGGCCCAAAGCCGGGCGAGAATTCTAGATAGCAAGGCGGTTCACATTGGTAAGCGAAGAGGGCGTCTTCACTTGCAGGGATATGAAAACATCGCTGTGCATGGCTGGTTTACCGAGATTGGGGCAGGTACGTCCATACTCATGATACTCTAGCTTGCAGAGTAAACACTAAATAGATTGAATTAACGGATGAACAACCTTTGGGCCACGAATATGGTGGTCCATTTGAGTTAGCCAGATTCTAAGAGGAAACTCAATCAGTACCTGAGCAGTGTCCCACATCATTTATGTTTATGCACAGTAAACCTCCAGCTGACTAGATGTTAAAACTGCAAGGCTGCCAAATAGGCATGCTGGCAATTATTTAGAGAGCGAGACACACAGAAAGAGACATACACACAGAGGAAGAGGTATCACATTTAAATGTGTGGGAAAGGGAGGTTATCTTGGTCAGGCAGCTTACTTGATATATTTCGGACAGAACTCTTCCCCCTTGGTAGTGAATTTGACACCCATAGGCAAATTTGCCTGGTAAGGTCTGATATTCCTGGGCCATGGTTAAGAAAGAGTCAGAGGCTCATTTTCATTTGGAATATATTTTATCAAATATACTGAAAAAGACACCTGGGTATGCTTAAGCAAAATTAAATTTGAGCCATACGTAGTGTGAGCTTTAAACTTGACCTCCTTTAATTTGTAGTGGCCAGATAATTTGATTTTCGTCTATAGAGGAAATGGAGGCGACTTGAGGGAATTGAAGGCCTTGGTGCTTGGGATACTCAGTAAGTTTCTGCACAGAATAGACTTGAAGGCCCTGGGGCTGAGGGCTCCAGCAGCAGGTTCCAGCATACCCGCGCAGTCCAGACAAAGGTGTCCTTGGAGTGGTTTGAAAATGAAGCACGGAAACTTGTGGTAGTGGAACCTAGCGCTGTCGGAGGAATCAGAAGACACGGCGGTGACCCAAACAACACTGGCTCAGTAGCGCTCACTTTCCCACACTGATCACTATATTAACCTTTTGCTGTGTCAACCGTGGCGTTAGGGGCCTTCCTTTGTCTTTCGATTTTGAAACTGGCTGTGTCATCCCTGGCCCTTCATCAATTTCCAAATTTCCAGCGTTTCTGAAAATTCTATACCCCATCAGCGCTATAAGGCATGCTATTAAGCCACATGGGCACGCATGTTTATCTTCATTTGTACACCTGTGGGTCGAGCCTTGACACATGCCTGCCTGCAGACCTGTGCCTCTGTGTAGTGCACAGAATGTGCCAAACGCAGGGGCGTGGTGAACATTGGCGCAGGGTAGTATGTTTGCCTGTGTGAAAGCGCTCCAGAGCGCCATAGCTTAGTATCGCGGGAGTCTGCCCTTGTTCGTACAGCAGACGCCAGTTGCCACCAACCAGTGGAGAACCAGGGTCTCCTTTTGGGTGTGAGGGCCTATCGGGGGCCTGTGGGGGCCAAGTGTGTGTATCTAACAGAGGTTTCTCGGGCTCAAGCCCCCACCCCTCCCAATGGCCCGGCTTGCTAACCGTGCCTTGTCCGTCTCTCGCCTTCGCCCGCTCCAGGTTTGGTTCCAGAACCGGCGAGCCAAGTGGAAGAAGCGCAAGAAGACAACCAACGTGTTCCGCGCACCAGGCACGCTCCTGCCCACGCCAGGCCTGCCTCAGTTCCCGTCAGCCGCGGCCGCCGCCGCGGCCGCCATGGGCGACAGTTTGTGTTCTTTCCACGCCAACGACACCCGCTGGGCGGCGGCCGCTATGCCGGGCGTGTCACAGCTGCCGCTGCCGCCGGCGCTGGGCAGGCAGCAGGCCATGGCGCAGTCGCTGTCCCAGTGCAGCCTGGCGGCCGGGCCGCCGCCCAACTCCATGGGCTTGTCTAACAGCCTGGCAGGCTCCAACGGCGCCGGGCTGCAGTCGCACCTCTACCAGCCTGCCTTCCCCGGCATGGTGCCCGCCTCCCTCCCCGGTCCCAGCAACGTCTCCGGCTCGCCCCAGCTCTGCAGCTCCCCGGACAGCAGCGACGTGTGGCGGGGCACGAGCATCGCTTCCCTCCGCCGGAAGGCGCTAGAGCACACAGTCTCCATGAGCTTCACTTAATGCCGCCGCGCCACGGCCCGCTCCGCCTGCGGAGCCGCCCCCGGGGCCACTCAGAGGCCCTTCTGGTGCGCGCCCTGGCCCCTACACCTTGCCCGGGCCCCTAGTCCCGCCTCGCCCCAAGTCCCTGTCCGGGCCCCCTGCCGTGTCCCGCCCCAGCCCCTGCCCGGTCTCGTTTAGTCCACGCCTTTCGCCTCCACTTGCCCGGGCTCGCCCTAAGCCCCAGCCCGCGAGGCCTCCTCCTGCCTGATTTCGCTCGCCCGCGGCCCCTCGCCCCTAGAGAGCTCCTCTGCCTTTCCCACGCAGCTCCTCCCTCGGCCGCATTGCCAGAGCCCCACCCCATCCCTCGCCGCGACCCCCGGCCTCCCGCTCGCACTTGTCGTGCTGGCGCGCTCGCCGCGCCCTCCTCCCGGCCTTCTGTCTGGCGGATTCCCACCTACATCTTAGACACGACGTCCACGGTCCCCTCGCCCGCCGCCTCCCTTCTTGTCTCTTCTTTCCCCGCATCTCACGCCCCTCCTCTCGTGCCCGACCAAAAGCATCCTTCCCGCCATTTTGCTTACCAGGGAGTCGACTCAGGATCTGAAATCAGACACCAATGGACTGGTTTGTGGGCAGAAACACACACACTAGCACTCTCGCTCACTCTCAGACAACACGAGCGCGCGCGCGCGCGCACACACACACACACACACACACACACACACACACAGTGCACCTAGCTCACACACGGACGTGTTCAAGGGACAGCACAATGTTAGGGATTTTTGTCTTAAACGAGGACAAGCACCCGCTATCAACCGCCTCATCCGAGGGCCCAACTGATATAATTTGATTTATCCTTGTATTCTTCCTTCGAACTCCTCTCTTTCTTTCCTCTGCCACCATCCTACCCTTGCCCTATCCACCCAGTCACATCCATGTGGCCCTCTATTGGCTTGCAAAAGAACGCTTTTATTTTATCTTATTTTTATTTTCTTAGGCACAACTGTGTGAGGGTATTGAAGGGAAGGAAGGCTTCTCACGAGGAACAAACCAGTGGATTGGGTGGCTGGAGTAGACTAAAAAAGTCATGTGTTGAAGAAGAGGTGATCTTACCCATTTTGATAAGTCTTTACAAGAAAAAGTAAAATAAGCATTCAAGAAAATTTTCCTTTTGTAAAAGCAAAAGCCACATCTCTTTTCTGTACCCTTCAGGAATGGAGTTTGTTTGCTTCCTTTTCCGTTTCTTTCTTCTCACTGCTCTGTGCCCTTGGTTGTTTTGTGGTCGTCCTGTCGTCCCTTGTGACCCTTGGCCACCTCCCTGGCCCCTGCCGGCCACCGGTGGGTGCACTCGGACATCTACAACCCTGCAACTTTGTACAGAGAAACAATCAGCTCTTTCTGCATGTGCTGGTCAAATCCAAACCCAGAGAACAGAAGCGCTTTCTAAGAATGAACAAACATGTGAAATAGGATGTTTTGTGTAGATAAAGCATTCTTGTTACATACTGGTCAATTTGTGATATGGTTTAACTTATTGTCTGTGCTTATTTATGGAATTTGGTTTTCTTAATAAATGTTTGAGGTAATATAAAGCATATTATTTGACTTTTCCGGACAAGTTTATATCAAGTTAAATGTAAATGGATAAAATAAAACATTTTCAGTATGTGACATGGAGAATGATGGGTTTTAGTGTGACTCTGAATCGCAGGAGAAGCCCTATGGGAGGAGAGGAAGAGGGCTCGTCATGGGGGTTCTCAATCGGTGCTTCCACTGAGGCGCGGGTTTTTTGTTGGCGGGATCCTGGAGTCTCGGACGTGTCCGCCCTTAAGCAGGCTTGGGTTCAGTTTTGGGGTTGCCCTGCGAGGCCTCAAGCAGCAGAGGAAGCATAGTCAGCCACATTGCCCGGCGGTGTACGGGGGCGGCCTGCAGTCTGGAGGCCCGCAGATCGGAAGTGCGGCTGCCGGGCCGTGAGCGGCTGCACTAGAGCTCGGGGCCTCGCGAGGCTTCGAGCCCGCACGAGGCTTCCGATCCCGAGGTGGGCCTTGGGAGGCAGCTGGTGGCGCGAAACGCAAGGCCCGAGAGTTGAAAAGCTTATCGGGTGAACGGTTTCCCTCGGACAAAGGAGTAGAGGGCGACTGTCGCCGGGCTGAGTGTGTGTGAGAGGGAGGCTGTGGACGGGAAGGAGGACTGCGGTGAAGCAAGCATCATGAGGACTGGAGAAGGGCCGCTGTTGGCGCCCTTGGCCTTCAGAGGCCGGAGCTCTGCCCTCCGGCGCTGCCCAGAGCCGCGGCTCGCCCAGATACGCGGTGGACGCGAGAGGCCGTGGCTCTTTATTCCCCTAGGGCCTAGGCCTCACCTCTGCCTTCCAAAAGACGCTACCCTGCCCCTTTCTATCCCCAGAACTAGACTCGGCTTCAGATACTTGGGACCTCTCTAGTAGGGCAAATGGCTTGTCGGTAGAAGAGGCGTGTACAGAGCGATCCGGTTGCGGGCCCGCCTCTCTCAGGGTCTACCTTGCGGGGCTGCTCGGATTTTCTCTCAGGGTCCGTGCTTGGTGTGAGCTAACCTCGAGTTTAGCCACGTGCCCAGGGGACTTATCCAGACAAGTAGTGAAAATTGCTGTTTCTTGCGTAGGCCGAAGGAGAAGGTTGCGGATGTGTTTTGAACTAGAGGCAAATAGATATTACAGACTTCTTTTGGAAGACTAACCAAAATTAGTCTTGCGATTTGAAATTTAGTGGTCATTATAGGCATTGAGAGCGCACCCCTTTTCCCATAGGAAGAGTTCTCATTTTGGTTGCCACAGAGTGTAAATCCCTCGAACACTCTTGTACTGGAAAACAACTTCCTACCACTGGGCTACATGTGAATTTTAGGAACAGTTGTAATTGTTGCTCAACTAAGACAACACAGTGGAATCTCCTTTATAAGGTGAAGATAAAACGGCACGCATGTTTTCTTTTTCTTTTTTTTTTAAATTGTGTTATCTTAGGAATTTTAATTAGAGGTAACACTGGTAGGTGTGTTCACAGGCTATTTCAGTTTTACATTTTCGAAAGTATTGTTGGTATAACATTTAAATATTAAAGAAGAGAAAAACATGCTTATTTGGGGTTTCATATAAAAATGGAACATTTCTCTATTTTGGAACTTACCCTAGAATTTAGCAGCACAATACCAAATTTCTAAAATACCAGTATATGAAAAATACTTTCTTGTCTTTACGTTTCATCATGTTCTCCCTTATATTAGTGTTCTCTCTTTTTTTAAAATTTGAATTTGTGGGCACTGTAATCTCAAGTCACAGTTAAGAGATCGGTACAAATCACAGATTGCTTCGCCAGTGAGCATGGAAGGTTGTTTACAAGGATGCTAATTTTACAGCTCTTTTTATGCTGCTATAAAGCATAACTTTATGATGTAGGAGTGCAAAAAAGATGCTAAATGGAATCTTTAAAAATTGTATTTCTCAAAGGCAGGGGAAATGGGATCTTTGATTTGAAAAAAATGGGCCAACAACACTGATGAGAAGTTGCAAATCAACTAAAGTGATAGATGCTTTCAAAGATACTTGTATTTCATAATATAGTGGTTATTTATCAATATTATAATGAAAGTGTACAGAGTTTTTCACTTGACCTGACTCTGGAATAATATTTCTATGGCAATAGATTTTCGTATTAAGAATCTGGAACATTTTAAAGTCATATATGCCATTAGCATAAGGGAAGGCAACCTGGCCTACACTGTTAAGGTTGACAGTTTAGTAAAGATAAAAAGCAGAGAGTGAGAATCTCAACCAGAAGCCTGAAAGATTTTTGCATTTTGAGCAATAGCAACAGAAAAACATAACGACAGAATAACACTTCGTATTATTTTTACTCCTTATAAACAGCTGTTCTGACTCAAAACTATTAAAGTTATAAAAATAACTAAATTTCATAAGGGAATAAAGACAATAATGATGAATAATATCAGAACAGAAGGTGGATTAGTATAACATTGCTAGATATCCTGCCTCTAGGAGTTGTACTTTTTACTGAAAAGCCTGTTTGGCATTGGATACTGTCACCACGTGCTAGCTAGAAAAAGTCAAAGTCCATTATAATTAACTGTATGACTTGTTTATTTGAATGCATATATTCATCCTTGTATCTTTATTTTCTCCTCAATATTGGTGCTAAAAATCATGCGCAATATTACAAGTGGCATGTAAGTGATGGTGTAGTAATGATGTTGCACTTAGCTTACCTTTTGCTGATAGCAGAAGAAATGTGATATAGGAAAGCAACCTACTAGAGATGATGTTATGTATTGAATACAAAATAGGATGAAGAGCAATATGGGTAGATCAAGGAG
Source organism: Trichechus manatus latirostris (assembly GCF_000243295.1). Taxonomy (NCBI): domain Eukaryota; kingdom Metazoa; phylum Chordata; class Mammalia; order Sirenia; family Trichechidae; genus Trichechus; species Trichechus manatus. The sequence goes on from NW_004443965.1 coordinate 5,454,127, forward strand.
ATGTGAATAGACAATACAGAAGAAATTCTGACTTTGGGGCAATTTATATTTGATGCCCTCAATGACTGCTTCCCGAGAAAATGAAAATGTGTTTTTAATTTGTATTGTGGACTTTAAATTTTAATTTTAGGATAAAGAAAAACTTAGCCCACAAAGATGTGTCTTCTAGTAATGGTGGTAGTTAACCTGTCAGTTGAAAGAATATAACCTTCCTTTTCTCCTTTTCATGACATAAAGGTAATCTCATCTGAGGGTATTTATGTGAAGGAATAACAGCATGGCATGTGAAACTACTGGCTCATTAATCCTGGCATCTACTTCCTACAGGGTACCTTGATTAGTTAGATTCATTCATTGGGCATTTCAGAGTTTTTGATTTGTCACCATTGGCTAGGTTCGCTGAGTTCAGGCTAAATTGAGCCAGAAGCAATGTTTATTAGTAATTTTGTAGTACAGGCTACCTTGATAATTCAGCCCAAATATCTCATCTGAAAAATATCCATTCACCCTCGATTCTAATGTGGGTTGCAGCTGTGTTCATAGAGAATTGAAAGAACACAAGTGATTGGGCATGTGTTTTCTAAATTATTAATATGATGGCTAATAGCTGTAAACCCATCTTCGTATCCAATGCAGAAATTATGATTCATTTTAAAAATGAAAGCAGTGACAAAGGGGGGCACCCCCTGCCTGGCTTTCTGCTAACTCATCAGTGCAGAGCTTTTGGTACAGGAACCATGGCCTATTTAGCATGTAGCCATTACAGAGAGAAACAGAACAATGCCTTTGGCTTTTCCTTTTACATACTCTATCAAAATAAGGCTTGGATATATAAGACTTACTTCAAAATGTTATTAAGGAACTTCAGGCATGAGCTACACAGAGGGCCATTTTGATGATGTCATTATCAGTCTAAAGCAGACATAATTAGCTGTTTGTGTAGTTAAACTGCATCTTTCATTCACATGATCAAATATCTCAATTCAAGTTTCCATCTTTAAAGCCATATTGTATTTGAGATACACTTGTTGCAGTTTTTCATGCTTCCACAATCCCTCTCAGTTCTGGGTGGAAGTAATTCACAGGTACCAGAAAATATATAATAACCCACATGACATATATAGTATATATTCTGTATATCTTTCACTGAGATGTCATAGGGCTTTATGCACTTTTGCCCACAGTCCTTACTGAATCTATGTAAGAGAAACTCAAACAAGGCTAGATTAAAAACTGCAGAATTCCTTAGTACTGAAAAGACTGATATATGATTCATATGAAATTAAAAATACAAACAACACTAAATTGTGAATATGAAACATAGATATGCTGGAATTAGATATTCTAATTGCAAAATTCTGAATGAGTTCATTGTAGTTGAACTAGTCTCTCTTATTCCTGTCCTTGCTTTGTTGATAACACATGCTTAATCTGCCTGTTAGGTATTCCAACACTGATTTCAGAAATAACATTTTCAGAAGGTATTTATCGCTTTCCCGCCAATACCTTACATTTCGACTGCATTTTTCAGTTTATAGAGCACTGAAAAAAAAACAAACCAAACCCGTTGCCATCGAGTCGATTCCGACTCATAGTGACCTTATAGGACAGAGTAGAAGTGCACCTTAGAGTTTCCAAGGAGCACCTGGTGGATTCGAACTAGTGACTTTTTTGGTTAGCAGACGTAGCTCTTAACCACTATGCCACCAGTGTTTCCTTGTGGAGCACATATGTCATTTCAGTCATCGTGGCAACCTTTTGAAGTAGGTGTCATAATCCATATTTTACAGATGAAGAAACAGACTCATAGAGGCTAAGTAACTTGCCTAGCATCATATACCTAGTAAGTGGCAGAGATCGTTAAGTCAGGTCTTCAGACCTTTCAGCAATACCGTTGTGTACCGATGTGCAGGCATTGTTCTTATTTTTAAAACATTTCCAGGGTAGAAAACCAAAAACTTCCCTTACTTGAAAGTTTAACAATCCACCCTTGTAATTTAAACAAGATAGATGCTTTTTGATGGGACATATAGGTACATTAAAACATGATTTTAAGAGTCTAGAAACACTCTTTTCCTCCTGAGGTCCTCTCTCTCTCTCTCTAGGGGTTAGTTCAAGATAGTTCTGTTGTGCTACTGAGAAGGCTCTTTATCAGTGCATGAGGTGGTTCTATATCAATGGAGTTGTCTTCTTGTGACACAAGTCTGGGCTGATTGCAGGTTGAGGTGTCAAGGAACTTGTGATCTAGCTCAGAGAAGACTTTGAGAAGGTGGCGTAGATGGAGAGAGGATGCTTTGACTTTGTCCTCAAGGGAGAGAATCCTTGTAACTCTTGGTGTTTCAGATATGTTTCTTGTCTGTCCCTGCGAGGTTTCATAGGGAGGATCTTTTTTTTTTTTCCTTTAATTTTATTGTGCAGAATATATATAGCAAAACATTTGCCATTTTAACGATTTTTACAAGTACAATTCAAGTAACACATTCACTATGTCGTGCAACAATCACCACTATCCCTTTCCAAATTTTCATCATCACTGGTGTTATGGATTGAATTATGTCCCCCAAAAATGTGGAGTGTTCTGTATATGTCTGTGAGATCAAGTTGATGGACTGTGGCATTTAGACTTTCTGTGTCTTTATTGAGCTTCTTTCTGGATGTTCTGTCCTTCACAGAAAGTGGTGTGTTGCAATCTCTTACTATTATTGTGGAGCTGTCTATCTCTCTTTTCAGTGCGGTTAGAGTTTGTTTTATGTATTTTGAAGCCCTGCCATTGGGTATGTAAATATTTATTATGGTTTTGTCCTCCTGGTGTATTGACCCTTTAATCATTATATAGTGTCCTTCCTTATAATTTGTGGTGGCTTTTACTTTAAAGTCTATTTTGTGAGAGATTAATATTGCCACTCCTGCTCTTTTTTGAGTGTTGTTTGCATGATATATTTTTTTCCATCCTTTGAGTTTTAGTTTGTGTCTTTAAGTCTAAGGTGTGTCTCTTGTAAGCAGCATATAGACGGATCGTGTTTTTTTTGTCCATTCTGCCACTCTGTCTCTTTATTCGTGCATTTAATCCATTTACATTCAGCATAATTATTGATAGGTATGAGTTTAGTGCTGTCATTTTGATGTCTTTCTTTTTGTGTTGTTGATAGTTTCTTTGTTCCACTTAATTTTCTGTGCTGAGTCGTTTTTCTTTATGTATTTTCATTGTTGTTGATTTTGTGTTTGCTGAGTCTTTATGTTTTTCTTGTTTTTTATTTTGATGTGTAGGATTGTTAGTTTCCTTTGTGGTTACCTTAGTATTTACCCCTATTTTTCTAAGTTTAAACCACTCTTTTATTTCTTTATATTGCCTTGACTTCTTCTCCATATGAAAGATCTATGACATTTTCTTAGTCCCTCTTTTTTGTTTTAGTGTTGTCATCTTATACATACTGACATCACTGTTTCCCTATTTTCAGTGTTTTAGTTTTGATTTATTTTTGTGATTTCCCTGTCGGTTGATATCTGGTTGCTCTGTCCTGTGTCTCTTAAAAGTCTCTCTTTATCTTTGGTTTTGGGAAGTTTGATTATAATATGTCTTGGTGACTTTCTTTTGGGATCTACCTTGTGTGGGGTTTGATGAGCATCTTGAGTAGGTATCTTCTCGTCTTTCACGATATCAGGGAAGTTTTCTGCCAACAAATCTTCAACAATTCTCTCTGTATTTTTTGTTATCCCCCTCTGTTCTGGTATTCCAATCACTTGTAGGTTATTCCCCTTGGGAGAGTCCCACATAATTCTTAGGGTTTCTTCATTTTTTTAATCCTTTTATCTGATTTTTCCTCAAATGAGTTGATGCCAAGTGCTTTATCTTCAATATCGCTGATTCTGACTTCCATTGCCTCAGTTCTGCTCCTATGACTTTGTATTAAGTTGTCTAATTCTGAAATTTTATCGTTAATCTTCCAGATTTCTGTTTGCTGTCTCTCTATGGATTCTTGCAGCCTGTTAAGTTTGTCATTGTGCTCTTCTCTAATCTTCTTAAGTTCCTCTATTGCTTTGTGTTTGTGTTCCTTGGTTTGTTCTGTGTTTTGCCTGATCTCCTTCCCAATATCTTGAAGACTTTTGTGTATTAATCTTTTGGATTCTGCCTCCAGTAATTCTAAGAAGTTCTGTTTCTCTGGAAAATTTCTTGATTCTTTGTTTTGGGAGTTTGCTGAAGCCATCATGGTCTCCCTCTTTATGTGATTTGATATTGACTGTTGTCTCCGAGCCATCGATAAGTTATTATATTAATTTATTTTATGTTTGCTTACTGTGTCCTAGCTTCTTGTTTTCTTTTGATATGCCCAAATAGGCTGCTTGTGTGAGCTAGTTTAATTACTGGTGCCTTTTAAGCTCTAATGTCCTATCACCAGGTAGTTAGATGTGTTACTAGATATGTGAGCCCAAGAGTCCATTTACTTTTCTTGTATGGATTCAGCTCGGGTGTCCAGGTAGTTGGTCACCAAGTGTGTGGTGCAGGCTTTTACCTACAGTCCTAGACAGGCAAGGGTGATTGGAGTAGCACAGGTTTCTGGCTGCAGTAGGGGGTCACGTGCTGAGCAATGCAGGGGGCTGATGGTTGCCCCTGAGTTTCTGGGAGGAAAGCGTGTCCCTGTTCCCTAGAGTGCATAGGTGGGTGGGTTTTACAGCCAGACTATGGGCACCCAATGCTGTTGACTGTAGGGACTGGGAGGCACCACTTATTCTTGGACCCCTGTTGCAGGTGGCTAGGTGGCATGGGTGGAGTCCTTAGGCCCCTGATGTGGGTAGGTGAGGACCCTGCTTAATAGGCACAGTGGTGTCAAATGTCACAAACCTATCACTCCACCATATAGCCAGTACAGTTGAAGTTAGGCTTCAGGTGTATACCCTGTTGTACTGTGCTGATGAGGGCCTACGCTGTTGAAGTGGGCCTACACAGGTCTATGCAGGGGTGAAAGGCATTCAGAGTCTGTGGACCCCTTATGCCTGTGCCTAGGAAGCTGTGCCTGCCCTGAGCTTCTGGCTTAGGGGAACTGGCAGATTATTTTTTACTCTTTGTTAATTTGTTCCCTCTCCAAGGCTGGCAGAATGGCTCAGGGTGTGTGACGGGTCCTACTTCTGGCCCAGAGGATGCGGCAGTTGCTGAAGCCAGCCTGAGACCTGGTGCAGAGCGGTGAGGGAGCAGGTAAATGGGAGAGAGGTTCTTCCCAAATGGAATGTTTTTTATCCATGTGGTAGGTTAAACATATGTACTTATCTTTTGCTGATTGAGTACTACTTTTCACTGATTCTGGAGGCTTGAGTAAACTGTCTGTTGCTGGATCTCTGCTGACATTGAAAACGCCTCCCAAATGCCACTGCTTGCCTCACCATGCATGCCAGCTGACCCAGCCTGCAGGGTGCCGGTTCCCACTGGGTCAGGTCTGGCAACTCTTGGTTGCTTCTGAACCGTCTCTCCCTCCCCCTGCTACTCAGTCCGATCCCTCAACTTTGCCTTTGATGTTCAGGGTTCCTAGATTGTCATATGTAATCAATTCACGTGTTTTTTTCGGGTCTTTGTTGTAAGAGGGACCACCGGAAACATCTGACTACTTCGCCATCTTGGCCCCGCTTCCTCTAGGCCATGATTCCAAATACTGTGTGATCGTCCACCATTTTAAGATCTGAAATGATTTTCCTATGTGTTGTAAATCCTACTTCTATAGTGTTAATGAGGCAGGACTCAATCTACAAGATTAGGTTGTGTCTTAGTTATCTAGTGCTGCTATAACAGAAATAACCACAGTCGGTGGCTTTAACAAAGAGAAATTTATTCTCTCACTCTCCAGGAGGCTAGAAGTCCGAATTCAGGGTGCCAGCTCTATAGGAAGGCTTTTTCTCTCTGTCGGCTCTGGGGGAAGGTCCTAGTCATCAATCTTCCCCAGTTGAGGAGCTTCTCAGCACAGGGACCCTGGGTCCAAAGGATGCGCTATTCTCATGGTTCTTGTTTCTTGGTGATATGAGGTCCCCAGGTCTCTCTGCTCACTTCTCTCTTTTATATCTCAAAACAGATTGAGTTAGATAAAATGTAATCTTGTAGATTGAGTCCTGCCTCATTAACTTAACTGCCTCTAATCCTGCCTTGTTAATATCATAGAGGTAAGATTTACAACACATAGGAAAATCATATCAGATGACAAAATGGCAGACAGCCACACAATACTGGGAATCATGGCCTAGCCAAGTTGACACACATTTTTGGGGGACACAGTTCAATCCATAACAGTTTATATCTTGAGTCATCTGCCTCTGAGATATAAAAGAGGAAAGCAAGCAGAAAGACAGGAGGACCTCTTTGCCACCAGGCAAGAAGAGCCAGGAATGTGCATCCTTTGGACCCGAGGTCCCTATGCTGAGAAGCTCCTTGATCAGGAAAAGAGTGATGACATGGACCTTTCTCCAGAGCTGACAGAGAAAGAGAGCCTTCCTGTGGAGCTGGCATCCTGAATTTGGACTTCTAGCCTCCTAGACTGTGAGAGAGTAAACATCTCTGTTTGTTAGAGCCATCCACTTGTGGTATTTCTGTTGTAACAGCACTAGATAACTAAGTCAACCTGTAACAGAAACTTAGTGCACCTTAATCAATAACTCCCCATTTTCCCCTTCTACCTGGTAGCTTTGGTCTCTCTGCATTTGCCTATTCTAGGTATTTCATGTAAGCGGGATCATACAATATTTGTCTTTTTGTGTCTGACTTATTGCACTCAGCATAATGTTTTCAAGGTTCATGTCATAGCATGTATCAGAACTTCATTTCCCTTTACAGCTAAATAACATTCCATTGTATAGATGTACCACATTTTGTCTGTTAGTGGACACATGGGTTGATTCCACCTTTTAGCTATTGTGAATAACACTGCAATGAATATTAGTGTACAAGTATCTGTTTGCATCCCTGCTTCCAAGTGTTTTGGGTATATACCTAGGAATGGAATTGCTGTGTCATATGGTAGTTCTATGTTTAATTTGTTAAAAATAATTAATTTTTTGTTGATAATATACACAGCAGAACATACACCAATGCAACAATTTCTACATATCCAATACAGTGACATTGATTACATTCTTCAAGTTGTGCACCCATTCTCACTCTCTTTTTCCAAATTGTTCCTCTCCCATTAACATAAACTCACTGCCCACTAAGTTTCCTATCTAATCTTTTGAATTGCTGTTGTCAGTTTGATCCCATACAGATCTTAAAAGAGCACAAGGCTTAAGGCAAACATTCTTTACTAGTTAAGCTAAACTGTTGTTTGGTTTTAACAATTCAGTGGATATTTTTAGTTTAAAGATTATCTCAGGGCAGTCATTTCAGGGGTTCATCCACACTCCATGGTTCCAGAAAGACTGGATTCCAACTCTGTTCTGCATTTTTTTTCGCTTTGATCAGGATTCTTCTATAGGATCTTTGATCAAAATGTTCAGTAAAGATAACTGGGCACCATCTAATTCTTCTGGTCTTATGGCAAAGGAAGCAGTTGTTCATGCAGGCATTATGATGAGTGAAATAAGTGAATCACAAAAAGATAAATATTGTAGGATCTCACTTATGTAAAAAAACAAGAATAGGCAAATATATAGAGATCAAAGTTTATTAGTGGTTACCAGGGGTGGGAGGGAGGAGAAAGGGAGGATTGTTACTTATGGAGCACTGAATTCTGGTTTATGGTGGTGAGAAAATTGCATTAAGGGCAGGGTTGCACAGCCGACTAATGTAATTGCTGACAGTAAGTTGTATACCTGTAAAAAGTTAAATTGGTAAAAGTTGTGTGATAGATTTACAACAACAAAAAGAGAAGCTATTGAGGCTGCTTAAGTATCACCAAACATGGGATTTGGTTTCTTGGTTTGGAGGTTTAGGGTCATGGTTTTATGGGACATCTCAGTTAATTGGGCTAATATTGTGTTTAGTGCTTCTGTTCTGTCTCCTAATTCATTGCATAGTGTCTGGGGTCTTAAAAACTTACAAGCAGCCATCCAAGGTAGAACAATTGGTGTCTATCTGCCTGGAGCGACAGAGGATGAAGGAGAGTCAGGAATATGTTTAACTTTTTGAGGGACTGCCAAAATGTTTTCCACAGGAGCTGCACTGTTTTATATTCCCACCAACAATGGCTGAGGGTTCCAATTTCTCCACATCCTCACCAACAGTTGTTACTTTGTATTTTTCTGATAATAGTCATCCTGCTTGGGATGAAGTAGTATCTCATTATGGTTTTGATTTTCATTTCCTATAAAGGGATCTTTTTTTTATTTTTTATTATATTTTATTGTTGTAGTTTAAATGAAGTTTACATTTCAAGTTAGTCTCCCATACAAAATTTTATACATACATTGTTATGTGACCCTAATTGCTCACCCCATTCTGCGACAGCACACTCCTCCTTTCTGCCCCTGACTCCCCATGTCCATTCAACCAGCTCCTAACCCTCTCTGCCTTCCCATCTCACCTCTGGACAGAAGCTGCCCCTTTGTTCTCTTGTATCTACTTGACTAAGAGGCACACTCTTCACGAGTATCACTTTATGTCCCACAGTCCAGTCCAATCCCTGTCTGAAGAGTTGGCCTCGGAAATTGTTTTAGTTCTGGGCTGATAGAGAATCCAGGGGCCATGCTTTCTGGGGTTCCTCCAGTCTCAGTCAGACCATTAAGTGTGGTCTTCTTACTACAATTTGAGTTCTGCACCATCTATAAGGGGATCTTTTGATGTTGGTTCTTTTACTATTAAATAGTCACAATCAGAGTAAGTGGTTTCTCTTTTTTTTGTCCTCTACATATTAAAGGATGTCACTTCAGCACCTAAGGTGCACCTGACCCAAGCCATGGTATTTTCAATCCCCTCATATGCATGTGAAAGCTGGACAGTGAATAAGAAGACTGAAGAATTGATGCCTTTGAATTACAGTGTTGGCGAAGAATATTGAATATACCATGGACTGCCAGAAGAACAAACAAATCTGTCTTTGAAGAAGTACAGCCAGAATGCTCCTTAGAAGCAAGGATGGTGAGACTTCATCTCGTATACTTTGGACATGTTATCAGTAGGGACCAGTCCCTGGAGAAAGATGTCATGCTTGGTAAAGTAGAGGGTCAGTGAAAAAGAGGAAGACACTCAACGAGATGGTTGACATAGTGGCTGCAACAATGGGCTCAAACGTAGCTACGATTGTGAGGATGGCGCAGGACTGGACAGTGTTTCATTCTGTCATACATAGCATTGCTTTGACTTGGAACTGACTTGATGGCACCTAACAACAACATATATTGCAAGCATCTTGTCAATCATGGAATCTTAACATTTGAAGACATCTTTGAAATCACCTAGTTTAAATTACCCGACTACAGTTTTTTTCATTTCTTGCCACATGGAAACACAGTCTCTGGTTGAGTACAAGACAAAACCAAACACATTGCCACTGAGTAGATTACAAGTCATAGTGATCCTGTAGGATAGAGTAGAACTGCCCTGTAGGGTTTCAAAGGCTGTATAAATCTTTACTGAAGCAGACTTCCACATCTTTCTCCTGCAGGGCAGCTGGTGGGTTTGAGCCTCTGGTTTCCAGCCGAGGGCTAAACCACTGTGTCGCCAGGGTTCCTTTGAATAACGAGATTGAAACCAAAAAACCCATTGCCATAGAGTGGATTCTGACTCATAGCGACCCTATAGGACAGAGTAGAATCGCCCCATAGGGTCTCCAAGGCTGTAATCTTCACGGAAGCAGACTGCCACATCTTTCTCCTGTGGAGTGGCTAGTGGGCTTGAACAGCTAACCTTTTGGTTAGCAGCTGAGCGTGTAATCACTGCGCCACCTCTGTTATTGGCCTAACTGCCAAAGGATCTTTTATTGGGCCTAGTCTGGCTCCCACTTCTTTTTCTGAAGCCCTGCCTCATCAGGGACTTTCCATCACATCTCTTCAATACTGAAATGCGTTTTCTTTTTAGTCTTCTTTTATTAATATTTATATCAGTCGGTATAATATTAGGCTATGCTATGGTACCAGATAAACCCCATATCTCTGGCTTAGCACACCAAGGTTTCTTTCTTACACCAAATCCACTGTGAATGAAGTGGTTCTCCGGGACAGCTCCCCTTCATGTGGGGACTCAGGGATCCAAGCTGTTTTCATTTTGTGACTTCATCATCTCATTATGAGGTTTCCATGGTCTTTATGCTAAGGAAAGAGCGAGCTGGCAGCTTGTGTACTGTTCCTTAATGTTTTGACCCCAAATCTGCTCTTGGTCTAGTAAGCAACAAGTAGTTACTTGACTTCCCCTAACTATCAGGGGGCTGGGAAATGTGGGGGATTACATGGATATTCAGTGAGCAGAAAATGTCTCTGCCACATTGTATTTTCTCCATGCTAAACACTGCTAGTTCCCTCATTTAACATTTTTTCATACTTATGAGTAAACTTTTTTTTTCTTTTCTTACTGGTAAGACACAGAAATGGAGGTAACAGAAAATAGAAGACATCCAAAGTCTCATGAGCCTAATTAGGGAAACAAGACAAATGTGTTTTAAATAGAAAAACATACAAGGCAATTGTTAATGGTTTGATCACGTGCTAAGTACTCTGATCCATATTATAAATGCAGTAGAAATTCAAAGAAGCAGGAGATTGTTGGGGGTAAAATTCTTGGGCACAGCTTCCTGGAGAAACTGGGTCTTACAGGATAGTAAGGTCACTCTTTAGGATTTTCTTTTCCGCTTTATTGGAATTTTTTTTAACCTTTCCTCATGGGCCTTATTTCAGGTCTATAAAATATGCTTGGTGTGTTTATATCATTACTGAATTCTCTACTATTAATTATGGAGCTAAATTCACTAATAACTAGGCCAAAGCATAGTGGACCATTTGCCAGACTCACTTTAACAGGCATTCATAACCTGATACAATGTTATTTTAGTATCACTGATATTCCTCAAATGGATAAATTGTAGCAGTGTAATTCCCCAATATCTAGCATAGAGTCTGGCACATAGTAAGTGCTCAATAGATATAAATCGAATTTAGGTCAGATATGTTAGTGTTACAGCTCTTAGCATATTGTAGTTGCTACTGGTCTGTTGTTATATCCAGGGGAGGTATTTACCAATTAAAAAATATCATGTATTAAAGGGCTTACAGGAGTATTAAGGTGAAAAATAAACAAGTTACTTCTGACAGCAAGTGAGACAATGTTTTAATTCCCACCTAAAGAGACAATCCGTGTTCTGTGGTGAGCACAGTACTCACTTGGAGTAAACTAGTTACCCGTGGGAGGCTACTTATCTTTTCCAAAGAACTGGGGTACCATGTAGTGTCCTCAAAAAGGTAATTTAGTAAATGATGCCCTGGTATCTTTGAAGAGTTAATATGCCACTCTTAGAAACTCCAGTGACTGGATCATTTCCCGCAGTAGAGGGAGGAGCACAACTTGTCGGGAAACCAGCTGTATTAGATTTCCCTGTTGGACGACTTAAGAGCTTCATTTTCATTTTAAACCTAGTGGCTTCTCTGAGAACTGGTTGTATACCATGAGACATTTCAGATTTGAAGATGTTATGATGAGAATTTTCTACATAGGCAGAAGCACTCCAAAGCGGACCTTAAGGTTCTGGTATGGGTGGTTTTGAGTACAGGTTAGGAGATCGCTGCTTCTCAGGGAGGCGTGGTTTTGCTTTTAGTTACAGGAGAACAGCCTTTGTTTTGACCCTACTGTTGGGGACTTCGAAAAAATGTAGCATAGTTTGGAAAACATAGTGTCATAATCCTTGGTCAGCCACTGCCTGACTGATCTTGGTCCAGTCACTTACCATCTATGAGCTTCCCAATGCTAATCATTTCTAATAATGCTATAATTCTACATGGCTGACTAGTGTGGTATAAATCATTCAAAAAATACCTGTCAGTCAGAGGCCTGAGCTGGTCTTTGTCTAATCTTTCTATTTTAAAGTCATTGGGGGAGAAAGTCTGATTCTGAGTCAAGTCAGCCTTGTGTTAAGAGTGTGAAAAGATAAACATATAACATCAGTGCTTTGCTGAAGAGTTGCTGCCACTGACAACATCCCTAATATCTTTGAAATAGGATCTAATGAAGGTCTTGGGGCTGCATAGGAATATCCAGGGTAGGACAGGAAGATTGGAACATACAAGCATATAACTTTTCATAGACAAATATGACTGTGCACAGGAATGCATGGTGTCTCTATATAATCTAATAATACATGGTTATTCCATGGCTTTGACTAAAAAGGGGAAATCAGAGAAAAAATAGACAACCTACACATTTTCTCGTATAGGAAGCACTCCTTAAATTTGGGTTGAATTAATTGGATTCAAATAGTACCAGTTCCTTGTGTAAAGTTAGCAAGGCACTGTAGCATATTTATTCAGTTGCCAAGGCAATGCCTGGTGTTTATGACCACATGCTAGAATGAAAAGAGTGGGCAGCCTAGTGGCTGCTCAGGTGAGCGTATGTACACAGGCTAGGAAGTATCTCTGCTAATAACCTCTTTGTGTATGGATGAAGGCTAACAGTTCAACTCCAGGAGAAACTGGTGAAGTACGTGAAGTGTTTTTGGGAGCCTTCAGATTTCTTTCCTCCCTGATCTTTTCAGGGTCATAGGACCTTCTTTTTTCAAATCCTTTCCCTTATCAAACAGGAAGGTGACTGTATCATTTACATTTTGACTGGATGAATTTATAGCAATAGGCTAACTCATCCATTGTAAACCCTCTAATTTTAGTGTAGAAAGAATATCTTTATCTTAATCCTTTTAAAGAACTTTTAAGTATTAAGTTGACAGGGGCCTTCTGCAGTTTAAGGAAATTATACCATACCTGAGACTGGCCTCAGATGTATCTACTTTAGTTGTTTGGGGATGCTCAAGGAACTGGAACAAATGTACTGGTGGATGTGTCTTTATTTAGGAGGTGAGAAAACGTGTTTATTTTATTATTCTTTAAACTGTACACATATACATGCAAAATGGGGATGGCGCAGGACCAAGCAGCATTTCGTTCTATTGCACGTGGGGTTGCCATGAGTCAGAGGCTGACTCAGCAGCTAACAACAACATCACCACCAACACACACACACACATACACACACATTCTTTTGTTTGCTGGACATGTTTCACAATAAGAAAAAGAAAAAAAAATAGTAGTAGTAGTTTCCTTGCTCACTCAGTGGCCCATCTTCAAACATCAGCTTTTCTAGAATGACCAAGCCTTTGCCGATTCCCTTGGGGATTGATTGCCCGAAAGCTGCAAAATACACAAAGGCTCTTCTGGCATTGATTGCTTCTCCTAGGTAAAATCTTGGGCTCCAGAGTCACTTGGACCATTTATCTGCCTCCTGGCTATCCAGTAACTTTCCTTTCCCAGTGTGAAAAAACAAAACAAAAAAAACAACAACAAACCACCCCTTTTTCTTCCTTATCTCTATTCCTCTGCTTTGAAATTCCCAGGGTATTTTTACTGCAATGTCCCAGTCTGAGTTTCCTTCTTTCTTCCTTCTGGTAATCCTGTTATTCCTCCCAGACAGGTAATCATCTTCCTGGACCCAAATTTCTGCTGCCTCAGGGACACCTGGAAGTGGAGTCAGGGCTGCAGAGAAGCAGTAGCTGGTCATGTTACCCAGGAACCCCTCAGGTAATTGGGGTAAGGGAAAGAGGGAAATTGGGGGCCTCATGGAGTGTAAAGGAGTCTGCCCTGTAGCGTGGGGATAGGTTGAGATCATACCTCAGTTTGGGAAGAATCAGATCCAGGACTTTTGTATCTTAACTTGTACATATTGTTGATTAGTTTAGCTATTTCCAGGCCTGAGTGCATGGTACCTGACACCTATTAGATTGTAAAAATATTTGCTGAATAAATGATATTGAGGTAATGTGAGGGGAAAATGCAACATTGACTTTGATTTTAGGTGCCAGAGAAGTGAGAGAGGAATCAAATGACTTGTGGTGTAAAAGTACAAATCATAATGGTGTGAGCTGCTTATCTAATTACCATGAAGCACTGAAGCAATTATACGTAAAATAAGATACTATCCAATGAACTTTGACTTTTATTTTGTAACAGTAGTAAATTCTGCTAGATGTTAGGTAAGATGTATCAAGATTGGAAGGGAGGTCACTGGTCATTTAATCTTATTGTTGCTTGTTAAATTGGTCACACAAATTATAGACCAAATGGTCATTTAGCCTCAGATTAGACATCTTCAAGAGAGGGAACTCACCACCTTCTAAGGGATCTCATTTCTTCTAGAACATTTTATCAAACTGAAACTTCTCTCCTTCTGGCTTCTCCTTGATGTCCTACAAAACAAATCTGCATCCTTTATTACTTGACAGGTCTTCACGTGTTTGAAGACAGCTTTTCCTGTTTCCCTTCCTTTCCTAAAAATCTATGAAAAGATAATGGGCTATGGTCAGAGGTGCTAGGGTTTCTCAAGTTATCAAAACATTTATTTTGTGATCATTATTGAATAGAAGACATATTTTATCTGTAAGGAGCATCAGGATGTCTGCATCCTTTCTCCTACCCCAGATGTTTAAGCAAACTGTTTTTTTCAGATCAGTATTTCTCAGTCTCTGGGGATGGGGCATAGGAGTTTCGTTTTGAAGTTTGAGAACCACTGTTTTAATCCCCGAAGCTGCCTGGGTTTGTGAAGTATATTTGATGCCAGTCTCAGGAATGGGTCACACCTGGAAAGTAGTGTTTCTGGCCTCTCAGCTAACAGCCTGGGAACAATTTGAAATCTTTCACTGGCTGAATATTATTAACATCGCCCCTATTAGCTCTCTTCTTCTCATTTATAAGCTCTTTCTTTCCTCTTCTTTGTCTTAGTCATAAATTTCTCAGTTCTGTTTTACACCTCCTCCCACAAACACAATTTGAATTCTTCAGTCTCTGTACCCTCAGCCCTCTCAGGTTGCTTGTCGTGTAGCATAGTCCTTTGCTCCCAGTGGTCACGTTTATGAGCCCAGGCCTATTCTCAGTCCTTTAGATCTCATTGCTCTTTAACACTATTTATTTTTGTGAAGCTTTGTTTATATACAAACATTAATGCATAAAAGAAATCCACCTGTAATCCCTTTCTTCATCTGATTATTTTCATTGGTTTATGTTTCCTTCTAATTCTTATATATGTGCCTATTTAATTTTTTAATATTTATGACTGAAACATCCATGATATGTCTTCTTCTGTACATTTTCTGTATTGCCATGTGCTTTCATATGTATACTTTAATGACTGTGCTGCCGCTGTTGTTGTTGGGTGCTGTCGAGTCAATTCTGACTCTTAGCGACCTTATAGGACAGAGTAGAACTGCCTCATAGAGTTTCCTAGGCTGTAATCTTTACAGGAGCAGATCGCCAGGACTTTTCTCCCACAGAGCCACCGGTGGGTCCGAACTGTGGACTTTTCAGTTAGCAGCTGAGCAGGTAACCATTGTGCTACCAGGGCTCCTTAATGACTATAATATTTATAATTTTTTCTGATTATAAACATGTTCCCTGTTTATTGTAAAATACCATTAAATATAAGCATATTTATTCACTTAAAATATATTTGAATCTCTACTCTGAGTCCATAGTCTATCACCCAGAGTTAAGCACTATTAAGATTTAATGTGTGTGTGTGTATTGATGGATAGTGAGAGAGAAGGAATTATTTTAATGAATCTTTTGTCTTGAGTGATAACACAGTAAAAATCTTGTAATTATAGTTGTGCTGTCTAATATGGTAGCCACTAGGTACATGTGACTGTTTAAATTTAAGTTAGATAAAATGAAAAGTTCAATTCCTTAGTCTCAATAGCCACATTTTAAGTGCTCAAAAACCACATGTGGCAAGTGGCTGCCATATTGAATTGTATTGCAGAAAGTTTTATTAGACAGTTCTGACTCTAGGTTAGGGAGATGTAGAATCAAATTGCTTCTGCTTCTTGCTAAGTTTCATGGGACGTCACTCTGTGCTTTTGTTGTGAAATTGAGCAATGTGAGGGGACAGGGAGTGCTTTTGAAGAAATGCGTATAAATAGGAATTTATCTAGCCATGAGATTTCTATCCAGATTTTAATGGAAAAAAAATTTTTTTTTTTAATGGAGTAAGGAGAGGGGCATGAGGAAGAAGATATCAACTTTTAAGGGTATAAAATGGGAGGGATGTGCAGTCCAGGTTCAGTATTTGTGTGCTTGCTATACCACCAGTTGAATCCCTGTGCCAATGATTTTCTCTTTGTCAATGATTTTCATACAAGTTTTAAAATTCATCTGTATGTAAATGTTGGGGCTATGCCTTGGTCATTTAAAGTGTGTATATGAAGGATGTGGTGAAGAGTGCTGGAGGAGAGCACCTGATTTGAAACAAACGTGTGTGTATGTAATACATACATACAAGCACACTAAGGTTTTCTTCTAGCTGTGTCATAACTGTTTAGGAAAACAATTGTCTTACCACTTACAGCTTGTCTGGTGCCTGATCTGAAATTAGCCCAACTTTCTCTCCAGGGCATCCTCAATTCCCTGTAGATTTAAAAATCAACTATACATCAAAACCCTGTGGACTTGGTCATATATGCTGTTATATTAATTATCATGCAGATCATGATTGTGGATTCTGTATGCAGATATGCACAAAGAAAAAGCTGTTGCAAAAGCTTGAATGCATTGCACTCGTGCCAGGCATATTTATCACAGGCCAGTTATCAAGAGCGCTGATGGAGTTACTTCATGACCTGTGCAGTATGAAGGAGTCCCTGGGTGGTGCAAATGGTTAGTGCACTCAGCAGGTAACTGAAAGGTTGGAGGTTCAGGTCCATTCTGAGGCACCTCAGAAGAAAGGCCTGGCAATCTGCATCTGAAAAATTAGCCGTTGAAACCCATTGGAACACAGTACTACTCTGACACGTATGGGATTGACTCAGTGGCAACTGGTGCAGTATAAAGTATGTATTAGAGCTAGTAGAAAAAATATATATAAACACCTATTGCCCCAACACCCCCAGAAAAAAAAACCCTTAGAAAGCAAACATAGATTGGGCTTACAAAATTTTTTGAAGTTTCAAATAGTGACTTAAAGATGTCGTTAGTTTTTCTATGAGGAGTTGAAATAATTTTAAAACTGAAAAAATTAAAAAAAAAACCTGATAACCTGGTATTTAAATTGCTGACATACTGAGGAATCATATACACTCATCATTAACTTTGTTTATGGCATTGACTGTGAGTGGGTATTATAGTGGCCATTAATTCTTTTAATTCTAAAAAATTGCAAATTATACAAATGTAGAGAAAATAGTATAATGAACTATGGTAGTACATGAACTCCCATATATCCATCACCCAGATTCAGTAATTATCAAGATTTGGTCTCCTTTGCTTCATTCTTTTTTCTGTCTTTTTTCTCTGTTGTTGTATTTTAAAGCAAATCTCAAACATTATACATATTTTAATATGCATCTCTAAAAATATGAATAAATGCCATTTATATCTGGTAAAATTAATGCTTTTTTATATAGTCTAGTCCATAATCGGATTTCTTTGACTGTCTCAAAAATGTCTTTTTAGAGTTAGTTTATTAGATTTAGGTTCAAACAAGGTTCATACATTACAGTTGTTTGTTATATCTGTTATCTTTTTTTTAAAACAATCTAATGATAATTAGTAAATTTAGAGTTGGACAATCTGTCTGTAGTCAATTCCCACTCCTGTTTCCAGCCCCAGGCAGCCACTGATCTGCTTTCTATTTGTATAAAGTTTTCTTTTCTGGGCATTTCATATTTTAAGTCTTTTTTTACTCTAGAGAAGTTCCCTCCTCACCGTGTTTCCACCTGCCATTTACTTACTGTTCTGTAATATATCCTGTGTTCTGGACTTGTCTGTTTGCTTCCTTCTGGTATCATTTAACTTGTTCTTTTATCCCCCTCTTCCTCCATATTTCTTTTAAGTGGAATTTAGCTCCAGAGCAGCACTGTCAGTAGAACTTTCTGTAAGATTGAAATGTTCTATATCTGTACTAACAGTTACATGTGGCTTTGGAGCCCTTGAAATGTAGCTATTGCAACTGAAAAACTGAATTTTTAATTTTACTTTTAAAATAACTATATGTGGCTGGAGGCTACCATTTAAATTTAAATAGATATATGTAGCTAGTAGCTACCATATGAGACAGTACAGCTCTAGAGGCCTAAGTAGATTTCACTTCAACATTTTTGGGCTGTTGGCCTTGTGTGGCATCATATCGGGGCACACAGTGTTTGCTTGCCCCCACTTGTAGCAATGCATGGATTGACTAGTGGGTTTAAGTGGTAACAGCCTGATCTCCATTGTGTAGTTCCGTCAACCTTTTATCTAATAGATTCATCCATTTATGCATATTAAGAATCAATTAATTCACTAGGACTTGCAAACTGGTGATTTTCTAATTCTATTATTCCTTCCACATTAGCCAGGATTCTTTGGTAAAGAACTTTCCTTCATCAACTAGGGCTGTATGGTTACCCTAAAATATATTTTGTATAGAAAAGGCAGGATAAATACTTAATTTTTGTCTTTGAATTACCAGTTTCCAGAGTAATGTGTACCCTTGTTATTTTGGTGGTGTCCAGTGAAGAGATATATTTCTTATTTTTCAGTGTCTTTGTGAACTCAGAGGAGTTTATTTATTTAGTATTTTAATCAATTGCGTTTATTATGATTTTTGATGCTCAAAGTCTCCTATCTTTTCCCAATAGAAGTCCTTTGTGTTGGCTGCTATGTTCCTTTGATGAAACCGCAGGGAAGATTTTTTTTTCTGCCCTCAGTATCATGGGACGCTAAACATGTTTAAACCAAACTTATCTGGGAATACCAGATCTGGAAGAGTCATAATAGAGGAGCTAGTTTAATCTCCTCATTTTTTTAAGAAAAAGACATGACAATGCTCTACATTCTACCTTGGTGAGTAGTGTCTGGGGTCTTAAAAGCCTGTGAGCTGCCATCTAAGATACTCCACTGGTCTCATCCCTTCGGGAGCAAGGGAGAATGAAGAGAACAGGATACAAGGAAAAGATTAGTCTGAAGGACTAATTGTCCACAGCTACCAAGGCCTCCACCGGACTGAGTCCAGCATAGCTAGATGGTGCCCGGCTCCCACCACTGACTGCTCTGACCAGGATCACAACAGAGGGTTCTGGACAGAGCTGGAGAAGGATGTAGAGCATAATTCTAACTCACAAAAAAAAAAGACCAGATTTACTGGCCTAAAGGAGACTGGAGAAACCTTGAGAGTATGGCCCTCAGACACCCTTTTAGCTCAGTGGTGAAGTTACCTCCGAGGTTCACTGTTCAGCCTCAGAGTGGACAGCCCCATAAAACCAAATGAGACTAACGAGGTACAGGAGTCCAGTGACAAGGGCCAGAAGGCAGAAGGGGACAAAGAAGCTGGTGATAGGGAACCCAAGGCTGAGTAAGGATATTGTTGATGTGTTGTGAGATTGTTAACCATTGTCATAGGGCAACATTTGTAGTAACTGTTAAATGAGAAACTATTTTGTTCTGTAAGCCTTCACCTGAAGTACAATAAAAAAAAAAAAAAAGAAAGAAAGAAAGAAAAAGACATGAAGCCTAGGAGGTTGTGTTTGCTCAAGGTTGTACAGCTAAGTAGTGTTTAGCTGGGCATTTACCTATCCTGTCTGGTGTTCTTATTATCACTGCACCACAGTTGCTTCTAGTATGAAAACTGGTTCCACCTCTTGGTTTCTCTGTATCTGTTAGTGTCATCATTATTGCTCTAGCTACTAGGCTTAAAATATGGAAGTAATCATTAACTCCTATTGTCCTCTGTCCTCCTGCCTCATACCTAATAAACTAGGTTCTGCGGAATTTTTTTTTTTTGTAGGATTTATCACGTCTTCCCCCATCTTCTCACTTTTAGTGATGCTATAGTTGGTCAGTTGGTTCAAGTGACGACAGCTTTACCTTCATAGTTCAGTTCCTTAACCGCTTTTTATCTAATGATTACATTCATTGCTGAATATTGTTTTTACTTTATTTCTTCTTGCTCTGCCTCTTGCTCAAAAACATCTCCATAGCCTACAAGAGGTCGCAGACTAGTGGCATGCACCCTGTAAACTTTTTGTGTGACTATCAGAGTGATTTTTTTAAAATGCTTTTTGACAAGGCATGACCTCACCTCAGCCCCTAAGACTTTCTATTGCTTTACCCAGCTCATTTCACCCATTTGCCCTTCCTGCTTGTCCCTGAAGCCATTTGAGTTTGCTGCTGTTGTTATTAGGTGCCATCCAGTCAATTTCAACTCATAGCAACCCCATGTGACAGAGTAGAATTGCCCCTATAGGATTTTCTAGGCTGCAGTCTTTACAGAAGCAGATCATCAGGTCTTTCTTCCATGGAGCTGCTGGGTGGGTTCGAACCACTAACCTTTTGATTAGCAACCTAGCGCTTAACCGTTGCACCACCAGAGCTCCTTTTGCGTTTGCTGCCCTTCCTGGTATTTAGTGTGGTATTCAATGCCCTAAATAATGTGTGTACTCTTATTTTCCCAACATTGTTTCTTACTACTCCCCTATACCAAACCAAATCCTTTGCCATCGAGTTGATTCTGACTAGAGCTACCCCATAGGATTTCCAGGAAGCAGCTGGTGGATTTGAACTGCTGACCTTTTGGTTAGCAGCTGAGCTCTTAACCACTGCGCCAGTAAGGCTCCTACTCCCCTATAGGAGACTTTTATCTGTTTTCTTACACTATCACTCCTTTTCCTCCCTCTTCTTACCCTTATCCGAATACTTTGAAGATCAGCTCATATCCCACCAATGACCGGTTTCTGGCATTCTATGTGGAATTAAAGGATGAGTGAGTTTTTTTCTGGCATTGGTTGGGCTCATAAAATCTCTGTCTTTGAGGAACTCTTACACTGTGGGAGACTATGGAAGGGACTAGTGTGTAAATAGCTAATTTGAATAGTAAATAAAAAAGGGCAGTTGTAAAGAATGATGAATTCTGTCTGGGAGGGCATCTTATAGCTTTTCCTGACTGCCCCAAATCACTGGCTCCTTTCCTTATCTTCTGACTATACTATCACTTAACACTTTTTCTTTTTTTTTTTTTAGCTCTTTATATACTTCTGTACCCTCCCCTGCTCATAACAGGTACTCAAATTTTTGCTGAGAACTATATCAATCAAGGTTTTTTTTTAAGATCGTGCTTAAAATGAAAGTTTATAGTTCAAGTTAGTTTCCAATACAGAACTTTATACACACACTGCTATGTGACCCTAGTTGCACTCCTCATACTGTGACAGCACACTCCTCCTTTCTACCCCGGATTTCCTGTGTCCCCTCAGCCAGCTCCTGTCTCTTTCTGCCTTCTTATCTCGCCTCCGGACAGGAGCTGCCCATTTAGACTCATGTATT
>NW_004443965.1:5476602-5496380 GCF_000243295.1 Trichechus manatus latirostris
ATATCCTTTGCCCATTTTTACATTGGGTTATTTGTCTTTTTGTTGTTGAGGTTTTGCAGTATCTTGTAGATTTTAGAGGTTAGATGCTGATAGGATTTATTGTAGCCAAAATTTTTTTCCCAGTCTATAGGTTGTCTTTTTACTCTTTGGGTGAAGTCTTTTGATAAGCATAAGTGTTTGATTTTTAGGAGCTCCCGGTTATCTAGTTTCTCTCCTGATGTTTCTGCATTAATTAGTAATGTTTCGTATTCTGTTTATGCCATGTATTAGGGCTCCTAGCATTGTCCCTATTTTTTCTTCCATAATATTTATTGTTTTCAATTTTATATTTAGGTCTTTGATCCATTTTGAGTTAGTTTTTGTGCATAGTGTGAAGTATGGGTCTTGTTTCATTTTTTTGCATATGGATATCCAGTTATGCCAGTGCCATTTGTTAAAGAGACTGTCTTTTCCCCAATTAATGGACTTTGGTCCTTTGTCAAATATCAGCTGCTCATAGATGGTTGATTTTATGTCTGGATTCTCAATTCTGTTCCATTGGTCTATGTATCTGTTGTTGTACCAGTACCAGGCTGTTTTGACTACCATGGTGGTATAATAGGTTCTAAAATTAGGTAGTGTGAGGCCTCCCAGTTAGTTCTTCTTCTTCAGTAATGCTTTACTTATCCGAGTCCTCTTCCCTGTCCAAATGAAGATGGCGATTTGTTTCTCCATCTCATCAAAAAATACCGATAGAATTTGGATCGGGATTGCATTGTAGCTGTAGATCGCTTTAGGTAGAATTGACATTTTCACAATGTTGAGTCTTCCTATCCATGAGCAAGGTATGCTTTTCCACTTATGCAGATCTCTTTTGGTTTCTTGCAGTAGTGTCTTGTAGTTTTCTTTGTATAGGTGTTTTACGTCTCTGGTTAGATTTATTCCTAAGTATTTTATCTTCTTGGGGGCTATTGTAAATGGTATTGATTTGGTGGTTTCCTCTTTGAGATTCTTTTTGTTGGTGTAGAGGAATCCAACTGATTTTTGTATGTATATCTTGTATCCTGAAATCTTTCTGAATGAAATGCTGAAATCTTCTATTGGTTCCCGTAGTTTTCTTGTGGATTCTTTGGGGTTTTCTGTGTATAAGATCATATTATCTGCAAACAGGGATACTTTTACTTCTTCCTTACCGATTTGCATGCCCTTTATTTCTTTTTCTAGCCTAATTGCTCTGGCTGGGACCTTCAGCACAATATTAATTAAGAGTGGTGATAGAGGGCATCCTCGTCTGTTTCCGTTTCTCAAGGGGAATGCTTTCAGACTCTCTCCATTTGGGATGATGTTGACTGTTGGCTTTGTAGAAGTACCTTTTATTATGTTGAGGAATTTCCCTTCTATTCCTATTTTGCTGAGAGTTTTTATCAGGAATGGGTGTTGGACTTTGTCAAATGCCTTTTCTGCATCAGTTGATAAGATCATGTGGTTCTTGTCTTTAGTTTTATTAATGTGATGGATTACATTGATTGTTTTTCTAATGTTGAACCATCCCTGCATAGCTGATATGAATCCCACTTGGTCATGGTGAATTATTTTTTGATATGTTGTTGAATTCTCTTGGCTAGAATCTTGTTGAGCATTTTTACATCAATGTTCATGAGGGATATTGGTCTGTAATTTTCTTTTTTTTGTGGTGTCTCTACCTGGTTTTGGTATCAGGGTTATGCTGGCTTCATAGAATGAGTTTGGTAGTATTCCATCCTTTTCAAGACCATAGGAATTCTAAAGACCCAAGGACACACTTTGGCATTATGTTTCAGGTCTCATCATCAGCATTAGCATTGAAGTGTACTTGTCTGTGAAAATCTAGGTTGGGCCTTATGGAGAAAAAAATCTGCATCATACTGGACCATTTCTATTATTAATGTCAGGAAATTCATCCCAAACTGACTTAGGAAAAAAGGAAATGTATTGACTCACATAATTCCAGAGACCAGGTTGGTTTCAGTCAGTGTTTGATTGTAGCTCAAGCATTGCTTGCAGAACCTAGTTTTTCCCTCTGCATCTCTCAGCTTTGTCTTCTGCTCTTTGGGTTCAATTCTTAGGCAGGTTCTTCCTAAGAACCCGTGGATTTAGGGTGGCTACAGTAGCTTCTATCTGTGTCTTTCCAGGTTCAAGTCTAATATAAAGAGAGAGGTTTCTCCCCAGAATTTCCAGCAAGCATATCATTGAGTCTCATTGACTGACCGAGGTTTGTGGTCATCTTGTACAGTGACTAGGCCCAGGGAAATGATGTACTGATTGTTTAGGCCTAGGTCAATAAATGTAGGTCTGAAGCTCCATCTAGAACATACGAACTGAGAACTCGGGAGGAGCATTCTGCAGCGGTATCTTGGGATACAGTTATCAAAGGAAGGAGTAATAAATGTTTGTTAGCTCAATACCAAATGTCTAGACATTGGCATTTAACATATGCTTGTTATTTGCTGTTTGCTAGGCACTGGGTAGGTACTTTCACAAATATAATTTCATTCTTACCATGCCTCATAAGATAGTTATTTCTCTCTCCATCTTATAGGAGATAATTTCAGGGAGGTTATGTCTTTGCCCAATCTCATATCAGTGGTAATTACTGGAACCAGAATTCTAACCAAGGTCTTTCTGAATCCAAGTGCAGTGCATTTCTTACCACTTCCTCTCTGGTGTTCAGAAAACACCCTGAGTGATAGCTGCAGAATCTCTAGAAAATGTTGACAGTCTCTAAGTTATTATTTGAAGATTGTAACACTCATCTAGATGTGTTTGTAAAATGATGAATTAATGATATTTTGAGCTCACTTCTGTGTAGGCTCAAATGGGCTGCATTCATTCATTCAGTAAATATTTGTTGAGTGCCTATTATGAGCCAGTACTGTTCTAGGAACTGAGGATAAAGCAGTGAACAAAACAAGTCCTGTTTCAAGGAGCTTACATTCTAGTGTAGACAAACATGTAAAGAGGTATACAATACCAGGTGATCATGAGACTTTTAATTTAGATTACTAAAGGCGCTTAAGCCCTTACAGGTATTTGCTTGGGCAGGCAGAACCATGAAAATTCATTCATAGTTTGCCTAGTATTGTGTCTGATAAAACTATCACAGAGATTGAAGGCCAAACTCAAATCAGGGCCAGAAGCAAGGTAGAGAACTAACTGAGGTAACTATCTAAAATCAGTCAAACTATAAGGAAAGCCAATAAATTAATCCTTTGTTTATTTTGAAAAATGCCTTTTCCTCAATTTCCTGGATTGTGTTTAGAGAGAGTTTGCCCCCTTTTCACCTCCTTCTCTACACACACAGAATTGTAGACTCTTTAAGCAGTGATTCTCAAAGAGTGGCCTGCAGATCTCTGGGAATCCCCTTTCAAGAGGTCCAGGAGGTTAAAACCATTTTCATAATAAGACTAAGATGTTATTTACCTTTTTCACTGTGTTGAGATTTGCTCTGATAGTGCAAAAGCAGTGGTGGTTAAAACTGGTGGCACTTTAGAGTGAATCAATACAATGGCACCAAAATGTTGTAATAGTAGTAATTGTACTCCTATTCATAGAAAAAAAAAATTGCAAGAAAGAAAAACTAAAAAAAAAGCCAGTTTCACTTAAGAACATCTTTGATGAAGCAGTAAAAAAAAATTTTTTTTTTTTTTAAATTAGATCTCAATTCTTGGGTAAATGTCTTTAATATCCTGGACGATGAAATGGGAAATATGCATAGAGTACTTTTGCTGCATACCCAAAGTACAATGGTTTTAGAGGAAAAACACTTGTGTGATTGATAGAGTTGTGAGATAATCTAGTTTCTTTTTTCATGGAACACTATTTTTACTTGAAAGAACTGACAAACTATGGTCATTCTGAGTTGAGTGTTTGGCAGGCATTTTCTCAAAATGAACAAAGTGAACAAAGCCATCTTTCAAGGACAGTTCCAGGAAAACAACTGATAGTAATTGTTGTCAGTGCTAAAATTTGAGCTTTCAGGTGAAAATTAAAAATTTAGAAAATTTGTATTGGCTAATACGTTGGCTGTGAGCTTGACAGTATCCCAATACTTAAAAACTTTTTGATGGGATTGCTGGTAACATTAATGAATGTTATTTTTAAATGTTTTATAATGAATATGTCAGCATTTAGAAGATCTGCATAACCCAGTGAACCAATATTTTTCAAATGACTAATATCATACATGGGTAAAAGAGCCATTCAAAGTGCAAGACAGACCAATAGATTTTTAACTCATTTAGAGTATGAAAAGTTTGTCAATATAGTTTCAGATTCATATTGTAATACCTTTAAGAAACTATCCATTGACACATTTTGGTTTATTATCAAAGCAGAATATCCACAATTATTCAAAAAGACTATTAAAATAACCTCTCCTTTCCAACTATAACTGTCTGGGGCCAGATTTTCTCCATATACTTTAATCAGAACAACCTATCATGACAAATTGAAGGCAGGCACGTTTATGAAAATCCAGCTGTGTTCTATTAAGACAGTCTTCTCATTAAGTTTTTTTGTTTGTTTTGGGTAATAGTTATTTTTCATAAAATATGTAATTTATGTTAACATTTAATGGGTTTATATTTGCTATTTTTAAGTTAGTATTTTTAAAATTTCTCAGTTTTAATTTCTAATATGGTGAATATTAATAGATATAACCCACAAACAAAAGCTGTTTGAGGTCCTCAGTAATTTTCAAGAGTCCAAGAAAGTTTGAGAACTCAAATTTTGGGGACTGCTGCTTTAAATGGTGGTTTTTTCTTTCCAAAGATCAGAAGACGTGTTTCAGTTCTCCACTTTTCCCCCAGAGTGAACCTAACCAAAGAATTCCCCACAGAAGTAAAAATTTATCAGGGAACTCTTTAGTTAGGTCCTTGCATGCCCCTCTGAGATTATCAGAGCCTAATTTCCAATAATTGAAACCTCATAATACAAATCTCTGGAGCCTTTTATTACAATCGGAGGATTTGGTTTCAGAATTAGGCTGAGATCTATCTGAATAGGGAGGCAAGCCTAGGGCCAAGAAGTAACCCTGGTATGTACTCCAACAAGTGGCTCCTACTCCTAGAGCTCCTTACCTCTTCAGCATGTGAAGTTCCTTCTTTACCTCAGGCTGTACCCTTTAAAGCTCCTTCCTCAAGCTATGGTTGCCAATGGGTAGTATCTTAAATTGGTAGTCTCCCTAAACTCCCTGGCAGGTGGCAGGAGGATGGGAGACATGGCTAAAGAAAAGTGTTCTTGATTTAAATCGTAAATGCACTTTCCATAGAAATAAGTTTCCAGCTGTGGCCAAAAGCAGCCCAGGTACATTCAGATTTAATAGGCTTCTGTGGACTTGCCTGGGAGACTTAGATGTCCTAAGTTCCAAGTAAAATGTTTAGAACAATAACTTTTTTTTTTTTTTTAGCATTTAGAACTTAACTTTTTCCTAAGTTGGAAACAGTTTCTACTTAAAAAGAAAAAATCTTACATTTTAAGTCAGGATAAATATATTACTACAAGGACAGGTAAAATTAAGGACGATCTTACAGTGGGAAAATAGGGTACTTTTGCTTTTTATGAGACTAAATGATCAAAGTTGACCCATATACTGTGAAATTAAGCCGACAGGCAGTAATATAACACAGCAAAGGTAATGATCAAGAAGTGTCTGGATTTCCAGATTTTGTAAAACGGCATCATATTTCTCAGGGCCACTGGCATTAAAAAAAATTCCACAAAATTGTCTGTTTTCTAGTTAAACTGATGCCCTATAACTGTATCTGAAAAGCTAAGTTGTAGTTTTGAGGACACCATGGATGAAAGAGAAAAAAATTACTACCACTAGTAACAGATGTGAAATTACATTAGATAAATATAATCATTAGTTTCAGTCTCACCCTAGTTAATTTGTTTGTGGAAATGTGCAACCCATTATTCATTAGATAATTTTTCACACATTGATTAGAAAGCCATGTCGAATTGTGACCCTGCACATTTGGGCTTACCTATCTTGCAATGAAGTATACCGCTTACAGTAGTGGAAATGGGGGACAAAATGTTTATCTCAAGCTGATTTTGTGCCAATAAATAAAGTAAATCAATAGCCAGTGAAGTGTGAACAACATTTCTCTGCTGTATAATATGGTTTTGGGGGCAATTTGACATGCT
This sequence comes from Trichechus manatus latirostris, assembly GCF_000243295.1. Lineage (NCBI taxonomy): Eukaryota > Metazoa > Chordata > Mammalia > Sirenia > Trichechidae > Trichechus > Trichechus manatus. The sequence goes on from NW_004443965.1 coordinate 5,482,771, forward strand.
ACAAGGGGAAACAAGGGTCTTGAATAGAAAGGTAATAAAAGCAAATCATGCTGGTAACTGTTACTGAAGTCCTGTATTTTCTATACTTGGGCAGCTTTAAGATGTGAAAAATAATGCACATAAAATTATAAAAATATTGAGGCAACTCTCCCCTATGTTTATAAACATTCTTTCTTATAGTTGAACTTTATTTTATTGGTCATGCACTCTGTACCTGTGACAAATCTTTTCTCTTTTCTATTTGATCTAATTTATTATACAAATTCAAATAACTTTTTATAGCAAATACAGTACAAAGACCTTAAATTTCAAATAGATCTCATTAACATTCAGTAAGATCTCATCATAATTTCACTTTTTTATATTCATATAACTCCTAGAGTAATCAAAAATCTCTCTCAAATTTTTAATTTTTTTTCTGTCCTGCAGAAGGCTTCAGAGAGATGCCCCATTTTCTCAGCTTGCACCTTTCTCACCACCTCAGATCTTGCAAAACCATAAGAGGAGTCTGTCTTGTCCAAGTCCATGAATTTCTTTTCCAATCCTCTGAAGGAGAATAATGATATAAATGCATTTATAAAGTGATCTTCTTGTGAGTTTGAACCTCAGATGTTGTCTTTTAAATTAAGATGAAAATAACATGCTTTTTCACATAATTCAGGCTTCATTCAAGTAATTAATGGTTAATTAAAAGCAGGCTTTTTTCTGTAGGTCAGACAGTGAAGAGCTATGTTACGTTGCCATAGAAAGGAGAACCTTGGGCTGTTTGGTTTCCAAAAGGAGCAGCTGCCTTCTGGCCTTCTTGGCCTAAAATCACAGTCAGGGAAACCTGTCGATTCTAAAGAATAATGGTTACTGGTGTCACAGAGACAGTGTTTTGTTGCTCAAGAATGTTATTTCCTTGGAAAATTCTATATGCCATTGTTAGAATTTTAAAAAAATCAAGGACCACAGACATTTTTACAACATATGCTGACATGTAGTATATTTAACTATTTATGCTCAATGACTTGATTCATATGAAGAATCTTGCAAATATTTATATTGCTTTTTAAAAAGTCATTACATTTTAACCTTTTTTTTTTCTGTTGTTGCTTGTTTTGAGATCCTGCCTCTCCTTTTTTTCTAATTTGAACAAGGTTTCAGTTTACAACAGATTAATTTTAAAAAAATCTAGATTTAAGCAGAATTATTATATGTTATGAGCCCTGGTGGTGCAGTGGTTAAGAGCTCGACTGTTAACCAAAAGGTTGGCAGTTCAAATCCACCAGCTGCTCGTTGGAAACCCGATGGGGCGGTTCGATTTTTTCTTGTAGGGTCACTTTTGCTGTGAGTCGGAATCAACTTGATGGCCACAGGTTTGTTTGTTTTTTAAATTATATGTTATAAATAAAAGAAAAGATCCTGTTAGCTTTAATTTCCCTTTTGAATGCCAAATTAGCAGAAGTTTAAGTATTTATGAAATCTACTGTAATCTAGAGACTATGGATGAGATAGAATGAGCCTTAGGTTGAGAATCAGAATATCTGTATTCAGTTCCTTGCTCTGCCAAGTAAGTCATGTAACTTTTCTGGTCTTGGTGGACTAGATCAGCTTTAAGTCTCTTCCAGCTTTAATATTCTATGCATATAATATTTTACAAAATAGCATCATATTATATACATGGATGAGTAAACATAATGACTCAGACAATAATCTACTTTTATAACCTGCTTTATTTATGTTTAATATGTGGTAAACACTTTTCTATGCTACTGTGTAATCTTTAACATCGTTTATAACAGCTATATCATATTCTGGAGCCCTGGTGGCACAGTGGTTAAAGAGCTTGGCTGCTAACCAAAAGGTCGGCAGTTCGAATCCACCAGCTGCTCCTTGGAAACTCTATGGGGCAGTTCTACTTCGTCCTCTAGGGTTGTTATAAGTCAGAATCAACTTGACAGCAGTGGATTGGTTGGTTGTTGGTTATATCATATTCCATTATATGCTTTTACTGTAATTCATTTAACCATTCTCCAGTTGCTGAAAACAATCCAAGCTACCATCATAACTCTCCAGAAATACCGTAACAGTTTATTAATTGGTATTCCTTTTTCTGCTCTTGCCCCTTACAGTCTATAGTCTCTGTAACTAGAGAAATCTTTTTTTTTCTATTAGTAATTAGATACAGTATTTCCCTGCTCAAAACTTTCCAGAGTTTCCATCTGCTGTTAGAACAAAATCCATAGTCCTTATGTGACCTTAGCTTTTTTTTTTTCAGTTTTAAAGTATTATTTTAAAAAATGTTTAAATAAAAATGTCCTATAATTAGATTATGATGATGGTTACACAGCTCTGTGAATATACTAAAAACATTGACATACACTTTAAATGAGTGATATGATTATATCTCAATAAAGCTGTTAAAAAGGAAAGAAAGCTTTATAGAATAATTCTTGGAAAATGATTAAAGAAATCTAAACTGTTTGCTTTATTATGTGATACCTTGATTTAAAAAGTATAATGCAGAGGCTGCTGGCTAGTGGAAGCCACCAACTATGAGTCATGAAGCTAGATGTCTTTAGCTGGTACTCTGCCCTGTTACTTATTTATAAGGTGATTATTACGTTGGTGATAGGGTGTATTTATACTTTTCCAAAATTAGAAATGTTAACATAAGGGTGTGATGGGGGAAGGGTTCAATAATTTTTGTTGGATTTTTTTCCCCCTATAGTGCTAGTTAACTGGAGAAGTTCAAGGAGGAATTTTAAGTCCCCTGAATTCTTCAGAATTCTCAATTTAAAAATTTAAGAGATGAGGCTGACAGTTCTTAGCTTATGGGAGGAATTCAGGCAGTTCTATGTACATAACAAGCATATGTAAAGGACTTTCAAAAAATTTCACGTTGCTCTGATCAGACTGTTTTAAGTTGGGTCAGTTTTTATGCTGTTGAGGAGGTTTCCTCCTTTCAGTTTCCATTTTGAGAGAGTCAAATCAGCATTAGGTTTTCCTGGGTTCTGAGTAACCTTGGAAAAGGGTCCTGGCCTTTTAAGGTTGTGAGGAGAGGAATCTTAAAATATTCATTCATTAATTCAGTAATGAATATCTGTTGTGTGCCAACTATTTTGATAGCATTAAAAATTTTTTAAAATTACATGGATTCTTCTAGAAACTCACAGGGTTATGGGGAGATAGATACATTCAAGTAAATCCAAGGATTTATTGAACATCTGCTGTTTTCCCAGGACTGTGCTAAGAGTTGGGAGTGCTAGAGATGCAAGCCTTAGTCTCCCCACCCACATTTCCTTCTTAGAGAATCTGTTTCACTCAGAGCCTCTGTTGAAGCCTTGGACATAGGAAGGTACTGGATCAGAAGATTCCTGACCCAGGGAAGACAGATCCTTAGTCTGGGATAAACCAATCAGAACTTCTCTCCTAAAACCAGAGACCAAGTCAGTTAAATAGTGGTGGGTTCTGAAGCTATAAGGTGGACTCTGTAGCCTTAAGTTCCATACATTTGGAAACATGCAGCTCTCTCGGTCTGTGTGTAAAAAGAAGCGATTACTCTGAAGAGATCACCCTCGAGAGAGGGTGGGGAAAAGCACTGCATGACCACTTTCTAGTTCACCTGAAAGGTGAAGCCTGAGACCTAGCTATACTTCTTGGACTTTGTTTTTATCTGATTTTGCTTATTCTTCCAGCAAATATCCTTTTGGTTAAGATAACTTGGGCACATATATATTCTTTGCAAACAAGTATCATCTAACTTTTGGATGTTATGAAAATAAAAGCAAACTAAACGTGGCTTCTTTTCTCAGAGAACTCAGTGTTTAATTGGGGAGAGTCAGGCATATGAATGGCACATTATATGTTGTTGTTATTAGTTGCTGTTATGGATTGAATTGTGTCTCCCAAAAATGTGCGTCAACTTGGCTAGTCCATGATTCCCAGAATTGTGTGATTGTCCACCATTTTGTCATCTAATGTAATTTTCCAATGTGTTGTAAATCCTACCTCTGTGATATTAATGAGGCAGGATTAGAGGCAGTTATGTTAATGAGGCAGGATTCAATCTACAAGATCAGGTTGTGTCTTAAGACAATCTCTTCTGAGATATGGAAGAGAGAAGCGAGACCACAGGGACATGGGGACCTCATACCACCAAGAAAGTAGAGCCAGGAGTACCCATCCTTTGGACCCAGGGGTTCCTGCGCTGAGAAGCTATCGACTGGGGAAGGTTGACAAGGACCTTCCTCCAGAGCCGACAGAGAAAGAAAGCCTTTCCCTGGAGCTGGCACCCTGAATTCAGACTTCTAGCCTCCTAGACTGTGGGAGAATAAATTTCTGTTTGTAAAAGCCATACACTTGTGATATTTCTGTTACAGCAGCACTAGATAACTAATACAGGTGCCATTGAGTAGGTTCTGACTCACAGCAACCCTGTATACAACAGAACAAAACACTGCCCAGTCCTGCGCCATCCTCACAATTGTTGCTATATTTGAGCCCATTGTTGCAGCCATTGTGTCAATCCATCTTGTTGAGGGTCTTCCTCTTTTTTACTGACCGTCTACTTTATCAAGCATATGTCTTTCTCCAGGGACTGGTCCCTCCTGATAACATGTCTGAAGTAAGCAAAACAAAGTCTCACTGTCCTCGCTTTTAAGGAGCATTCTGGCTGTACTTCTTCCAAGGCAGATTTGTTTGTTCTTCTGGCAGTCCATGGTGTATTCAGTGTTCACCAACACCATAATTCAAATGCATGAGTTTTTCTAAAGTCTTCCTAATCATTGTCCAATTTTCCCATACATAAGAGGTGATTGAAAATACTATGGCTTGGCTGGAGAAGGATGTAGAGCATAATTCTAACTCACAAAAAAAAAAAAAAAAAAAAAAAAGACCAGATTTACTGGCCTAAAGGAGACTGGAGAAACCCCGAGAGTATGGCCCCCAGACACCCTTTTAGCTCAGTGGTAAAGTTACCTTCGATGTTCACTGATCAGCCTGCGAGTGGACAGCCCAGTAAAACCATGAGAGTAACGAGGTACAGGAGTCCAGTGACAAGGCCCAGAAGGCAGAAGGGGAGTAGGAAGCTGATGATAGGGAACACAGAATAGAGTAAGGATATTGTTGATGTGTTGTGAGATTGTTAACCATTGTCATAGGGCAACATTTGTAGTAACTGTCAAATGGGAGACTATTTTGTCATGTAAGCCTTCATCTTAAGTGAGAATAACAGCATAATTAGAAGAGCGTAGTCAATGTCACTTAAATGTGTATGTAAAAAAAAATTTTTGAAATGGCGTATCTTTGGCTATGTGTATTTTCACCAAAAAAAAAAAAAAAGTTGAGTATTTAGAGGGTTAAAATGTTGTGGGGTTGTTAACCAATGTCATAAAACAGCATGTGTGTTACTGTTACATGAGAAACTATCTGTTCTGTAAGCCTTCACCTGAAGTACAATAAAATATTAAAAAAAAAAAAAAAAAAAAATACTATGGCTTGGATCAGGCACACCTTAGTTTTCAAGGTGATATCTTTGCTTTTTAACACTTTTAAGAGGTCTTCTGCAGCAGATTTGCCCAGTGCAATATGTCATTTGATTTTTTGACTGCTGCTTCCATGGGCATTGATTGTGGTAAAATAAAATCCTTGACAACTTCAGTCTTTTCTCCTTTTGTCATGATGTTGCTTATTGGGCCTATTGTGAGGATTTTTGTTTTCTTTATGTTGAGATGTAATCCATACTGAAGGCTGTGGTCTTTAATCTTCTTCAGTAAGTGCTTTAAGCCCTCTTCACTTTCAGGAAGTCAAGGTTGTGTCATCTGTATATCGCAGGTTGTTAATGAGTCTTCCTCCAATCTTAATGTCACATTCTTCTTCATATAGTGTAGTTTCTCAGATTATTTGCTCAGCATAGAGATTGAATAAGTATGGTGAAAGGATATGACCCTGACACACACCTTTTCTAATTTTAAAACGTGCAGTATCCCCTTGTTCTGTTTGAATGACTGCCTCTTGGTCTGTGTACAGATTCCACACGAGTACAATTAAGTGTTCTGGAATTCCCATTCCTTGCAATGTTATCCATAATTTGTCATGATCCACACAGTCGAATGCCTTTGCATAGTCAAAAAAACACAGGTAAATGTCTTTCTAGTATTCTCTGCTTTCAGCCGAGATCCATCTGACACTAGCAATGATACTCCTTGTTCCATGTCCTCTTCTGAATCTGGCTTGAATTTCTGACAATTCCCTGTCAATATATGACTGCAACCATTTTTTAACTATCTTCAGCAAAATTTTACTTGTGTGTGATTTTAATGATATTGTTCAATAATTTCCATATTCTATTGAATCACCTTTCTTTGGAATGGGCACAGATATGGATCTCTTCCAGTTGGTTGGCCAGGTAGCTGTCTTCCAACTTTCTTGGCATAGACGAGTGAGTGCTTCCAGTATTGCATTCGTTTGCTGAAACTTCTCAGTTGGTATTCCATCAATTCCTAGAGGCTTGTTTTTTGCCAGTGCCTTCAGTGCAGCTTGGACTTCTTCCTTCAGTACCATCGGTTCTTGATCATATGCTCCCTCCTGAAATGACTGAATGTCTACCAATTGTTTTTGATGCGGTGACTTTGTATTCCTTCCATCTTCTTTTGATGCTTCCTGCGTCATTCAATTTTTTGCCCATGGAATGCTTCAGTGTTGCAACTCGAGGCTTGAATCTTTTCTTCAGCTCTTTCAGCTTGAGAAATGCCAAGTGTGTTCTTCCCTTTTGGTTTTCTATCTCCAGGTCTTTGCATATGTCATTATAATACTTTGTCTTCTCGAAGTGCCCTTTAAATCTTCAGTTCAGCTCTTTTACTTCATCATTTCTTCCATTCGCTTAGCTACTCTGTGTTAAAGAGCAACTTTCAGAGTCTCTTCTGACATCCATTTTGATCTTTTCTTTCTTTCCTGTCTTTTTAATGGCCTTTTGCTTTCTTCATGAATGATGTCCTTGATGTCATCCCGCAACTCGTCTGGTCTTTGGTCATTAGTGTTCAATGTGCCAAATCATTTCTTGAGATAGTCTTTAAATGCAAGTGGGATATACTCAAGGTGGAGCCCTGGTGGCGCAGTGATTAAGAACTACAGCTGCTAACTGAAAGATAGGTGGTTCAGTTCACCAGCTGTTCCTTGGAAACCCTATGGGGCAGTTCTACTCTGTCCTTTAGGGTCTCTATGAGTTAGAATTGACTTGATGGCAACAGGTTTGGTTTGGTTTTATACTCAAGGTCGTACTTTGGCTCTTGTGGTAAGTATGTAGGGAGAAGCCTAGGAGGATGCTTATAGCGTACACCTTGTGGGGTGGCTGTCTAGTACACAGTGGGAATCACCTCTTTAGGAACACCTCTTGATACATGACTGAGTTCCTGTTGCCCTTTATGCCATATATTATGTGCCCTCTTGACTATAAACCAAAAAATCTAAACTCACTGCCATCGAGTAGATTCTGACTCATAGTGACCCTATAGGACAGAGTAGAACTGCCTGATAGGGTTTCCAAGGCTGTAAATCTTTACAGAAGCAGACTGCCACATCTTTCTCCTGCAGAGTGGCTAGTCGTTCGAACTGCTGACTGTTCAGTTAACAGCCAAATGCTTTAACTACTGTTCCACCAGGGCTTCTTCCTCTTGACTATAGGTGATTATATTTAATTATGAAATATTTCAAACATATAAAGAATAAACAAACTAATGTAATGTGCTTATCACCTAGTTTCTACTGATACTATTATTTTGACATATTTTCAAACTTTAAGAAATAAAGTTGGAAAATATTACTGATGAAGCCTACTTCCATTTCTCTTTTTCTTTCCCTACCCAAAGGAAATTACTGTCCTGAAGTCAGTGAATATCATTCCCCTGAATATTTTTGTATTTTTTATTGCACATGTATATATCCATAAAGAATATATACTTTGACAGAATATGGAGGTATTGGACATATAGACTCAAGGGGCTAAAATCACATAGAGAAGGGAAACATACAAGGTAATCCAGACCTTCTCTTCCATTTTTTTTCATTGGAGCATTTTCTTATTTCTTGCATAGGACATAGAGGACTACAGAAAAAACAAAAACAGTGACCTTGAGCTTTTTGCAGCCTCTAGAGAGACAAAAGTTGGACATACTAAAACACAACAAGAATATATTAAAACAACAATAACAAATAAAACTGTAATTATTCATAGATAACATTATTGTATATGTACAAAACCAAAAATATGTGGATAAACTGTTAGAATTAGTGAATTTAGCAAGATCAAAATACAAAAATCAATTTTATTTCTATGTACTGTCAGTGAACAAGTATGCAATGAAATTAAAAAATTTTTTTTTACAATACCATTAAAAACATCAAATACCTAGAAATAAGTCTTAACAAATAATGCATGCGATCTCTACAGAGAAAACTACAAAAACATTTCTGAGAGAAAGTTGTAAATAAATGGAAAGATATACCATATGTGAAGTTGGAAGACTTAACATAATTTCCCTAGTATAATTGATCTATAGATCCAATGCAATTCTAGTCAAAACCACAACAGTTTTTTTTTTTTTAATGTAATGCAATGTCAGTCAAAAATCTGGAGTTGGATAAACAAATTATGGTGTATACATACAATGGAATATTATTCATCCATTAAAAGGAATGTAGTATTGATACATGTGACAAAGTGGATGAACCTTAAAACATTAAGCCAGTTGAAAGAAACCAAGATGACAAGATCATATATCATATGATTCCACTTATGTGAAATATCCAGAATAGGTTAAATCCATAGAGACAGAACATAGATTGGTGGTTGACAGGGGAGAGGGGGAGGAGAAAATGGGAGAAACCGCTTAATGGGTATGGGAAAACTTTGGAGGTATAGAAATGTTTTGGAACTAGGTAGAGGTGGTAGTTGTACAACATTGTGACCGCACTAAATGCCACTGAATTGTTCACTTTAAGATGGTTAATTTTATGCTTTGTAAATGTCACCTCAATAACCTTAAAACAAAAATTTTAAAAAGTCGTGGACGCTCTTTTTTTTTTAAGTTGATAAGCTCATTCTAAAATATATATGCTAATGCTCAAGAATAACTCTGACAGTCTTGAAGAAGACAACTAAATTTGTAGCATTTATGCTACTAGATGTCAACTTATAAAGCTACAGTAAATACGACAGAATGGAACTGGCATAAGATGGATATATAGGCCAATGGACCATAGTGAAGACCACAGAAACAGATACTTAATTAATTTCAAAGTTGCCATGAGAGTACATGGGAAAGGGATCTTCCCCCACCCTAAATAAAGGGTTCTGAATATACAATTGAATATGCAAGTTGAATTTAAAAAATGAATCTTGATTCCTGTCTTATACCACACACAAAAATCACTTCCATATGGGTTTTAGATCTCAGTGTGAAAGGTAAAGCAATAAATCTTCTAAAAGGTCACACAGGAGAATATCTTCTTGACCTTAGGATTTGCAAAAATTTCTTAATCAGAACTCCAAAAGCACTAACCATAAAAGAGAAGATTGATATATTGGGCTTCATTAAGACCAAGAATATCTGTTCATTAAGGACACTATTAAAAGAGTAAAAAGGAGAATCACTGAGGTAGAAGAAGATATTTGCAATTCTTGTGTGTCTTAGTTATCTAATGCTGCTATAACAGAAATGTCACAAGTGGATAGCTTCAACAAACAAAAGTTCATTCTCTCATAGTCTAGTAGGCAAGAAGTCCGAATTCAGGGCATCAGCTCCAGGGGACGGCTTTCTCTCTCTGTCAACTTTGGAGGAAGGTCCTTGTCATCAATCTTCCCCTTGTCTAGGATCTTCTCAGTGCAGGAACCTTGGGTCCAAAGGACAGGCTCCACTCCTGGCTCTGCTTTCTTGGTGGTAGGAAGTCCCCGTGTCTCTCTACTGCTTCTCTCTTTTATATCTCAAAAGAGATACAACCTAACCTTATAGATTGAGTCCTGCCTCTAATCCTGCCTCATTAACATCATAGAGATAGGATTTACAACACATAGGAAAATCACATCAGAAGGCAAAATCGTGGACAATCACACAGTACTGGGAATCATGGCCTAGCCAAGTTGATTCACATTTTGGGGGACATAATTCAGTCCATAACAATGTATATGACCAAGAATTCATATCCAGCAAATGTCTACACTTCCATAAGGAAAAGTCGGATGATCCAGTTTTTTTTTTGAATGGGGAAAAGATTTGAACAGGCGGTTCAGAAAAGAGCCATGCAAATGACCAATAAGCATATGATAAGGTGCTCACAGTCATTACGCATCAGGCAAAGACATATTAAAACACAACCAGATAATACTTATAACATTTATAAGAATTGCTAAAATTTTTTAAAAAAGATTTGAAAATACAAAGTGTTGACAAGTATCTAGAGCAATAGCAACGCTTATCAATATGATAGTGTAAATAGGTACAGCAGTTTTAGAAAATTATTGGAAATGTCTACTAAAGCTAAATGTCTGCATATCTTATCACCTGGCAGCTTAACTCCAAGATACATCTCCAACAGAAGCGTGTATATATATACATCAAAAAGACATGTACTAGAGTCTTCACGCTTCCAGCAGTACCGAGGAAGAAAAGGCCTGGTGATCCCCTTCGTTAAGATTACATCCAAGAAAATTCTGTGGAACAGTTCTCTGTAACACATGGCGGTCGCCATGAGTCGGAATCCACTCAGCAGCAACCGGCAACAACAATGGAATCTGCATAACAGGCGAAATCTTCCTCACAGGCTTATTTGTCATCACCCAAAACTGGTGAATAGAACCCAATATCCATCTTACAGTAAAATGGATAAATATATCTTGGTATATGCTCATACCATGGGATACTATACAGCAATAACAATGAATTATATTGCTACATGCAACAACATGGGATATCTCAAAAACAATGTTGAGTAAAGAAGCTATACACAAAAGAATATATACTATACTATTCATATAAACTTCTGAACCAGGCATAGCTAATCTAAGATGATAAAATTTAGAATAGGATTACCTTTGAGGGACAGTGACTGGGAGGGTACAGGAGAAAAGCATCCGGGGTACTAGTAATGTTCAGTATCTTGATACAAGTGGTTGTTTCATGCATGTGTTCACCTACAGAAATTTGGAATTTTTGTACTATTCTGTATGTATGTTATATTTCAACCAATAATTATTATTAAAAAGTTTAGACAGTTGTTGCTGTTGTTAGCTGTTGTCAGGTCAGTTGCAACTAATGGTGACCTCATGCACAACGGAACAAAACACTGCCTAGTTCTCCGCCAGCCTCGTAATTGTTGCTATGTTTGAGCCCTTTGTTGCAGCCACTGTGTTGATCCATCTCACTGAGGGCCTTACTTTTTTTCTCTGATCCTCTACCTTACCAAGCATGATGTCCTCCAGGGACTGATCCCTCCTGACAACATGTCAATGTAAGCAAGACAAAGTCTCACTATCCTTGCCTCTAATGAGCATTCTGGCCGTACTTCTTTCAAGACAGATTTGTTCATTCTTCTGACAGTCTGTGGTGTATTTGATATTCTTCACGAGCAGCACAATTGAAAGGCATCAATTCTTCAGTCTTCCTTATTTATTGTCCAGCTTTCACATGCATATGAAGTGTCATGGATTGAATTATGTCCCCCAAAAATATATGTCAACTTGGCTAGGTCATGATTCCCAGTATTGTATGATTGTCTACCATTTTATCATCTGATGTGATTTCTCTATGTGTTGTAAATGCTATCACTATGATGTAATACAATGGATTAGCTGCAGTTATATTGAAGAGGTCTACAAGATTAGGTAGTGTCTTAAGCGAACCTCTTTTGAGATATGAAAGAGAGGAGTGAGCAGAGAGACATGAGGACCTCATACCACCAAGAAAGCAGTGCCGGGAGCAGAGCGCATCCTTTGGACCTGAGGTTCCTGTGCAGAGATGCTCCCAGACCAAGGGAAGACTGTTACATCACAAGGACCTTCCTCCAGAGCCAACAGAGAGAGAAAGCCTTCCTCTGGAGCTGATGCCTTGAATTTGGACTTGTAGCCTACTAGACTGTGAAAGAATAAATTTCTCTTTGTTAAAAGCAATCCACTTGTGGTATTTCTGTTATAGCAGCACTAGATGACTAAGGCATGAGGCAATTTAAAATACCATGGCTTGGGTAGGGTGCATCTTAGTCCTCAAGGTGATATCTTTCTTTTCAACACTTTAAAAAAGTCTTTTGCAGCAGGTTTGCCCAGTGCAATACATCATTTGATTTCTTGACTGCTGTTTCCATGGGCGTTGATTGTGGATTCAAATAAAATGAAATCATTGACAACTTCAATATTTTCTCCGTTTATCATGATGTTACTTATTGATCCAGTTGTAAGGATTTTTGTTTTCTTTATATTGAGATGTAATCCAGAATGAAGGCTGTAGCCTTTGTTTTTTATCAGTAAGTGATTCAAGTCCTCTTCGCTTTCATCGAGCAAGGTTACATCTTCGTATTGCAGGTTGTTAATGAGTCTTCCTCCAATCTAGACATTGTGTTCTTCTACATACAGTCCAGCTTCTCGGATTATTTGCTCAGCATATAGATTGAGTAAGTGTGGTGAAAGGATACAACCCTGACAACACACCTTTTCTGATTTTAAACCATATAGTATCCCCTTGTTCTATTGATCTATGTACAGGTTCCACATGAGCACAGTGAAGTGTTTTGGAATTCCAGTTCTTCATAGTATTATACACAATTTGTCATCCACACAGCCAAATGCCTTTCCATAGTCAGTAAAACACAGGTAAGCATCTTTCTGGTATTCTCTCCTTTCCGCCAAGATCCATCTGACATCAGCAATGATATCCTTTGTTCCACGTTCTCTTCTGAATCCGGCTTGAATTTCTACAGTTCTCTGTAGATGTACTACTGAAACCGCTTTATTTTTTTATTAGCATATTTCTTTTTTTTTAAATTGTTGTAGTTAAATGAAGTTTACATTGCAGGTTAGTCTCCCATACAAAATTTTATACATACCTTGTTATGTGACCCTAATTGCTTACCCCATTCTGCGACAGCACACTCCTCCTTTCCGCCCCTGATTCCCCATGTCCATTCAACCAGCTCCTAACCCTCTCTGCCTTCCCATCTCACCTCTGGACAGAAGCTGCCCCTTTGATCTCTTGTATCTACTTGACTAAGAGACATACTTTTCACGAGTAACACTTTATGTCCCACAGTCCAGTCCAATCCCTGTTTGAAGAGTTGGCTTTGGAAATTGTTTAAGTTCTGGGCTGATGGAGAATCCAGGGGCCATGCTTTCTGGGGTACCTCCAGTCTCAGTCAGACCATTAAGTCTGGTCTTCTTACTAGAATTTGAGTTCTGCACCCCATCCTTCTACTGCTCCATCAGGGACCATCTGTTGTGTTTCCTGTCAGGACGTTCATTGGCGGTAACGGGGCACCATCTAGTTCTTCTGGTCTCAGGTGATGAAGTCTTTGGTTTATGTGGCCCATTCTGTCTCTTGGGCTAATACTTTCCTTGTGTCTTTGGTGTTCTTTGTTCTCCTTTA
>NW_004443965.1:5496480-5516799 GCF_000243295.1 Trichechus manatus latirostris
GGTTATGCTGGCTTCATAGAATGAGTTTGGGAGTATTCCACCCTTTTCTATGCTCTGAAATACCTTTAGTACAAGTGGTGTTATCTCTTCTCTGAAAGTTTTGTAGAATTCTCCAGTGAAGCCACCCGGGCTGGGGCTTTTTTTTGTTGGGAGTTTTTAAATAACCTTTTCAATCTCTTCTTTTGTTATGGTTTTTTTTTTTTTTTTAGTTTTTCCACCCAGTTTGTGTTAGTTTAGGTAGGTAATGAGTTTCTAGAAATTTGTCCATTTCCTCTAGGTTTTCAAATTTGTTAGAGTACAGTTTTTCATAGTAATCTGTTATGATTCTTTTAATTTCAGTTGGATCTGTTGTGATATCACCTGTCTCATTTCTTATACGGGTTATCTGCTTCCTCTCCTGTTTTTATTTTGTCAGTTTGGCCAGTGGTTTGTCAATTTTGTTGATGTTTTCAAAGAACCAGCTTTTGGACTTAACTTTTTCAATTGTTTTTCTATTCTCTATTTCATTTAATTCTCCTCTAATTCTTATTATTTCCTTCTTTCTGGCACCTATGGGCTTCTTTTGCTGCTCTCTTTTACTTGTTCCAGTTATAGGATTAATGTTTTGACTATGGCCCTTTCTTCTTTTTGTGTGTATGCATTTATTGCTATAAACTGACCTCTGAGCACTGCTTTCGCTGTGTCCCAAAGGTTCTGTTAGGATGTGTTTTCATTCTCGTAGTAGTATTTTTTGAGCAAGGTGTTGTTCCATTTCCATGTGTTTGATTTTTTTTCAATTTTTTTTCAATTACTAATGGTATTTTCAGATGTTTCTTCTAATTTTAAGTTGTGCCACATCAGCAAATGAGGGTCCCAAAAGCTTTACTCCATCCACGGCGTTAAGGTTGACTCTACTTTGAGGAGGCAGCTCTCCCCCTGTTGTATTTTGAATGCCTTCTAACCTGGGGGGCGCATCTTGCTGGCACCGTATCAGTGTTCTGCTGCTAACCATAAAGTTTTCACTGGCAAGTTTTTTCAGAAGTAGATCACCAGGTCCTTTTTTGCAGTCTGTCTTAGTCTGATAGCTGTGCTGAAATCTCTCCACCATGGGTGACCCTGCTGGTATTTGAAATACCAGTAGCATAGCTTCCAGCATCACAGGAACATGCAAGCCACCACAGTACCGGAAAGTGACAGACAGGTGGCAGGTTTAGGTAGTAGTAAGCCGAGAAATGTTTACTGTTGTTTTGCATGTTTCAAAACTCCAAATAAATTGTACTGTTTTGTAACTTACTCATTATGATGGTCAGTTTTATGTGTCAAATTGGCTGGACTATGGTGCCCAGTTGTTTGGTCAAACACTAGTCGAAACTGTTAGGAAGTAGTTATATGTGATTAAATCAGTTTGCCTTAAGTAAAGCAGAATACCCTTCATAATGTGGATGGGCCTTATCCAATCAGTTGAAGGCCTTAAGAAGAAAAAGGGAGTTTTCCCTAGGTTATATTCTGCCTCTAGAATACAAATAGACATTTCGCTAGAACTCCCTCACTCTTTACTCTCCCAGTCATCTGACCTATGGATTTTGAGACACAGACTGCAGGAATCTCCAGCCTGTTGCCTGACCGACAGATTTTGAATTTACCAATCCCCCACAATCATGCAAGCCAATTTCTTAAAATCTCTCTCTATATATGTATGTTGTTGTTGTGAACATATATACATGTATATGCTATGTGTACATATATATATATATATATATATATATGATTTTTTATTGGTTCTCTTTCTCTAGAGAACCCTAAGACACTCATTTTTCTCAACTTTTTAAAAATTTTATTGTTGTGCTTTAGGTAAAAGTTTACAATTCAAGTTAGTCTCTCATACAAAAATTTATACATGCATTGTTTTGTGACCCTAGTTGCTCTCCCTATACTGTGACAGCACATTCTTTCTTTCCACACTGGATTTCCAGTGTCCATTCAACCAGCTGCTGACCCTCTCTGTCTTCTCATCCCACCTCCAGACAGGAGCTGCCCGTTTAGTCTCATGTATCTACTTCAGCAAAGAAGCACACTCTTCATGAGTATCATTTTATGTCCCATAGTCCAGTCTAATCTTTGTCTGAAGATTGGACCTCGGGAATGGTTTTAGTTTTGGGCTAACAGAGAGTCTGGGGACCATGTCTTCTGGGGTCCCTCCAGTCTCAATTAAACCATTAAGTCTGGTCTTTTTACTAGAATTTGAGTTCTTCACCCCACTTTTCTCCTGCTCTGTAAGGGACTCTCCGTTGTGTTCCCTGTCAGGGCAGTCATTGTGGTAGCTGGGCACCATCTAGTTCTTCTGGTCTCATTTCTCAACATTTTTAACAGATTTTTTGAGATATAATTTACGTACCATAAAATGTATCCATTTAAAGTGAAGAATTCAGTTGTTTTTAATATATTCACAGATATGTTCAACCATCACCATAGTTAATTTTAAAATATTTTCTTCACCTCAAGAAGAAAAACCTTTTTAGCTGTGGCTCCCCTCTCTTCCCATCCCCACCCCACCCTCCAGCCACAAGCAACCACTAATTTACTCTTTGTCTCTATAGATTTCCCTATTCAGGAGTTTCACATGAATGGAATCATAAAATGCAGGGTTTTGTGACTGACTGCTTTCACTTAGCATAATGTTTTCAAGGTTCATGTAGGTTGTAGCATGTATCAGTACTTCATTCCTTTTTATAGCCAAATAATATTCCATTGTATGACTATGCTGCATTGTTTATCCATTCATCAGTTGATGAACATTTGGGTTGTTTCTACTTTTTGGCGATTAAGAATAATGATGTTAGGAGTGTAATTGTTGAGTCATATGGTAACTTTATGTGTAATCATTTGAGGAACTGCCAGACTGTTTGCTGTACTATTTTACATTTTCACCAACAGTGTATGAAGGTCCGATTTCTTATTATTATCTGTATCTGACTTTTTGATTCTAGCCACCCTGGTGAGAGTAAAGTGTTATCTTGTGGTTTTGGTTTGTATTTCCCTGATGACTAATGTTAAGCATTTTTTAATATGCTTATTGGCCATTTGTATGTCTTGGAGAAGTGTCTGTTCAGATTCTCTGCCCTTTTTTTAAATTGGTTTGTCTTTTTACTGTTGAATTGTAAGACTTCTTTGTATATAATCTAGATACAAGTTCCTTCTCAGATACATAATTTGAAAATATTTTTTCCCATCCTGTAAGTTGTCTTTTCACTTTCTTGATAAATGTCCTTTTGAAGCACAAAAGCTTTTAATTTTGATAAATTCCAATTTATCTATTTTTTTATTTTGTTGCTTGTGCTTTTGGTGTCATAGCTAAGAATCCACTGCCAAATCCAAGGTTATGAAGATTTACCTCTATTTTTTATTCTAAGAGTTTTATAGTTTTAGCTCTTACCTTTAAGCCTTTGATTCAATTTTTTTATATGGTGTAAGTTAAGGGTCCAAACTTTATTCTTTTGCAAATGGCTATCCAGTTTTCCCAGCACCATTTGTTAAAAAGACTATTCTTTGCCCATTGAATGGTCTTGGACCTTTGTCAAAAATCAGTTGACCATAGATGTACGGGTTTATTTCTGGGCTCTCAATTCTGTTCCATTGATCTGTATGTCTCTCCTTGTGCCAGTACCACACTATCTTGATTACAATTGCTTTGTAGTGATTTTTTTCTTCCTTCTGAATTTTATTTATTTTGTTGTTGTTGTTGAGAATATACACAGCAAAAGATACACCAGTTCTGCAGTTTTCTGCATGTACAATTCAGTGACATTGATTACATTCTTTGAGTTGTGCAGCAATTCTCACCCTCCTTTTCTGAATTGTTCCTCCCTCATTAACATAAAATCACTGTCTCCTAAGGTTCCTGTCTAATCTTTCAAGTTGCTCTTGTCAATTTGATCTTATATAGATAGCTTAAAAAGGCATAATGCTCAAGGCAGGCCTTTTTTTTTTTTTTTAACTAGTTAAGCTAAAGTATTGTTTGGTTTTAAGAAGACTTCAGGGAATATTTTTGGTTTAAGGTTTAAAGATTATCTTAGGGCAGTAGTTTAAGTGGTTCCTCCACACTCTGTGGCTCCAGAAACTCTAGAGTCCATGAGAATTTTAAATTCTGTTCTGTGTTTTCCCCCTTTAGATCAGGATTCTTATATGGAATCCTTGATCAAAATGTTCAGTAATGATAGCCAGGCACCATACCCTTCTTTTGGTCTCATGGTAAAGAAGGCAGCTGTTCATGGGGCAGTTGGCCACACATTCCATATCCTCCTCCTATTCCTGACTCTCCTTCCTCTGTTGCTCCACATGAATAGAAACCAATTGGGCCTTGCATGGCTGCTTACAAGCTTTTAAGACCCCAGGCACTATGCCATGCACTAGGAAGTAGAACAGAAACACTAAACAGGTTATTAGGCCAGTTAACTGGGATGTCCCATGAAACCTTGACCCTAAACTTCCAAACTATGGATGGAACCACATCCCATGAGGTGTTTGGTTGTACATAAGCAGCCTCAGTAGCTACTCTTTTTTTTTTTTTTGTCATTGTTGTAGGTATATGTATCACAGAACTTTTACCTCTTCAACTTTTGTATAAATGACACGTGGGCAGCGTCTGACCTCCTCTAACTTCACAAGGGGAAAGGAGAATCAAGATCAACAGCCGAAGGCTGATTCCTGTGAGGCGGGGGTCAGACATGCCTCCTTTCTCCGCCGTCTTTACCAACTCTGACACCAACCGTCCCTCCCACAGCACTCTGTGCTTCTCTTCTGGGTTTGATAATTCATTGCAATGGCCACACAAAACTCACAGACCATACTAATGATTATGGGGTTTATTAGGGAAGTAACAGGTTACAGTTCAGGCTCAGGAACACTCAAGGATACAGTTCTTCCATCAGGACAGCCTCTTCCCAGCCATGCTCACAGGCACGCCTCTCCCTGGCCCTAGGCCTCTGCCCAAAGATACTCAGTTTCCTCTCTCTGTGGGCCAGGAAGCCCACAGCGCCGTCTCCTGCTGCCGGGTCTCTCCTGCCACCGCTTCTCACCATCTTAAGGGGTACAGCTTGCTCTCTCTGTCTCTGTCTCCTTCTTCCAGAAGCTTCTCAGCGCAGGGATCCCGGGTCCAAAGGAGGTGCTTTCCGCTCCTGGCTGTTCTTCCTTGGTGGTGGTAGGTCCTCTCTCTCTGCTCTGGAATTGGCTGTCTTTTAAGGCACAACTGACCAGTCTCCTAGCAGAGCCACAATTAACCTATTTGTACAACCCCGCTCAGTCACCTGGGTGGGAGTTACAAGACCATAGCTAGAAAGGCCACACAAAAGCAATCCATCACACTGCAACTTTTTACTGGTGTACAACTTACTGATAGCAATTATAATAATCGGCTGTGCAACGCTACCCTTAATCAATGCAATTTTTTCATTACTGTTAACCCCCTTTTTTCCCCTCCCTCCCTCTATACGTTTGCATTTTCTTGTTTTTCTGTATAAGTGAGGTCTAAAATATTTGTCCTTTTGGGATTGGCTTATTTCGCTCAGCATCATGTCTTTAAGTTCCATCCATACTGTAGCACATATGAAGACTTTAATATTTCTCCTACTTGCTGAGTAGTATTCCATGTATGTAAGTACCACATTTTGTTTATCCCTTCATCTCTTGATGGGCATTTTGGTTGTTTCCACCTTTTGGCTATTGTGAATAGTGCTGCAGTGAACATTGGTATACACGTCTCTTTTTGAGTCTCTGCTTTCAAGTCTTTTGGGTATATACCAAGGAGTGGAATTGCTGGGGTATATGGTAGTTCAGTTTTTAGTTTTTTGAGGAAGTGCCGCACTGTTTTCCACAACGGCTGTACCATTTTGCATTCCTACCAGCAATGGATGAGGGTTTCAATTTCCCTACATCCTTGCCAACATTTGTTATTTTCTTTTTTTAAAAAAATCTTAGCCACCTTAGTGGGAGTGAAATGGTATCTCATTGTAGTTTTGATTTGAATCTCTCTGATGACTAATGATGTTGAACATCTTTTCATGTGTTTGGTGGTCATTTGAATGTCCTCTTAGGTGAAGTGTCTATTCAAGTCATTTGCCTGTTTTATGATTGGTTTATTTGTCTTTTTATTGTTAAGTTGTAGAAGTTTTATATATATTTTAGTTATTACATTCTTGTCAGATGTATGGTTTCTGAAGATATTCTTCCAGTTGCTAGGTTTTCTTTTCACTTTTTTGGTAAATAATCTTTTGATGAACAAGTTTTAAATTTTCATGAGGTCCTATTTATTTATTTTCTCTTTTGCTTTTGTTATTATGTTAGATAATCCACTGCTGAAAGCTAGGCCTGACAGCATTGTCCATGCTTATTCTTCTAAGAATTTTATGGTTTTAGTTTGCACATTTAGGTCCTTAATCCATTTTGAATTTGTTTTTGTGTATGGTGTGAAGCATGGATCCTATTTCATTTTTCTGCATATGGAATTCCAACTTTCACAGCACCATTTATTAAAGACATTCTTTTTTCCGCCTTAAGTGAATTTAGCATCTTTGTCAAAAATCAGTTGACTATAGATGTATGGGTTTATTTCTGGACTCTCAATTCTATTCCATTGGTCTGTGTATCTGTTGTTATACCAGTACGAGGCTGTTTTGATTACTCTAGCTGTATAGTGTGTTTTAAAATCAGGAAGTGTGAGTCCTCCTACTTTGTTCTTCTCTTTGTTTTAGCTATTCGGGACCTCCTGCCATTGCATAAAAAGTTGAGGATTAGTTTTTCTATTTCCATAAAGAAGGGTGTTGAAATTTCGATCAGGATGGTGTTGAATCTATCGATCGCTTTGGGTAGTATTGACATCTTAAAAATATTAAGTCTTCTAATCCATGAACATGGAAGATCTTTCCATTTAATTAAATCTTCTTTCATCTCTTCAGCAGCATTTCATAGTTTTCACTGTATAAGTCCTTCACGTGAGTCCCTGGTTAGATTTATTCATAAGTATTTTATTCTGTTATTTGTTGTTGTTGTTAGGTTCTGTCAAGTCGTTTCCAACTCACTCATAGCGACCCTATATACAGCAGAACGAAACACTGCCCAGTAATGGACCATCCTCACAGTCATTGTTATGTTTGAGCTCATTGTTGCAGCCACTGTGTCAATCCATCTCGTCGAAGGTCTTTTTTTTTTTTGCTGACTCTCTACCTTACCAAGCATGATGTTCTTCTCCAGGGACTTGTCCCTCCTGATAACACATCCAAAGCATGTGAGATGAAGTCTCACCATCCTCGCTTCCAAGGAGTGCTCTGTCTATACTTCTTCCAAGACAGACTTGTTCTTTCTTTTGGCAGTCCATGGCATATTTAATATTTTTTGCCAACACCATAATGCAAAGATGCCAATTCTTCTTCAGTCTTCCTTACTTATTGTCCAGCTTTCTCATGCATATAAGGCGATGGAAAATATCATCGCTTGGATCAGGCACACCTTAGTCCTCAAAGTGACTTCTTTGCTTTTCAACACTTTAAATAAGTCTTTTGCAGCATATTTGCCCAATGCAATACATAGTTTGATTTCGTGACTGCTGCTTCGATGGCGTTGATTATGGATCCAAAGTAAAATGAAATCCTTGATAACTTCAGTATTTTCTTCATTTATCATGATGTTGCTTATTGGTCCAGTTGTAAGGATTTTTGTGTTCTTTTTGTTCAGGTGTAATCCATACTGAAGGCTGTAGTCCTTGGTCTTCATCAGTAAGTGCTTCATGTCCTCTTTGTTTTCAGCAAGCAAGGTTGTGTTATCTGCATATTGCAGGTTGTTAATGAGTCTTCCACCAGTCTGGATGCCACGTTCTTCCGTATATAGTCCAGCTATTCTAAATGGAATGGTTTCCCTAATTACCATTTTAGATTTCTTATTGCTGGTGTATAGAAACCCAGCTGATTTTTGCAACTTTGCTAAATTCCTCTATTAGCTCTAGAAGTTTTCTTGTGGACTCTTTGGGATTTTGTACATATAGGATCATATCATCTGCAAATAGAGATAATTTTACTTCTTCTTTTCCAATCTGAGTACCTTTTATTTCTTTTTCTTGGCTTATTGCTCTGGCTAGAACTTCTAATACAGTATTAAATAGAAGTGGTGAGTGCAGTACCCTTGTCTTGTTTCCAATTTCAAGGGGAAAGCTCTCAGTCTTTCTCCATTAAGTATAATGTTGGCTGGTTGGTTTTTCATATATGTCCTGAATCATATTAAGGGATTTCTTTTCTATTCCAATCTTCTTTTGGGTTTTCATCAAGTAAGGGTGTTAGATTTTATCAAATGCTTTTTCTCCATCCTTAGAGATGATCATGTGGTTCTTTTCCTTTGTTCCATTGATGTGGTGTATTACAATGTTTGATTTTGTAGTGTTGAACCATCCCTGCATTCCTGGAATGAATCCCAGTTGGTCATAGTGTATGACTCTTTTAATATGCTATTGGATTCTGTTCGTTACTGTTTTGTGGAGGATTTTTACATCTGTATTCATAAGAGATATTGTCCTGTAGTTTTCTTTTCTCATGATGTCTTTGTCTGGTTTTGGTATCAGGGTTATGTTTGCTTTATAGAATGAATTAGGGAGTATTCCTTCCTTCTCTATCTTTTGGAAGAGTTTAAATAGTATTGGTGTCAATTCTTCTCTAAGTGTTTGGTAGAATTCCCCAGTGAAGCTGTCTGGTCTGGGACTTTTTTTGGGGGGGAGGTTTTTGATCACTGATTCAATCTCTTTAGTTGTTATGGGTCTGTTGAGACTTTCTGTTTCCTCTTGAGTCAGTTTTAGTAGGTTGTGTACGTCTAAGAATTTGTCCATTTTATGTAGGTTATCCAGTTTGTTGCCATAGAGTTGTTCATAATATTCTGTCATAATTCTCTTTATTTCTATTGGGTCAGTTGTAATGTCCCTTCTTTCATTTTTTATTTTGGTTATTTGCATCTTTTCTTTTCTTTTGTCAGTCTACCTAATGATTTGTCAGTTTTATTGGTCTTTTCAAAGAACCAACTTCTGGTTTTATTGATTCTCTCTATTGTTTTTCTCTTTCCAATTTTATTGAATTCTGCTCTAATCTTCATTATTTCCATTCTTCTGGTAGGTTTAGGCTTAGTTTGCTCTTCTTTTTCTGGTTCCTGGAGTTGTCGCACTTTATAGTCAGTTTTGAAATGGGAAGTATGAATCCTAGTATTTTGTTCTTCTTTTTGAAGATTGTTTTGGCTATTCTATCACTTGTAATTCTATATAGATTTTAGAATCAGCTTGTGAATTTCTGCAAAGAAGACAACTGGGATTCTGGTAGGGATTACGATGAATCCGTAGTTTAATTTGGGGAATATTATCATCTTAACAGAATTAAATCTTCCAATCCATGAACACAGGATATCTTCCCATTTATGTCTTCTTTAATATTTTTCAACATTTTTCAACAGTGTTTTGTAGTTTTCAGTGTACAAGTGTGTACTTCTTTGGTTAGCTTTATTCCTAAGTATTCTATTCTTTTTGATTCTATGGTAAATGGAATTGTTTCCTTAATTTAATTTTCAGTTTGCTTATTACCAGTGTATAGAAATATAACTTTTTTTTGTATATTGGTCTTGTTTCCTTCAACTTTGCTCATTTCTTAGCTGTAATAGTTTCTTTGTGGGTTCTTCATGATTTTCTACTATCAGATTATTTTTTCTGTGAGTATAGTTCTACTCTTTCTTTTTCAGTATGAATGTCTTTTATTTATTTTTCTTGATTAAATGCCCTGGCTGTAACTTTCAGTACGATATTGAAGAGATGTGAGGAGAGTAGACATGAATGTCTTGTTCCTGAATTAAGGGAAAAATGTTTCATTGTTTCACCATTAAGTATGATGTTAACTGTGAGGTTTTTTTAATAGACTCCCTTTATCAGATTGCAGAAGTTCCCTTCAGTCCTAGTTTGTTGAGTATTTTTATCTTGAAAGGGTTTGGATTTTGTCAGAAGCTTTTTCTGTATCTATTGAGATGATCATCTGATTTTTATTTTATTGATATGATGCATTACATTAATTGATTTTCAGATGTTGAGATAACCTTGCATTCCTGGGATAAATTCCACTTGATCATGGTATATAATCTTTTTTATCTGTTGCTGGATTTGGTTTGCTAGTGTTTTGTTGAAGATTTTGGCATCCAAGTTCATAAGAGATATTGGTCTGTAGTTTTCTTGTGATGTCTTTGTCTGGTTTTGGTATCAAGGTAATCTTAGCCTTATGAAATGAGTTGGGAAGTATTCCCATCTCTTCCACTTTTTGGGAAAAGTTTGTGAAGAATTGGTATTTTTCTTTAAATGTTTGGTAGAATACAGCAGTGGAACTATCAGGGCCTAGGCTTTTCTTTGTGGATAATTTTTTGGTTACTAATTCAATCTCTTCACTTGTTATAGGTTCGTTCAGATTATCTATTTCTTCTTTAGTTAGTTTTAGTCGTTTGTATCTTTCGGGGAATTTGTTGATTTTATCGAAGTTATTTTATTTGTTAGTCTGTAGTTGTTCATAGAATTTCTTTTTATTTCTGTAAGTTCAGTAGTAATGCCCCTTCTGTCATTTCTGATTCTAGTAATTTGACTCTTCTCCCCCGTTTCCCCTGCCTTGGTTAATCTAGCTAAAGGTTTATAATTTTTTTTGATCTTTCAGAGAATCAGCTTTTGATTTCATTGATTTTTTTTCTGTTTTTCGAATTTTCTCATTCATTAATTTCCACTCAAGTCTTTATTATTTTCTTCCTTCTGCTTGCTTTAGGTTAAGTTTGTTCTTATCCTTCTAGTGTCTTAAGGTGAAAGGTTAGGTTATTGATTTGAGATATTTCTTCTTTCTTAATTATAGGCATTTATAGCTATACGTTTCCTTAGATACATTCCAAAAGTTTGGTATGTTGTGATTTCATTTTCATTCATCTCAAAATATTTTCTAATTTCCCTTTGATTTCTTCTTTGGCCCATTGGTTATTTAGGAATCTATTGTTTCATTTCCTCACGTCTGTGAGTTTACCAATTTTTTTCCTGCTTTTTCTAATTTTATTTCATTCTGGTTGGAGAACATAATTTACATTATTTCTATTCTTTTACATTTATTGAGGTTTGTTTTTTGACCTAGTGTATGTTCTGTCCTGGAGGATGTCCCATGCGCCCTTGAGAAGAATGTATATTCTATCTTTGGGTCGAGTGTTCTATAGATGTCTGTCATATTTTGTTGGTTTATAAAAAAACCAAACTTATTGCCATGGAGTCGATTCTGAGTCATAGCGACCCTACAGGACAGAGTAGAATTGCTCCATAGGGTTTCCAAGAAGTGGCTGGTGGATTCAAACTGCTTACCTTTTGGTTAGCAGCCAAACACTTAACCACTGTGCCACCAGGGCTCCTTTTGTTGGTTTGTAGTGTTGTTCAAATATTCTGTTTCCTTGTTGATCTTCCGTCTAGTTGTTCTATCCATTATTGAAAGTGGGATATTGAAATCTCCTACTATTATTGTTGAATTGTCTATCTCTCCCTTTTTTTCCTGTCAGTTTTTGCTTCATGTATTTTGTTCTCTCTTATTAGGTGCTGTCATGGGCTTACTTGTGTCCCCCAAAAAGATATGTTCAAGTCCTAACCCCTAGTACCTGTGAATGTGACCTTATTTGGAAATAGCATCTTTGCAGATGTAATTAGTTAACATGTGATCATACTGGAGTAGGGTGGTGTCTTAGGCTAGGTTCTCTAGAGAAGCAAAACCGGTGAAATGTATATATATATATATATATGTATATATATGTATATGTGTATATATATATGTATACACACATACATACATACATACATGCATATATATGTATATGTTTGTGTGTATGTATATATATATATTTACATTTTATATCAAGGAAATGGATCACGTAGTTGTAGAGGCTGGTAAGTCCCAAGTCCGTGGGTCAGGCGTCAGGCTGGAGGCTTCTCCTGCTCACATAGCTGCAGGGGCTGACGTACCCAAGATTGGCAGGTTAGATATCAGGCTGCTGGCTCACAGGCTGCAGAGGCCAATGAATCCCAAGAGTGACAGAAAATACAGCAAGCCACTGGTTCAAGTCCCAAGAACTGGAGGTCAGATGATGATGAACCAGATGCAGGATCCAGAGCGAGCAAAAGCCACAAGTTTTGCCAGAAAGTCCATATATATTGGATGCATGCTGCACCCCCAAGGAAACTCACTTCAACTGATTGGCTACTCATAGCGTATCTCATCATAGAGGTAATTACATTATATCTGATCTCATCATGGAGGTGATTGCATCATAGCTGCCAAGCTACTGAGAATTATGGCCAGCCAAGTTGACACATAACCTTAACCATCACAGGTGGGCTTTAATCTGACTGGTATTTTTATAAGAGGAGAAGAGGAACGGAGACAGAAACAGAGGGAAGATGGCCATGTAAAGATGAAGGCAGAGATTGGAGTTGTGTTGCTACAAGCCAGGGAATGCCTGGGACCACCAGAAGTTAGAAGAGGCAGGGAAGGATCCCTTCTCTAGAGACTTCATAGAGAGAACATGGCCCTGTCAACACCTTGATTTTGGACTTTTAGCCTCCAGAACTTTGACAGAATAAATTTCTGTTGTTTCAAGCCACCCAGTTTGTGGTACTTTAGCCCTAGGAAACTAATACTGGTACATATATGTTTATAATTGTTATATCTTCCTGATGGATCAACCCTTTGGTCATTATATGTCCTTCTTTAGTGTTTAGTGCTAGTAACTTTTTTTTTTGTTTGTTTAAGGCCTATTTTGTTTGATATTAGTATAGCCATACAGTGTTCTTATGGTTTTATTTGCATGATGTATCTTTTCCCATTCATTTACTTTCAATGTATTTGTATCTTTGAATCTAAAGTGTGTCTCCTATACACAGCATATAGTTGGATCATTTTTTAAAATCCAGTCTGACAATCTCTGCCTTTTCATTAGTTTAGTCCATTCACATTTAATGTGATTATTGATACAGTTGGATTTATGCCTGCCATTTTACTTTTTGTTTTCTATGTGTCTTATGTATT
The DNA here is from genome assembly GCF_000243295.1 of Trichechus manatus latirostris. NCBI lineage: Eukaryota > Metazoa > Chordata > Mammalia > Sirenia > Trichechidae > Trichechus > Trichechus manatus. Next base: position 5,509,557 of record NW_004443965.1, read on the forward strand.
TTTTGTTCCTCTGTTCCTCCTTTATGAATCCCTGTGTAGTGCAGTTGGTTAAGCACGTGACTACTAGCTGGAAGTTTGGTGGTTTGAGCCCACCCAGAGGCACCTTGGAAGACAGGGCTGGCGGTCTGCTTCCGAAAGGTCACAGCCTTGAAAACCCTGTGGACCAGTTCTACTCTGTATACGTGGGGCCGCCATTAGTCAGAATCGACTTGACGACAACTAACAGAAACAACAGCAACAATATTCCTCCTTTACTGCAGGGAAATGTAGTCATTTTCCTAGCTCAGTATATCTTTGCTCCCACCCACCTTCCTTGTGCTGTTACTGGTAAATATATATATGTAAGCGTTCCATATGTTATAGGCCCTGCAATACATTACGTACATATTTTTTATGTAATTGCTTTTTTAAAATAATATTTTGTTATGTTTTTGGTGAAAGTTTACACAGCAAATTAGATTCCCATTTAACAGTTTCCCTGATAGTGCAGTGGTTAAGAGCTCGGCCGCTAACCAAAAGGTCAGCAGTTTGAATCTACAAGCTGCTCATTGGAAACCCTTTTGGGCGGTTCTGCTCTGTTCTGTAGGGTCACTGTGAGTGGGAATCAGCTCGACGGCAGTGGTTTTGGTTTTGGTTTATACATATTGTTCAGTGGCATTGGTTACATTTTTTAACAATGTGTCACTATTCTCATTATCTCCATTCTGATTGTTCTGTTTCCATTAATCTAGTTTCCCTGCTCCCTCTTACCTTCTCAGCCTTGCTTTAGGGTAAATGTTGACTGTTTGGTTTTATACAGATGATTATCTATAGGCGCACAGTACTTATGGTATATAATTGCTTTTTAAATCAGTTTTTTGGGCTGAAAGCAGGTTACCCCAGATTGTAATTTGAATCTACATGAAAAAACAAAGAACACTAGTAAAGGTGATTATGTAATTATGAAAAACAGTAGAAATGCATGTCTTTCTCCTTCTCTTAACTGATTTAAAAAATGTATTTTATTGCAAAGTGGACATTTTGGATAATATGTTGTAGGAACTCTGAGTACTGTCTCCCCACCTCCAGGGGCTTGTTATTTTATTTGCTTGTTTGTTTTAGTGAATTCTGTTTCCCTCCCACCACAGTGTTAAGCGTCTGTTGTTATTCTTCAGGGAGGTACAACTTTGGGTATGCTCACAGTCGCTTTGGAATGATTGTGGTATTGTTAGGGCTCTCTTCCTCTGTTTCCTTGACCATCCAAAAAAAAACCAACCAATTGCTGTCGAGTCACTCAAGGCAACCGCATATGTATCAGAGTAGAACTGTGCTCTATAGGGTTTTCAGCGGCTGATTTTTTGAAAGTAGATCAACAGGACTTTCTGAGGTGCCTCTGGGTAGACTCCAACCTCCAACCTTTCAGTTAGTAGCGAGTGAGTTAATCGTTTGTACCACCCTGACTAAGGGACTTCCTGGCCATACCCAAAGGTGCCCTGGTAGCTCGGTGGTTAAACACTGGGTTTGCTGACTGAAAGGTCAGCAGTTCAAACCCACCAACTGCTCCTTGGGAGAAAGATGTGACATTCTGCTTCTGTAAAGATTACAGCCTTGGAAACCCTATGGGGCAGTTCTACTTTGTCCTACAGGGTTGCTATGAGTCGGAATCCACTCAAAGGCAATGGATTTATGGCCATACTCAGCTGTAGTTGTTGGTTGCTGTTGTCTTGGCCCCCGACTCACGGCAACCTTATGTATAACGGAATGAAACATTGCCTAATCCCATGCCATCCTCACAATTGTTGGTATGTTTGAGCCCATTGTTGTAGCCACTGTGTCAGTCCATCTCATGGAGGGTTTCCCTCATTTTTGCTTTACCAAAAATGATGTCCTTTTCCAGCCCCGTAAAACCAAATGGGACTAATGAGGTACAGTAGTCCAGTGACAAGGGCCAGAAGGCAGAAGGGGACAAGGAAGCTGGTGATAGGGAACCCAAGGTTGAGTGAAGATATTGTTGATGTGTTGTGAGATTGTTAACCATTGTCATAGGGCAACATGTGTAGTAACTGTTAAATGACAAACTATTTTGCTCTGTAAGCCTTCATCTTAAGTGAGAATAACAGCACAATTGGAAGAGCGTAGTCAATGTCACTGAACTGTGCATGTAGAAATTTTTGAAATGGTGTGTCTTTGGCTATGTGTATTTTCACCAAAAAACAAGGTTGAGAAGTTAGAGGGTTGACATGTTGTGGCGTTGTTAACCAATGTCATAAAACAACATGTGTACTACTGTTTCATGAGAAACTATTTGTTCTGTAAGCCTTCACCTGAAGTACAATAAATAAATAAATAAACAAAAGTTGATTCTGACAAAAAAAAAAAAAAATGTTGTCCTTTTCTAGCAATCGGTCTTTCCTGATGATATGTTCAAAGTAAGCAAGACAAAGTTTTGCCATCCTTGCTTCTAAGAAGCATTCTGGCTGTACTTTCCCCAAGATGGATTTCTTTGTTCTTCTGGCGATCTGTGGTATATTCAGTATTCTTCCCCAACACCACAATTCAAATGCATTAGTTCTTTGATTTTCCTTTTTCATTGTTCATTTTCACATGCATATGAGGTGATTGAAAAGACCATGGTCTGAGTCTGGAACACCTTAGTTATCAAAGTGACTTTGCTTTTTAACACTTCAAAGAGGTGTTTTGCAGCAGATTTCCCCAAAGTTGTTATAGTTCACTAATTGCAGGCTGATTACTCTGTTGTTTTCAACATTGCCCTGGGGTATTAATTGCTCTACAACATAATACAATCAAACTGTGGTTCCTCTGAAGGAACAGTTTCAGAGTTCAGTGTTTGGTATTTGGTCTGATCCCAGGAGAACTCCTTCCATCTATCTTGTACCTCAGTTTTCTCCTGCAAACTAGCTAGCCTAGTCCAGGCTGTATCTTCATTAAATCCACAAATCTCCTCTCAGTTACCTTCCACCATAAACTCCACTGTTCTTGAGAGCACTCTTAGGCTTGACCTTCTCCATACTCTGCAGCAAATGCATTCATGTCCTTTGGAAGGAGATTAGGAGCTGTTTTATGGCCTGCTTCTCCTCCCAGGCAAAATCTCTGATCCAGGGCTCTGGAGCTGGGGTGGGGACAATGTCACGTTTCTTTCTGAGTGATACCTTCACTCTAAGGAGCTGAGTGCCTGGTGGAGGTGTGGCAGCAGCATGAGGGAGGTCCTCTTGGCTTGTCTGTTCTCATGTGGAACCACTGCCTCACAAGCCAAGGCAAGGGTAATTGGGGCCCCAGTAGTTTCAGTATGCTGCACCTAAGGTAGGGCATCTGTTCTAGAAATGGAGGCTGGGTGGAAGAAGGGAGCCCCACCTCTTGACTGCACTTGCGAAGGACTTAGCCTCAGCAACAGGTAGTTTGAGACAGGATGAGAGATGGTGAAGTCCTGTTCTCCTAGTAAGGAAGCCCTTCAGCTGGGAGCTGGAGAGAGAGGGAGCCCTATGTTTCTAGCTGCAGCAGTCTGTGTTGGAGTCTCTGCGTTGTTGAGCTGGCAGGGGGGAGGAAGTTACAAGTCTTGGTTCAGATACCACAGACTCTTGCCTTTCCTATCGAATTCTTATAGATTTACTTGAATAGATGCTTTGTTTGCTTTTCCCCTTAAGTCTAATTCTAGTGGTTTTATTTATTTATTTATAAGTGATTTTCACCAGTTTTACTGGAGAGTGGGTCAGCAGAGCTCCTTGAGTTGTCATGCTGCAAGTTGATCTCTGAGGATTCTTTTTTTTCCTTTCAATGTTAAAAACAAAATTTTTTTAAAGTTGTATGTCAATGTGTATAATTCTAGTGAATTCATTTTCAATGTTGTATACTCTTCTGCCATTACTGAATTCTATCCTGTTGTGTAAATAAAACAGTTTATTTAGCTATTTGAATATACCATAGATTGCCAAAAGAGCAAACAAATCTGTCTTGGAAGAAGTACAACCAGAATACTCCTTAGAAGCAAGGATGGCAAGACTATGTCTCACATACTTTGAATGTGTTTTCAGGAGGGATCAGTCCCTGGAAAAGGACATCATGGTTGGTAAAGTAGAGGGTCAGCGAAAAAGGGGAAGACTCTCAATGAGATGGATTGACACAGTGGCTGCAACAATGGGCTTAAGCATAACGATGATTGTGAGGATGGCGGGCAGAGTTTCCTTCTGTTGTACACAGGGTCGCTATGGGTCAGAAACAAGTCGGCACCACCTGACAACAACTGCTTAGGGATGATTATGTTGCTTCACTATTTCGTTAGAAACAGCACATTATTTTTCTTTTTTATTTTATTTTATTGTTGTACTTTAAGTGAAAGTTTATGATTCAAGTTATTCTTTCATATAAAAATTTATACATACATTGTTATGTGACCCTAATTGCTCTCCCTATACTGTGACAGCACACTCCTCCTTTCCACCCTGGATTTCTCATGTCCATTCAACCAGCTCCTGATCCTCTCTGCCTTTTCTCATCTCACCTCCAGACAGGAGCTGCCCATTTACTCTCATGTATCTACTTGAGCTAAGCAGCACACCCTTCACGAGTATCATTTTATGTCTCATAGTTCAGTCTAATATTTGACTGAAAAGTTGGCCCCGGAAATGGTTTTAATGCTGGGTTGACAGAAAGTCTAGGGGCCATGTCTTCCGGGTTTCCACCAGTCTCAGTCAGACCATTAAGTCTGGTCTTTTTACTAGAATTTGAGTTCTGCACCCCACTTTTCTCCTGCCCCAAAGGGGTCTCTCTCTTGTGTTCCCTGTGAGGGCTGTTATTGGTGGTAGCCAGGCACCATCTAGTTTTTCTAGTCTCAGGCTGTTGCAGTCTCCGGTTTATGTGGCCCTTTCTGTCTCTTGGGCTATTGCTTTCCTTGTGACTTTGGTGTTCTTCATTCCCCTTTGCTCCAGGTAGGTTGGGACCAATTGATGCATCTCAGATGGCTGCTCGCTAGCTTTTAAGGCCCCAGTTGCCACTCACCAAAGTGGGATGCAGAACATTTTCTTAATAAACTTTGTTATGCTAATTGACCTGGATGTCCCCTGAAACCGTGGTCCCCAGATCTCCACCCCTGCTACTCTATCCCTCCAAGTGTTTGGTTAAATTCAGGAAACTTCTTAGCTTTGGTTTAGTCCAGTTGTGCTGACTTCCTCTGTAGAGTGTGTTTTCCTTTCCTTCATCTAAGATAATTCTTGTCTACTATCTAGTTAGTGAATAACCCTCAAACTCCCTCCCTACCCTTGTAACTATCAAAGAATGTTTTCTTCTGTGTTTAAACCTTTTTTTGAGTTCTTATAATAGTGGTCTTATACAATATTTGTCCTTTTGTGACTAACTTAATTCACTCAGCATAATGCCATCCAGATTCCTCTATGTTATAAAATGTTTCACAGATTCGTTATTCTTTATTGTTGCATAGTATTCCATTGTGTGAGTATACCATAATTTGTTTATCTGTTCGTCCGTTGATGGACACCTAGGCTGTTTCCATCTTTTTGCTACTGTAAACAGTGCTGCAGTGAACATGGGTGTGCATATATCTATTTGTGTGACGGCTCTTATTTCTCTAGGATATATTCCAAGGAGCAGGATAGCTGGATCGTATGGTACTTCTATTTCTAGCTTTTTAAGGAAGCACCAAATCGATTTCCAAAGTGGTTGTACCATTTTACATTCCCACCAACAGTGTATAAGTGTTCCAGTCTCTCCACAACCTCTCTAGCATTTATTATTTTGTGTTTTTTGGATGAATGCTAGCCTTGTTGGGGTGAGATGGTATCGCATTGTAGTTTTGATTTGCATTTCTCTAATGGCTAATGATCATGAGCATTTCCTCAAGTATCTGGAAGCTGCCGGAATATTTTTTTTGGTGAAATGCCTGTTCATATATTTTGCCTGTTTTTTAATTGGGTTATTTGTCTTTTTGTTGTTGAGATTTTAGAGTAGCTTATAGATTTTAGAGATTAGATGCTGATCGGATTTATTGTAGCCAAAAGTTTTTTCCCAGTCTGGAGGTTTTCTTTTTACTCTTTTGGTGAAGTCTTTTGATGAGCATAAGTGTTTGATTTTTAGGAGCTCCCAGTTATCTAGTTTCTCTTCTGATGTTTGTGCATTGTTACTTATGGTTTGTATTCTGTTTATGCCATGTATTAGGGCTCCTAGCATTGTCCCTATTTTTTCTTCCATGATCTTTATCGTTTTCGTTTTATAGTTAGGTCTTTGATCCATTTTGAGTTAGTTTTTGTACATGGTGTGAGGTATGGGTCTTGTTTCAGTTTTTTGCAGTTATGCCAGCATCATTTGTTAAAGAGACTGTCTTTTCCCCAATTAATGGACTTTGAGCCTTTCTCAAATATCAGCTGCTTATAGGTGGATGAATTTATGTCTGGATTCCAATTCTGTTCCATTGGTCTGTGTGTCTCTTGTTGTACCAGTACCAGGCTGTTTTGACTACCGTGGCGGTATAGTAGGTTCTAAAATCGGGTAGTCTGAGGCCTCCCACTTTGTTTTCTTCTTGAGTAATGCTTTACTCATTTGGGCCTCTTCCTTTTCCATATGAAGTTGTAGATTTGTTTCTCCATCTCGTTAAAAAATGCCGTTGGAATTTGAATGGACATTGCGTTGTATCTGTAGATTGCTTTGGGTAGAATTGACATTTTCACAAAGTTGAGTCTTCCTATCCATGAGCAAGGTATGTTTTTCCACTTATGCAGTCTGTTTTGGTTTCTTGCAGTAGTGTCTTGTAGTTTTCTTTATATATGCCTTTTACATATCTGGTTAGATTTATTCCTAAGTATTTTATCTTCTTGGGGGCTATTGTAAATGGTATTGATTTGGTGATTTCCTCTTCAAAGTCCTCTTTGTTGGTGTAGAAGAATCCAACTGATTTTTGTATGTTTATCTTGTATCCTGATACTTTGCTGAAATCTTCTATTAGTTTCAGTAGTTTTCTTGTGGATTCTTTGGGGTTTTCTGTGTATGAGATCATATCATCTGCAGACAGAGATACTCTTACTTCTTCCCTACCAATCTGGATGCGCTTTATTTCTTTTTCAGCCTAATTGCTCTGGCTAGGGCCTCCAGCACAGTGTTGTATAAGAGTAGTGATAAACAGCATCCTTGTCTGGTTCTCATTCTCAAGGGGAATGCTTTCAAAGTCTCTCCATTTAGGATGATGTTGGCTGTTGGCTTTGTATAAATGCCCTTTATTATGTTGAGAAATTTCCCTTCT
>NW_004443965.1:5518542-5536346 GCF_000243295.1 Trichechus manatus latirostris
ATAGACAGATCGTGTTTTTTTTTTTTTTTTTTTAATCCATTCTGCCACCCTCTGTCTCTTTATTGGTACATTTAGTCCATTTACTGTTAGCGTAATTATTGACGAGTATGAGTTTAGTGCTGTCATTTTGATGTCTTTTTGTGTGTTGTTGACAGTTTCTTTGTTCCACTTAATTTTCTGTGCTGAGTCATTTTTCTTTATGTATTTTCTTGTCATCTTTTTGATTGTTGTTGATTTTGTATTTGCTGAGTCTTTATATTTTTCTTGTTTTTTATTTTGATGTGTAGGATTGCTAGTTTCCTTTGTGGTTACCTTAAATTTTACCCCTGTTTTTCTATGTTTAAACCACTCTTTTATTTCTTTATGTCATCTTGACTTCCTCTCCATATGAAAAATCTATGTCTACATTTTTTAGTCCCTCTTTTTTGTTCTAATTTTGTTATCTTTTACATATTGACATCTCTGTTTCCCTGTTTTCAGTGTTTTAGCTTTGATTTATTTTTGTGACTTCCCTATCTGAGTTGGTATCTAGTTGCTCTGTCCTGTGTTCTAGTCTTGGGTTGTTATCTGATGTTATTGATTTTCTAACCGGAGGACTCCCTTTAGTATTTCTTGTAATACTGGCTTGGTTTTTGCAAATTCCCTAGACTTCTGTTTATCTGGAAATGCCCTAATTTCGCCATCATGTTTGAGAGACAATTTTGCTGGATATACGATTCTTGGCTGGCAATTTTTTTCCTTCACGACTTTATATATGTCATCCCATTGCCTTCATGCCTGCATGGTTTCTGCTGAGTAGTCTGAGCTTATTCTTATTGACTATCCTTTGTAGGTGACTTTTTGTTTATCCCTAGCCACTCTTAAAATTCTCTTTATCTTTGGTTTTGGCCAGTTTGATTATTAATATGTCTTGATGACTTTCTTTTGGGATCTACCTTGTGTGGGGTTTGATGAGCATCGTGGATAGATATTTTATCATTTTTCATGGTATCAGGGAAGTTTTCTGCCAACAAATCTTCAACAATTCTCCCTGTATTTTCTATTATCCCCCCCATTCTGGTACTCCAGTCACTCATAGGTTATTCCTCTTGATAACATCCCACATAATTCTTAGGGTTTCCTCATTTTTAAAAATTCTTTTATCTAATTTTTCCTCAAATAAGTTGGTGTCAAGTGCTTTATCTTCAATCTCACTAATTCTGACTTCCATTGCCTCAATTCTGCTCCTGTGACTTTCTATTGAGTTGTCTAATTCTGAAATTTTATTGTTAATCTTCTGGATTTCTGATTGCTGTCTCTCTATGGATTCTTGCAGCCTGTTAAATTTGTCTTTATGCTCTTCTCTAATCTTCTTAAATTCTTCTATTGCTAGGTCTGCATTTTTTCTGTTCTCCTTTCTGATCTCTTGCAGAGTTCTGTATATTAATCTTCTGTATTCTGCCTCTGGTAATAACAAGAAATTCTTTTCCTCTGGAAAATTCCTTGATTCTTTATTTTGGGAGCTTACTGAAGCCATCATGGCCTGCCTTGTTATGTGAGTTGATATTGATTGTTGTCTCTGAGCCATCTGTAAGTTATTATATTAATTTATTTTATGTTTGCTTACCGTGTCCTAGCTTGTTGTTTTGTTTTGACATGCCCAAATAGGCTGCTCGTGTGAGCTAGTCCAATCACTGGCACCTCTAAAGCTCCAACATCCTGCCACCAGATGGCCAGGCCTGCCACTAAGTATGTGAGCCCAAGAGTCCGCCCACTCCTCCTGTATGGATTCAGCTCAGGTGTCCAGGTAGTCGACCACCAAATGTGTGGTGCAGGCTCTCACCTACAGTCCTAGACAGGCATGGGTGATTGGTTAGGCACAGGCATCCGGCTGCGGCAGGGGGTCACACACTGAGCAAGGCAAGGGGCCGACAACTGCCCGCAGTTGTCTGAGAGGAAAGCGTGTCCCTGTTCCCTAGGGCCCTTACGTGGATGGGTTTTGCAGCTGGACTATGAGCACCCAGTGCTGTTGGCTGTAAGGACTGGTGTGCACCACTTATTCTTGGGCCCCTGTCTCAGGTGGCTATGTGGCATGGGTGGAGCCACCAGTCCTCAGCTCCTGATTTGGGTAGGTGAAGACCCTGCTTAATAGGCAGAGCAATGTCACATGTCAGGAATCTGCCGCTTCACAGCTGAAACAGTTGAAGTTATACTTCAGGTATATTCCCTGTTGTACTGTGGTATTGAGGGCCTACGCTGTTGAAATGGGCCCACAGAAGTCTCTGCAGGGCGAAAGGCACTCAGAGTCCGTGGACCCCTTATGCCTGTGCCTAGGCAAAGAAGTTGTGCTTACCCTGAGTTCCTGGCTTAGGGGAGCCGGCAGATTATTTTTTCCCGTTTTGTTAATTTGTTGATTCTCCAAGTCTGGGATAATGGGTCAGGGCATGTGACTATTCCTACTTCTGGCCCAGGGAACTTGGCAATTGCTGAAGCTGGTCCTGGACCCAGTGCAGAGCAGGGAGCGGGGAGGTAAATGGGAGAGAGGTTTTTCCCAAAGAGGGGGTGTTTTTGATCCGTGCGGTAGTCCAGATGCAAGTACTTACCTTTCACCGTTCAAGGGTTGCTTCTCACTGATTCTGGATGGCCAAGTAGACTCTCTGCAGCTGGGTCTCTCCCGTTATGGAAAACCCCTCCCGAGCGCCATGCTTCCCTGCCTTACTGCGCACCATGAGCTGATCCAGCCTGAAGGGCTCAGGCTGTTGTCGGGTCAGGTCTGGCAACTCCTCACTGCTTCCAAACTGTCTCTCCCTCCCCCTGCCACTCAGTCTGATTTCTCAACTTTGCCTTTGATATTCAGGGCTCCTAAATTGTCTTATATAATTGATTCACTTGTGTTTTCAGGTCTTTGTTGTAAGAGGGTCCACTGGAAGCATCTGACTACTCCTCCGTCTTGGCCCCACCTCTCAAAACAGCACATTCTTGTATATATCTCCTTGTGTATATGTGCAAAGTTTCTCTAGGGTAAACACCTAAATGTAAAATTTCAAAGTTATTGGCTAATTTATGGACAGTTTACCTGCCAAAGTGTTTGGATGAATTTATGCTCCCATCATCCTCAGCAATAGCTAGTGTTACCAGACTTAATTATTCTTCCATTCTGATTAGTGTGAAAAGATCTCTTTGTTTTATTAATTTGCATTTCTTTGATTATGATTGCAATTGGGAAACTTCTTTTATGTTCATTGACAATACTTATTCCTGTTTTGGACATAGTTTATATATTTTGCTCATTTTTCTGTTGTTTATTTGAGTGGGAGGCATGGGGAGGTTTGATTTTTAGGGAATCTTCTTATATTCTGGTATGAATCCCTTGTTGGTTATATGGTTCCAAATTTCTCTTCCAATTTTTAATTTATCTACAAGTGACACATGTCCCAAGCTGGGACAATAGAATTCTCTCTCCAGGAATATAAAAGAAACTTAAAACACAGAGATGGGGTGTTACATTTGTGGATAGGCCCTGGAGAAAAGATCAAGGTCTTCTTCTTCTGAAGTCCCCAGAAATGTCCTGGTTCCTTTACTTTCAATGTTAACTCTTCCTTTGATTCTGTGAAATATCCAGAAATCCTTCCAGTATTATTATAATGCTATTTGGAGTTGATTTTTGTTACTTCTAACCACAAAAACAGTTTTAAAAATATCTTGAATTCAAATTTCTGGCTTTGTTAATTGGTTTGATAGTGCTTCCATTCACGAAAATAGGAATTACAGGAGAGAGATCAGGAGGAAGATTTGAGGAAAGGTAGGACATGTTAAATTGTGCCACATGTGGAGTATTCAAAGAAGGGTATGTGGTGTGAGAAGGAAAAGCGACTAAGAATGGAACCCAGTTGTTGTTGTTGTGTGCCATTGAGTTGATTCCAACTCATAACGACCCTATAGGACAGAGTAGAACTACTCTATAGAGTTTCCTAGGCCATAATTTTTAAAAATTCCCAGGTCTTTTCTCCCATGGAGCCATTGGTGGGTTTGAACCAACAACCTGCTGCTTAACCATTGTGCCACCAGTTCTTAAAGGCTAGGAAGAGGAGGCAATAAAGAGATCTGAGATAAGGAAGCTAGAGCTATAGAAGGAGAACTCAGAATCTAGGAATGAGAAGAGATTTAAGAAGAAGGGAATAGTTAAATGAACAAGTAAGATGAGGCCTGAGTTTCAAGGAGGGAATAGTTGGTAACAGGTCAAGTAAGATTTGGCAGTGAGGGGTCATCAGGGCTGGAGATCAGAATCAAAAAGTCAAGGAGTAAGTGGGACATTAGGAAGTTAAGAGTGAGTGTAGACCATTATTTTGAGGAGTGTGATGTGAAAGGAAGCAGAGTGATAAGATGATATCTAGAGGAGGATGCCAGGTTGGGAGGGGGCCAGTGACTTAAGATATGGGAGACATGTGCATGTTTATATGTGAAGGAAAGAGAGGGACCAGAAGGAGAAGCAAGAAAGATAGGCAAAAGGGAACATGATTTCTAGAAGACAGGAAAGAATGGGGTAGAGCATAGATAAAGAAGTCAGCCTTTTCTTCTAAGAAGGAAAGTGAATATGGAAGTGTTTTGTCACATGGAAGATAATTATAATACTGTATAAGATATGCTCTGAAGTATGTACAAAGAGGATGTTGTTATTGTTAGTTGCTGTCAAGTTGACTCCGACTCATGGCGACCCTATGTACAACAGAACAAAAGGATCATTGGATGCTCAAGTCCATTGTTGCAGCCACTGTATTTTGAGTGCCTTCCAACCTGTGGGGCTTATCTTCTAGCACTATATCAAACAATATTCTATTATGAACCATAGAGTTTTCATTGACTTATTTTCAGAAATAGATTGCCAGGCCCTTCTTCCTAGTCTCTCTTAATCTGGAAGCTCCACTGAAACCTGTTCACCATGGATAACCCTCCTGGTATTTGAAATACTGGTGGTATAGCTTCCAGCATAATAGCAACATGTAAGCCACCACAGTACAACAAACTGACAGATGGGTGGGGTGGTGCAAAGAAAAAAGCTGCTAAATCTCTGTATGTGGTGTCAGGGAATACTTCACCCAGGAGGTTCGTTTTGATATGGTACAACTGATTGCCTGTCAGTGTAACCTGTATACTCGCAAAACCACCGTCAAGAGCTTTGTCACTTCATGGTCCTTGGGATGAAAGATTTGTAGACTTAATACATTTTTTAGGCCCTTTTTCCTCAACTATATTAAAATATGGCAGATGATGCAGAAAATAAATCATGCTAACCTTATGTTTTTTCCATATCTCCATACATAAATTCTGTAAAGAGAGTCTCAGTTCTTAAGTAGGGATACTCTATGAATTGATCAGTTTCTCTTGCAATGCTTCCTAACTTCTTTCTATATTATGAAACACAGAAAAAATGATAGTATTTTGTTCTGCACGCTGTGGTGGACAGACTGCTCACAACTGGTATACTAGGGGCTCCTGTCTAACTGCCTTAAGGTGAGTATACCTGGGCACACCTACAACTCAAAGTACACCATTGTGCCATGGCATACGAACTGGGATCTCTGCTGTAGGATGTGTCCCCCATACTTTAATTTCTATTCAGTTTCTGCTATACAGTCGTCCCTCCATATCTGCAGGGGATTGGTTCCAGAGCCAACACCCCCTCCCCCCGCAGATACGAAAATCTGCAGATGCTCAAGCCTCTTATATAAAATGGCATAGTATTTGCATGTAACCTATGCGTATCCTCCTGTATGCTTTAAACCATCTCCAGATTACTTATAATACCTAATACAATGTAAATGCTATGCAAATAGTTGTTATACTGTATTGTTTAGGGAGTAGTGACAAGAAAAAAAAGTCTTTTTTTTCCCCCCCAAATATTTTTCATCTGTGGTTTATTGAATCCAGGGATGTGGAATCCATGGATACAAAGGACTGACTGTATGTATTATAAAGGACTTTCTGCCCTACAATTAAATTCTTACCAAAACTATTCAATGCCTTATATGGAAGGATGCTTAAATACTAAAAGCAGATGACTTGCTGTGTGCCCTTATATATATCCTTCGTAAATGTGTAATATTATCTTAAGGAACCATCTACATTTAAATATATTTTATAGGCTTCTCAGTTATCTCATTGTGAAGTTTTTCCCTATTATTACTATACAAATTTGGCATAAGTGTCATTTCTTATTTTTTTACTTTTTCTTTTACGAGTTAGAGTGGTATAATGCTGGTAGAAAGCATGCTTATTGTACTAAACATTATACTGCAGTGTATGCTTAATACATTGATAAATAAGGTTCAGTGTAATAAAATCATTCATACATCCCACTAGGAAATAAGTTATCTTTTTTTAATTTCATAAATATATTTTAGGCCATTATGAAATGTGATTTTTTTATAATTAAAAAAAATCATTTCCAGTTGTGTGTAGCTTTATGTTTGGTCTCTGGCAATTAGGAGGTATTATTAACTGTATATGCCCTTTTTACTTAGGAAGATAAGAACTTGGACTTTCTGTTTTAAATTGCAACAAGAAAAAGTATCCAGGGGTGTATTCTGCAAGGAAGTGTTGAGTTGTATGGAAAATTGTGTTTTAAGACCTATTGTAGATCTATGTCTGTGTCTGTGAAAGAGGATAATTAGTGCCTGCACTCTCAGTCATATCAGACAAAAAGTAATGGGGTGTAAGAAATGGTTCATTAGGCTCCCTCAAGTACTTTTACTGTGTCCATACTATTTATACCAGCAGAAAAAAGAAATCAGGCTTTAAAATCAAGTCAAAGCATTAGTCTTAGATTCTTTAGTATGAGAAATAACATTGAGTAATGATCCCTTAAAGTCAGATGAAAAAAATGTACATAAAAAACCCACACAGTGTTGTCACCCATGCTGAACACTTACAATGTCTGACCTCTTCTTTCTTGACTGCTGGCTCCATACCTAATGTGTTTCGAGGAGTTTCAGGTGGACAAGTAAGTGAGATCAGAAGCCAGTTTGCTAACCACAATCACAACCAAAAAGTCCACATAGGGATTTTAATTGAAAAGGAACTTCGTTGCAAAATGACTCCTTACCTGGGGTGGGATGGGGAGTTGGTGGAGGGAAGCAAGCAATAATGAGGCCATGGTTCTCTCTCCTAGAAAAATTGCCTGTGGTGGTAGGTATGAAAATTGGGTCAATTAGCAGAGGTTGTAGTGTCTGCCCAGAAACTTGTTAAATGCTGCTCAGAGAGGTGTTGAGGCAGAGGTATTGGGAAGGAGGATTAGTGTGTTTGATGCTGCCTGGACTGCATCTAGTTCTGATGGGAATTTATGACAGTCAATCTTTTTTAATCCTTTCCCCCTTCCCGACCTTCCCCCTGCTCTGTAAAACTGGTATTAAGAGCTAAAGTTGGAACTTCTATGCCTGCAGGTAGAAAAGTTTCTCAGCCTTTGGAAAGAAGGAGGAGGCTCTATAAAAAGTTGATCAGTCTTTCAATCTGGTAGACTTGGAAGATCTACCAAAGTTAGCAATTTGGTATAAGCTGCATATTGATTCTTTTGTGAATTCTTTCTGTAAGTTTAGAAATAGGGATGAAGTTGAATAACCTATAGTTTCTGTGTTGAGTGGGGCCTATGAGTGCTCTGGTAATGTTCTAAAAAATTCATCAAATTAGGCGAATCTTTCAGTAGTCAAGGACATATGTCTAATACTTGGCTTCTGACTGGTTTAGTCTTTTAAGATCCCATTAGTTTCTGGACCCCCTAAGCCTTGTAGATAACTGGGCAAAAGTAGTGAAAACTGCTCTGTCCTATTCAGGAAAAGACCTTTGATTGAATGGAGTGAGTAGTGTCTTTGTGGCACCATGTACAGTTGTAGAGCGAGTAAATGCTTTTTGGTTTGATTGGTGTTTGATAGGAGAGGAGAATTAGTAGACGGGAAGAGAAAACATAGGAAATACATAGGAACTCCTTATTCCTTTCTACACACAGGAGAGACTGTTTTGTACACGACTTTTGGGGCAGGATTGGTGGAATGAAATACTCAATGTAAATCAAATACCACAGTTACTGAAAAACTTAGTTGCTGATGAATATTTTGGCCAAATAAATGCCAAACAGTAGCTTTTGAGCAATTACTTAATGAAATTGACCAGTTTGAGAAACATTGGCTTGATTCAAATAGATGTTTCTGAAATGGTAAAATTTCAGGATAGTGGGAAGTTGTTTCTTGATAGGCAAAATTTTGAGAACTTTTGATGACTGCCTATTACTCTTCTTAAGACTGGCCGTGTCTTCATTTACTCAGGAAAATAAGAAATGGTTAGCCAAAATTGTCATTGGAAAATGTCTTCACAATCATTCAGTACTATTTATTAGATACTAGGTATCTAATAGGTGGGAGTTCCAAGTGGGGCTAAAAGTCTACAACATAAAAACAAGAAAAGAAAACCCCTTGAACTAACATTTTTTAAAGAATTATAGGTCTTATAAAGCAGCAACAATCACTAAATACTCCTAACAGCTTTTTTATTGCTGTTAATTCACATAGCTAGAGTGGATACATGTAAAAAAATTGAACACAAAAGTTGAAGTCAAAGGACCTGGATTCAAGTTTCAGTATTACCTCTTCTACCTATGTGTCTTAATTTCTGAGTACTTCACTCATTTTGAAACAAGTAGAATAATATCTAATTACAGTTATTGTGGACATTAAAAGAATATATCATACAATGGAAGTCCACTGTTGATTCTATAGCACTGTACAAGTAGTAATAGGAATGGTGGTTGTTAATATTAAGATAGACTTATAAAGTGAACCTACTCATCCTGTTTTCAGCCTGTCTTCCTTGACAGTTTTCCATACTCTTTGAAGTTTCAAGATCCATTTCATCCCAAATTCACTAACCCACTAAGCGTAGAGAAACTTAGTGTTTAGGCCTTCTGTAGTTTGCAGAATTGTGTGGCTCAAAAACCTAGCATTTTTCTTGTTTACTCAGGCACTAAGAATGCAAATATTAATCCACTTTCTTCCATAGAAAAAACACGTTTTCCCTTTTCCCTGAGAATTGAGACTTAAACACATTAACAGCAATTAGTACTTGAGCCAGGAATTCAGGTTTTGATCAAAACTATGGTTGACATTTGCTCCTGGAAGAGGGAGTGAAAAATGGTCTGTAAAGTTTCTATTAGCTTCAAAAGCAGCAACATCTGCTCTAGTCCGCAAAGCTTCAGCGTCTACCACAGAAGGAAGAGAGTACTCCCTGCAAGCTGTAGAGTCCAGCCAGAAGTCAAGTCCACAGTCATCCTAGTATGGCATTAAAACATTTAAGGAGGTCATCATTTCCAGCAAAAACTGGGTGAAGTCCTATAACACAAGATTTGGGCCCAGTATTATGCTTAAAAATGGCTGAGGAAACTTGAAAGTGCAGACACTAGAAACAAGTTCTGCCAAATGCATTTATTTCACAAATGGTATCCCAATATCTCTCCTTCTTCTTCTTTTGTTTTGTTTTGCCTCCCACCACAGATAATTGCATAATTTGGTGTAGAAATTTGTATCCTTTAACATTTAAGTCTGTTTTGCTGGAACATTGGATAGAGTCACTTTGGGTATTGTCTAACTATTAAAAAAAAAAAAAAAACTTTTCTGAACAACGCTGTGGTTTTCTTAGTTACAAGAGTTTCCTCCCTCCATTCTCCCCCACAAAAAAATTCAAGGGAATTCCAGACCATTTTGCAATTAGTTAAGGATTATATTTCCTTATTTTTATTAATTTTATGTAAAGTGGGATTTATCAGTGGTGCATTCATTGACACTGACTTCAATTTATTCTGATGAAACTGACTGACATCTGTGTGTGCTGTTCATCAGTCATAATTTAAACCATTCTTAATTGCATTAAATGTAAATTAAGACATTCAATTTCAGCCATTATTTTTCATAAAACACTGTGAACTGAGTTTTAGTGGGTCATGAGATCTTACATTCAAGATAAATAGGGTAAATTCAGAACTTACCATTGATGTTCGTTTTTCACCCTTTGTCGACTATTTCTTTTGTTGCTTACTAGATTGGAACGATCTCTCTGAAGGGATGGATGGCTAAGGAAGATATAGTTGAAATTTTTAACGAATGATTTTTATCATTTTTAGAGCATGCCTATTTTCTAAATGTTTTAAATATGTGATTTTAAAAACTCTTAATTACCTGTCTGTCTAAACCAAATGATAATTTAAATTAAAAGTGTCAAACTAAGTGTTCTGATTTGGAACTCATGCCTTTAAATCCTTGAATTTTGAGAATTTAGGATTATATATATTTTTAAAAATGGCTTAGTTCTGCTAATGTAAAATTTCAGAGCTATTGCTTAGATATACTAATGTAAAAATAAGCAACATTTGTAATATATTACGCATATAATAGCTCATCTTCTTGATGAGTATTGCATTTTACAAATAATTCAATCAGTTTCATTTGTAAACAACTGTCTCCAACTCCTAAAATTCTCCCCATTGAATGAGAACAGTTATCTTTTACTCATACAATGATTGGAGTAATAATGGTTAATTATTAAGAATAAATAATAATAGGCATTTGTATGATAGCTTTTATGAGAAAATATATAAATCCTTGGTTAATATTCATCCCTAAAGAAACATTCAAATAGTACAGCCCATGATGAAGAGTCTGAGTGAAATCAGTCCCGACTGAAAATCACATTATTAGCAAGTGTTAATTTTCATCAGAATGAGCATCAAATAGCCATGGCTGAGAGAGAGGATTTGGCTAGGTTCCTGATACTTATTTTTATCTAGGGAGGTATGGTACACTTTTATGGGTGGTGTTTTTGTTTTATGTGTTTATTTTTTAATAGACCTTATTTTTTAGAGCAGTTTTAAGTTTACAGGAAAATTGTGCAGAAAATGCTGTGAGTTCTCCTATATCCCCCTTTCTACTATATACTGTTTGTCCTATTATTAATGTCTTGCATTCCTGTGATGTACCGATATTGATACATTATTATTAGCTAAAATCCATAGTTTATATTAGGGTTTACAATTTGTATTGTATAGTCCTGTGGGTTTTGACAAATGCATATTGTCATATGTTCACCATTACAATATCATACAGAATAGTTTCACTGCCCTAAAAATACCCTGTGCTCCACCTATTCATCCCTTTCCCCTCTACCTAAACCTCTAGCAACAACTGATCTTTTTTGTTGTTTTAATCTTTAACTCAACCTACAAGACTACACACTGGGTTATTCTAAGAGAGAAAAGAAGTTCCCAAGGATTTCCAGATCTGCTCATTTGCAGAGGTTGTATTGTATTCCGCATTTCTCACCAGGTACGTGAATTTATTTAAGAGAACACTCCTCCCCTACTTACCTATCAGATGGGGAGAGGTTTCCTTCCATAACAACCAGCTAGAACTCTGCCATCTCATTTTTAAGCCCTTTGCTTTCCAAATAAAAGTTGGTCAACAAAGAGAGGAAAACTGTCACACTTGCCTTAGTTACTCACGTAGTAAAATCTTATGACTATTATATACGACATTTACATTCCCATGTCAGTTCAACTGATAGAGAATGAAGTGTTGCAGTAAGTCTGGAGATGGGTTAGTGATGCTATCATCCTACCGATTTCTTGCTATTAATACATGTCTATTACTTATTTTTAAAGATAGGGTAAATGAGAGTACTGAATATAAATGGCTTTTGTAAGTCATTCAGGTAAGTGAAGCATGTCATTGTTTGCAACCTGAGTTCCATGAGAGCTGGGGCTAGTTGACAGGCAAACCATACATTTTTCTCGTAAATAAAAAACACAAACAATATTCTGAGTGTTTAATAAGTATTATAAAATAATATGAGTTTGCAAAGATAGAACTAGTTGCATGTACTTAATAGTGTGGCCTTAGTGTGTCATCGCTAGAATATGTAAAGCCCATATAGAAAGGCATTGTGTAATTTATTTCTCCAGAGGTAACATTAACAAACATTTTATTATGATTTATGTTTTGGGTCCTTGAAAGATGAAGTAAGTTCTTTAGTATTAGCATTGCTAATGATTTTAATGAGGCATTAAAATGTTGCAGTATTGTAGAAACATTTTTCTTTTTTTAACATTATTTCATTAATATTTCACAGGAATTTTAACGTTAAGTTGATGAAAGAACCTGAAAATGTAATCCAAAAGTGTCAAAGTGCTTGAATAGTGGAAAGAACCAGAAAAGGGCAGGACACAGTGATGTGTCAAGGTCTGATGAGATGCCCCTGCACTGGAAACACTCCATGACATTAAAGTCTGTTACTGCTGAAAAGAACACAAAACAATTTTATCTTCTCACTTGAGGTTTTCTGCCACGGATATCTAGCACACTCAGCACATACTTTTTGTACTTTCAGATTAGGAATGGGGGCAACCAAACGCACATAGGAGCTTTTCTAGGAGAGGACAGTCTGTTGATGGACTTCTTCTGTATTAGAGTAACCTTCCTGGTTGGATGTTTACAGTTTGAGTCCTTTCTGCTACCTACTGTTTACTAATTTCTAGTATTTTCATAGTATCTAAGTATGTAGAGTGCTTTTAAGGGCATTATATCATTTAATCCTCAAAAAGACACTTGTGACCTATGTGACCTTCAGGGGAAATCATTTTCACCTCCATTCATAGTTCTTATGCAGAGTTGCTCTTTGGATAACTTACTGTTACCACAGAGTGACCACTGTTAGAAGTATGTGAACCAGAGGAAATAGGAGCAAGGGTTTTAGTCCCCAGCTAACAGAGCTCTCATGTAGGCCATAATCCCAGGAAGAATGGCTAGCTTTATGTTAGGCATTTGACAAAGTTTAAACAGCAGATGAACCAAGGACTAAGCAACCTTTGCAGCTGTACAGTGGAAATCCTGGCACAAAGGAGAACTGTTCTTGAATAAATTCTCCAGTGTCACAGGCAAAAATACTCCTTGTCATGGTTTCTCCTTAGCAGCTGCGTGTTCTGCCTGGATCAGAGCATGGCAGAATCATATTCTTGCTGGACAGTATCTCTGTCTTGTACATTCATTATCTATAAGCCTGATCCTGCCCTTAAGCAGCCCTCAAGGCTAACCTTAAACTTCCAAAGACCCTGTAAGGGAACACTTTTATCACCTCTTACTTTAGAGGAAGTGTGTATTGGATCTTTAACATGGTGGTGCAGTGGTTAAGAGCTCAGCTGCTAACCAAAAGGTCAGCAGTTCAAATCCACAGGCGCTCCTTAGAAACCCTATAGAGCAGTTCTACTCTGTCCTATAGGGTTGCTATGAGTCAAAATTGACTTGAAGGCAACACGTTTGGTTTTTTGGGTTTAAGCAGGGCATTGAACCGGTTCATTCCAGTTCGAACCCCTGCTGAGAATTTGCATTTCTACCCCCAGATAGACTGAATCAGAATCTACATTTTAACAAGATTCTCAGGTGATTCTTACATATAATAAATTTTGAGACCCACTGCTCTACTAGTGGTTCTCAAAATTAGTCCCTAACTAGCATTGTTAGCATCACCTGGGAAATTTTTAGAAATGCAAATTCTCAGTTCCAACTGGAAGAAACTGGTTCCAAGCCCTGGTCTTAAGTAAGCATAAACTAATCTAGACTCAGCTCACCTGGGGGTTGTAGAACTAGAAAAAAATCTCTTGCTTATGGAACCAGTTACAGGGATATCCAACTCTTTTTCATACCCTAGGCAGTGATTTTCAAAGTGTAGTACATAGACCTTCCATTCCCCACACTAGGGTAAGGATAGGGTAACAGGTTTCAGTAGGAGGTGGGTAAAGGGAGAGGGAGGAGTACTTATTTAAATGCAGATTCTTGGGCTCAAACATTGAATTAGATTGTAGAAGCAACAGTGTGGGGATATTTATTTTAAACAGGTTTCTTAGGTGGTTGAGAATAGCATTAATTCCTTGCCTTGAAAACAAAATGTGTGGGAGTATGCAGATATATATGTAATTGTTTTTTGGATAGCTGGTTTAGGGTACCTGTATCACTTTTACTTCAGTACATAAGTAGTCTATGAACATGCCACTTTATAAGTGATTAAAAATATTTCTCTTCATAAAGTATTCATTTAGGAATGAGGGTTTTGCACTGGTTCTGTGAAATGTTAATGATCAGGTAGTTCTGTGAGGATTAAGAGTGGATCTCCTGTTTCAACCTCAGCAGAAGCTAGCCATCTTGTAAATATATAGACAGTAGTTGATCATAGTGACAAGGTGAAAGTACATATCTGTCCTTTCTAGTGTCTTAGTAAGACCTACCCAAGAACCCTAGAAGGTATACAGAAAAAACTAAAAGCTGAAATGTAAACCTGTCAGTTGAATTGTTTGTTAGCCATTATAATAAAAGCTTCACTGAGGAGGCAATGACTTAATACCTTGAGTAAAATTAAATTTTGGTGTTACCTGTGAATTTCAATTATTCATGCTATTCCAAAACTTCAAAACATGGAAAATCTAGAGCTGCTTATTACCTGTTCTAGTATAGCCACCAATAAGTATGGAAGCCAGTATCAATGTAAATAGAGCAATGGACTCTGTCTGTCTACCTCACTTGTTTTTAGCATTTTAATAGGAGTCAAAATTTCAAAGTATCTGGCCCAAAATATGAAATCTGGTTCATGTAGTACCATGCTGTACTCTCCTTGAATGTTAGGACTTAGGTTTTTCCCATTGACATGAACTGATAGAAGTGTCTTACTCCATCACATGGAGTGCCATTTAACTCTGGTGACTTCTGGTGCCCCACAGATCATGCTGACTGTCAGGAAAACCAGACTTCCAGGCCAAGACACGTACACAGATTTTGACTGCAGTCAACTCATGTACCCTGAGGTATACAGCAAGTCTGTGTGTCAGAAGAAGTGTACAACATTTAAATAGGATAGAAAACAAGTCATTTATTACCCTGCCATAAACAAATTTTGATGTCTACTCTAGTTTCAGAAACACATTTTTTTAACTCCTGTCTAATCCCCGCCTGCCAACTGAACACACACACAACACCAACAGCTAATTGAACTAACAAATCCCTTTCTTAAAAAACAAAAAGGCAACAAAGGGCCATGAATAATGAAAAGAAAACCCTCTAGTTAAATATGTGTCTTGGCCTCTTTTACTATCCTTCAAAATGGACAGTTTGTTTAGGGTTAATTTTATTTGCATTTGACATAGTATTTTGTTAGGACTCATCACTGTAACTGAGGGGCATACATTCAGAGTCATCTAAAAAGTTACGTAGTATCTTTGGATTTGTGTAATGATCTTAGAAGGATTTTTAAAATGTTAAATATTTTAAAAGTATTCTAGAAAAGCTCTTTGTTATTGTTTTTAGCTGCCGTTGAGTTGGCCCCTGACTCATGGGGACCCCATGCATAATGTGATTCCTAAAGTGGTTTTTAATTGGCTGATTTTCAAAAGTAGATCACCAGGTCTTTCTTTCTAGTCCATCTTACTCTGGAAGCTTTGCTGAAACCTGTTTAGTGTCGTAGCAACATATAAGCCTCCACTGGTAGACGGGTGGTAGCTGTGCATGAAGTGCATTGTCTGGGAATTGAACGCAGGTTTCCTGCACAGAAAGTGAAAATTCTACCACTGAACCACCAATGCCTCCTAGAAAGGCTCTTAGGAGTTGATAATATAAATAGAGATCCAGAGAGACCTAAAGAACATAAGTAAAGAGAGACTAGGTGCCATTAAGTAAATGTCATGGATTGAGTTATGTCCCCCCAAAAATGTGTGTCTCAATTTGGCTGGGCCATGATTCCCAGTATTGTGTGGTTGCCCTCCATTTTGTGATTATAATTTTATGTTAAAGAGGATTATGGTGGGATTGTAACACCCTTACTAAGGTCACATCCCTGATCTAGTGTAAAGGGAGTTTCCCTGGGGTGTGGCCTGCACCACCTTTTATCTTACAAGAGATAAAAGGAAAAGGAAGCAAGCAGAGAGACGGGCATCTCATACCACCAAGAAAGCAGGAGCAGGGTGCATCCTTTGGACCTGAGGTTCCTGCACTGAGATGCTCCCAGACCAAAGGAAGATTGATGACAAGGACCTTCCTCCAGAGCCGACAGAGAGAAAAAGCCTTCCCCTGGAGCTGATGCCCTGAATTTGGACTTGTAGCCTACTGGACTGTGAGAGAATAAACTTCTCTTTGTTAAAGCCATCCGCTTGTGGTGTTTCGGTTATAGCAGCACTAGACGACTAAGATAATAAACATATAAAAATTAATAGGAAAACATCTTCTTAATACCACAGGAATAAGTTAGATGGCCACTAAAGCCGCATTTGGTACTAATGTTCTGTAACTCTCTGGTTGGTGGTTAACAGCATAAGCTTTGGGAACAGATTGGCTAGGGTTGAATTTCAGACTCTTCCATATGAAAACTGTGTGAACTTGAGAGTTATTTCACCTCTCCGTGTTTTTTTCCTCACCTGTAAAATGAGTTTTATGTTGAAACCCTCATAGGGTTGTTGTGAGGATTAAATGAATTAATACATATATCTGTTACATAGTTAAGCATTCAGTGGATATTGATTAATTATAATCTGTTGAATACCTGTAATATGCTTTGCATTATTTGAGACATTATGGGTAGAAACATGAAATTTTTTTTTTTTATTGTACTTCAGGTGAAGGTTTACAGAACAAATAAGAAATGAAATTTTGGACAATTCTTTGCTTCGTGACATTTACAAACTATTTATGGAGAGAGGATTTACACAAATGTAATTTGAAAAAATTATGAAACAGTATGGTGCTAACATATCACAATAGGAGGCAGAGAAGAGAGGAAATGTAGAGAACTGGTATGACTAGAGGACACTTGGTGAGAAGGTGGGATGGAGCTCATCTTTGAAAGGATGGATAGTATTTAGGTTGGTGGTGGATGGAGAAGAATGATTTTAAAGACTGTTGGAAATTGACAGAGAGTTTCAGATTATCGTGGCTGGTAGTAAGAAACCTTTAGAAAGTTCTTAAACTCTGACGCGCCATGATGACATTGGTACTTAAATATACTTGTTAGGTGCCGTCGAGTCGGTTCCAACTATACTTGTTAGGTGCCGTTGAGTTGGTTCCGACTCGTAGCGACCCTATGTACAACAGAGCAAAACACTGCCTGGTTCTGCACCATCCTCACAATCGTTGTTATGCTTGAGCCCATTCTTCCAGCCACTGTATCAGGCCATCTTGTTGAGGGTCTTCCTCTTTTTCCCTGACCTTCTGCTTTACCAAGTGTGATGCCTTTCTCCAGGGACTGATTCCTTCTGAAAACATGTCTAAGGTATGTAAGACGTAATCTCCCATCATCACTTCTAAGGAGCATTCTGGCTGTACTTCTTCCAAGACAGATTTGTTTGTTCTTCTGGCAGTCCATGGTATATATTCAATATTTTTCAACAGTACCACAATTCAAAGGCATCAATTCTTCTTCTGTCTTTCTTATTCATCGTCCAGGTTTCACATGCATATGAGGTGATTGAAAATACCATGGCTTGGGTCAAGCACACCTTAGTCTTCAAGGTGACATTTTTGCTTTTTAAAACTTTAAAGATCTTTTGCAGCAAATTTGCTCAAAGCAGTGCATCATTTGATTTCTTGACTGCTGCTTCCATGGGTGTTGATGTGGATCCAAGTAACATGAAATCTTTGACAGCTTCAGTCTTTTCTGTGTTTATCATGATATTGCTTATTGGTCCAGTTGTGAGGATTTTTGTTTTCTTTATGTTGAGATGTAATCCATACTGAAGGCTGTGGTCTTTGATCTTCATC
>NW_004443965.1:5536446-5544388 GCF_000243295.1 Trichechus manatus latirostris
TGTGTCATCTGCATATCTCAGGTTGTTAATGAGTCTTCCTCCAATCCTGATGCCGTGTTATTCTTCATATAGTCCAGGTTCTTGGATTATTTGCTCTGCGTAGATTGAATAAGCATGGTGAAAGGATGCAACCCTGACACATACCTTTCTTGACTTTCAACCACACAGTATCCTCTTGTTCTGTTTGAACAACTGCCTCTTGATCCATGTACAGGTTCCTCATGAGTGCAATTAAATGTTCTGGAATTCTCATTCTTCCCACTGTTATCCATAATTTGTTATGATCCACACAATTGAATGCCTTTGCATAGTTAATAAAACACAGGGAAACATCTTTCTGGTATTTTCTGCTTTCAGCCAGGACCCATCTGATATCAGCAGTGGTATCCCTAGTTCCGCATCCTCTTCTGAATCTGGCTTGAGTTTCTGCCAGTTCCCTGTTGGTGTACTGCTGCAGCCACTTTTGAATGATCTTCAGCAAAATTTTACTTGCATATGATATTAATGATATTTTCGATAATTTCTGCATTCAGTTGGATCACCTTTCTTGGGAAGAGGCATAAATATGGATCTCTTCCAGTCACTTGGCTAGGTAGCGGTCTTCCAGATTTCTTGGCACAGACAAGAAATTGGCACATATACTTGGTGTATTGATATTCGAGGGACTAGAGACTGGAATTGATATTAACAGTGGCTCCAAATATCGCTGTGCATGAGAATCAATTGGAGAGCTTTAACCTCCAAGGATTCTGATTCCATAAGCCTGGAGTGGCCTGGGAATTTATAGTTTTGCAAAATTCCTTCAGATTATTGTGACTTGCAGCCAGGATTTGAGAGGCACTGAGATACATCAGTCTAGGCATGAGGTCATGAGGGCTTTCATTAGAGTCATGGCAATGGGAACGGAAAGGACTATTCAGATTAGAATGTCATTTTAAAGAAGGAAAGAAATTGGTAATGGATTGAGACTATAGGAGACTATTGTTGTTGTTGGGTGCTGTTGAGTTGATTTGACTCATAGTGACCCCATGTGACAGAGTAGAACTGCCCCGTAGGGTTTCCAGGACAGTAATCTTTAAGGAAGCAGACTGCTACATCTTTTTCCTGCGGAGTCCCTGGTGGGTTCAAACACCCAACCTTTCAGTTAGCAGCTGAGAGCTTAACTACTTTGCTACCAGGGGACTGTGTTGTTGTTGTTAGGTGCCATCATGTCAGTTCTGACTCATAGCGACCCTATGTACAACAGAGCAAAACACTGCCCAGTCCTGTGCCATCCTCACATTTTGTTGCTATGTTTGAGCCGATTGTTGCATCCACTGTGTCAATCCATCTCATCGAGGGTCTTCCTCTTTTGCATTATTTGAGACATTTACCAAGCATAATATCCTTCTCCAGGGAGTGGTCCCTCCTAATAACATGTCCAAAGTATGTGAGACGAAGTCTCAAATCCTTGCTTCTAAGGCGCACTCTGGCTATGTTTCTTCCAAGACAAACTTGTTCATTCTTCTGGTAATCCATGGAATATTCAATATTCTTTACCAACACCATAATTCAAAGGCATCAATTCTTCTTTGGTCTTCCTTATTCATTGTCCAGCTTTTGCATGCATATGAGGTAATTGAAAATACCGTGGCTTGGGTCAGTCACACCTTAGTCCTCAAAGTGACATCTTTGCTTTTTAACACTTTAAAGAGGTCTTTTGCAGGGGGCTGTGTTGTTGTTGGAGCCCTGGTGGCACAGTAGTTAAGAGCTTGGCTGCAAACCAAAAAGTTCAGCAGTTCAAATCCACCAGCTGATCCTTGGAAACCCAATGGGGCAGCTCTACTCTGTCCTGTAGGGTTGGTGTGAGTCAGAATCAACTGGTTGGCATTGGATTTTGTTGTTGTTGTTAGGTGCCATTAAGATGGTTTTGACTCATAGCGACCCTATATACAACAGAACAAAACACTGCCTGGTCCTGCTCCATCCTCACAATTGTTATGCTTGAGCCCATTGTTGCAACCACTGTTTCAGTCCATCTCATTGAGGGCCTTCCTCTTTTTTGCTGACCCTCTGCTTTGCCAAGCATGATGTCCTTTTCCAGGGACTGGTCCTGATAGTATGTCCAAAGTATGTGAGATGAAGTCTCAGCATCCTTGCTTTTAATGAGCATTCTGGCTATACTTCTTCCAGATTTGTTCATTCTTCCGGCAGTCCGTGGTATATTCAATATTCTTCACCAACACCATAATTCAAAGGCATCGATTCTTCGGTCTTCCTTATTCTTTGCCCAGCTTTCACATGCATATGAGGCAATTGAAAACACCATGGCTTGGATCAGGCGCACCTTAGTCCTTAAAGTGCAGGGTACCATAGGGGATTAAAGAAAAGAGAAGTCGAAGATTACTTCAAACCTTCTACTCTTATGGAAGAAAAAGTAGTTTGAGGGAAAGCATGCTCAAATAAATTGTGGACCAGTTGAGTTTGAGTAGGCATGTGGAACCTGAAGACTGGAGCACAGATCAGAAGTCATGACTGGAGACAAAGCCTCTGTTGTCATTGGCATAGAGTTGGTGGTTGAAGCTGTTATAGTGA
This sequence comes from Trichechus manatus latirostris, assembly GCF_000243295.1. Classification (NCBI taxonomy): domain Eukaryota; kingdom Metazoa; phylum Chordata; class Mammalia; order Sirenia; family Trichechidae; genus Trichechus; species Trichechus manatus. The sequence goes on from NW_004443965.1 coordinate 5,539,021, forward strand.
ATACGCTTACCAAGGGGAATAAGTGTAGAAAGAGGAGACATGAATGTTAAGAGTGGAACCTTGTGTGATGCCTGTTCATTGGGAAAGGCAGTAAAAGAATTTTAGTCAGCAAAGAAGACAAAGAAGTTAGGCCATTTAGAATGTGAGGTGGTTGAATTGTAGGCTTTTGAAAGTTTTGAAAGTGGTGATTGATATCCATGAAGTCTTAATAGGCTATTGTAAAAGAGTGCAACTTGATGGTTAAACTGCTGTTATCATTTGTTCAGTGGGTCAGTGCAGGGAGTTGAAGTGACAGAGGTGTGAAATAATATTAGGACCTGAAAGATCTCTGTTAAATGGAAAAATTTCCCAAAGGGAGAATGGGAAGGGAAAAAGATCGCCTACTATGTAGTAGGTGCTGTCTTTGCACTTGTATTAATTTATTTAATTTTTACCATTAAATTTAGGTACAAAGTGATTAAATATCTTACCCAAAGATACATAATTAGGGAGAATAGTAGTTGGGATTGTAATAAAAACTTCTTTATTCTAAAATATGTGTTCTTTCATGGGGCTTATTGAAAATTTTCAACTGAACTGTCTTAAATGGCAGAAGAGAATGCAGGCATGGTCTGGGGGATCAAAAACAATCCACTTAAAGTGGGACTTTTTAAAATTGTCAAGTTTTCTCTTAAAATTCATGTGAATTTTATATTCTGTTTCTTTATCTGTGCTTATTTTGAGGTAAAAACAATGTTTTAAATAACTTCTCCATCCAAGAAGGCATACCATGTTTCTCCGGTGACTTCAGGTATTCCCTGCCATGATGCCTGGTACCTCCTGGGGGTGCATAGCAGTATATAATAATTAGCTTTCAGTACTTGGTGCATAGTAGGCACTTAATAAATGTTTGATAAATTTTAATATATGAGTCAAAGGGTCAGAAAAGGTAGTTGAAGATACTGAGAAGGCAGTTATACATGAGATGGTTTCAGAAACTTCTAAGAAATGAATGAGGTTTATATCCTGCAAATGAATGTGTGGTCAGTTGGAGGAGTATAAAGATATTATTATATATAGGAGGGAGCTGAATAATATTTGCAGGGGAGCATTGCTTTGATTAGTTTGACTCTGGAGCTGTCTTAGATAAGAACAAGGTCTAGCATGTGGTCTAGCAGATGGGAGGCAGAGTCAGAAGTATCAGGAATTGCTTCTGGAGGAGACAGCATTTGAGCTGAGTCTTGAAGGGTGAATAGCCTCTTGGCATGAATCACTGTCACCTAAGCTGGAATGAATAACACAGATTTAGAAGGCAAAATTTGTTTGTTTTTTACCGCATATCTTGGTACAACACCCTTCAGTGGTCAAGTTGCATAGCCAAGATGATACATCGGCCAAGATGTTATATTTTATCTCTAAATTTATCTCTTTCTGTAACAATTATAGTATCATTTTGTATTTTCTTACAAGGAAAAAGCTTAGACAGATGCAATTTTCTGTTGAAGACATCATTAAGTAGCAAAATTTATTAACAACTATGGTTGAACCAAAGGACACATCAACTGTTAGTTCCCTGCCACCAAATGAAGATGTAGTATGAATATTTGTGTTAAATATTTCATTTTAACAGTGCAGATACATATTCATTAGCAGGCAGAATAACCTTACAGTTTGCACTTTGCAAATGCTTGTTATTGTCACCAAGTCTGTGCAGGTTTTAAGACTTTGCATTACCTCCTGCATGTAATCTCAGAGTCTGTCATTCACATGTAGGAGACTCGCCTCTCTGTTTAGCCCGTGGTTGGTGAGAGATAGACATTTACAGGGCCCCTCTGCCCTTGAGCTGTTCCATTAGTGCATGGAAAGCACCTTGCAGCCTGTGACAAGCGCAGCAGATCGGCACTAAATCAAAAATCAGTGCCAGCCAGGGATCTAAGCCACCATGAAGGTCACAGCCATCAACTGCATGCCATCTCAATCCAAACAAAACACATTGGATACAGGGGGATTTTCACAACTCACAATAGGTGACAAACATGTCATGTTAGAGTAATCCATAGCAGTGAAACTGGGAACTGACCTTTTAAGTACTTTTGAGTATTTATGCAAACTTTGAAAAAGCAGGGGGTAATTTTTGGTAATATTTTACATTAAACAAACCTTCCACAGCAGAGTGTTACTGTAATAAGAATTTTGATGAAGAAATTCCTGTTTTGAAGGGTGGGTGCGTTGTCTTCATGTGTGCTTTTAAGAAACTATCATCAGACCCCGAGAGTATGGCCCCCGGACACCCTTTTAGCTCAGCGTTGAAGTCACTCCCGAGGTTCACCGTTCAGCCGAGGATTGGACAGCCTCATAAAACAAAATGGGACTAATGAGGCATAGCAGTCCAGGGACAAGAAAGCTGGTGATAGGGAACCCAAGGTTGAGAAGGGACAGTGTTGACATGTCGTGGGGTTGTTAACCACTGTCATAGGGCAGTATGTGTACTAACTGTTTAATGAGAAACTATTTGTTCTGCAAACCTTCATCTAAGGTACAAAAAAAAAAAAAAAATCTATGTGAGATCAAACTCAAACTGACAACAGTAACTCAAAGGTTTGATGGGAAGCCTGGGGGCAGTGAGTTGAAGATAATGGTGATGGAATAATTTGGAAAAGGATAGTGAGAATAGCAGCACAACTGGAAGAATGTAATTGATGTCACTGAATTGTACATGTAGAAACTTTTGAAATGGTGTAACTTTGGCTATGTGTATTTTCACCAAAAAAAAAAAAAAAAAAAAAAAAAAAAGGGTCCTCCAATGTCAAGAAGGGAGAGTGTTGACATGTCTTGGGGTTGATAACCAATGTCATAAAATAATATGTGTACTGACTGTTTAATGAGAAAGAAGTTTGTTCTGTAAACCTTCATCTAAAGTACAGTAAATATATATATATAAAGAAACTATCATCAGAAGCTTCGTTTAAAAACTGATTACTGGCGTTGAAAAATGTGCCATTTCCTTCATTAAGAAATAAATGGCTTATGATTTTAACTGCCCAGTTTTGCTTATTCTGAGAATTTATAGCTAGCATTTATATTAAATAGGCGATAGTAGGGCTAACTCTAACTTTAGTATAAGTTCACCTTCAGCAACCAATTCAATTGAAGTTGGTGAATTTGAATCTGCATATTAATAGGATTTCTGTACTGTCCATTGAAGGTTTTGAATACTGTAACCATTATTCAAATGTTGTGGATCAAATTTCCTTTTCAATTGTAACTTAAAAAAAGTTAAGGAGGAAAAATATATCAAAATTAAATTATAAATCCTGTATCTACTTTGTGGATTTTCTTTTATGGCATCCTGAAAATTAATGCCTAGTTTAATAAGTATTGGATAGCCAAGTGAATTAATTCAATTAAATTAATAAAATTTATTTGGAAAATATTTGTGCTTTACAAGATAAAAAACTTACATGCAAAAATTATTTTCATAATTTAACATTAATGTGTTTTGAAAAGAATTATATCACACTCCTAAGTGGGGGGGAGGCAAAAGCTCAGTTCTTAGGCCTTTGATGAAATAACTGACAATGGGCTAACATAGAGATACATACCTAAATTATTACCAAAATTAGCTTTTATGAATGATATTCAACAAAAAAATGGATTCCAAGAACAAGTAAAAGTGAAATTCTCTTTACAATCTAATCAGTTTGACAGTAACCAAGACTATTTTGAGAATATGCTATTTCAGAAACGAATGTTTAGACTGAATTGTCTTTACCACTGAGTGAATTCCGTGGTTAATTTACACTAGCTGGTGAAGTTTCATGAAACTAGAAGCAAGCGCATCAGTGTATGTAATGGAAGATCGCCATCTGCTGGTGAAGACTATCGAATCCATATTTAATTAGGAAAAGGTGAGGACGTATTGCAGAAGAGGAAGAGTCAAAGTCTGTGGAAGCATTTTTCTTCTGAAAAACCTGCTCTCATTAAATTGAGGCATGCTTTTGATATGCAATATTCATTTTAAATTAACTTTATTACCAATTTCATGGAGTCACTAGTCAGGAAAGCTTTGAAAGGAAATGGGCACAAAGGGCTTTTTTTTTTTTTTTTGCGAATTAACAAAGTTTTTGTATTCATTATTCATCAGTAGTCAGCCAGGGAGTCTGTTCTATTTAAAAGCTCTGGCTTTTCACTTAATGCATCCCATCTGTTTCTGAAATAAATTGCAATAATCCGTGTTTAATTTTAATCAATGTATTACTAAATATGCAAATTATATTAAAAGCCGTGGTTTGAAAAAGCTTTCATTTGTAAATATGGTAGCTTAAAACAGGAAGCATATCTAAAAGCCATTTAGCTACAGTAGCCTAACTCTAACACTGTAGCTGATTTATAAAGCAGATCACAAGTTGATCTTTCTCCCACAAGGGGATATGTAAAACTGTTGCATATCAGATTTTGTTAACATCTGATGGGCTAGTGCTAACAGTGTAAGAGACACATACTTCAGCAACCATGTCTTTTACATTTAAATGAAGGTAATCTTATTCCATTTACATCTTTCTAATTTTTTTAACACACACTAACATATGAATTGCGTGATTGGTTTATGAATCATAGTTAAAGCAATTTGAGCAAGCCTTTCAATCAATCTTAAATTTTTTAGTGTCTAATTTACTTGTGATTTGCATAATTAATTGTGGAAGAGATCCTTTGGGAGTCCTTCTCTTTCCCCCTTTTTCCCTTCTTAACTTGTGTCTCATAACATTAACTAGACAGATTGGGAATGATACTGGAGTTCTCAGGGCTGCTAGATGACTTTGCTAGAAATCCAGAAATTTTGTGTTGCATTGCTCTCTCAATCTCTCTGGTCCTACTGGACTAAGGGATAAATTCCAAAACTTATGACTGTTACCTGCAAAACAGTTCATTAGCATGGCTGTCACTTAATTGTATATACAGTTCACTAAGCAGTTACCTTTCAAGAAGAGTTTTGGAATTCTTTCCTGTATACAGGTCCATTGAGTGTATAGTTGTTGTTAGGTGCCGTTGAGTTGGTTCTGACTCATAATGACCCTGTGTACAACAGAATGAAATACTGCTCTGTCGTATGCCATCCTCGCAATTATTGCTGTGCTTGAGCCAATCATTACAGCCACTGTGTCAGTCTATCTCATTGAGGGTCTTCCTTTCTTTCGCTCACTCTCTACTAAGCATGACGGGACTGGTCCCTCCTGATAACATGTTGAAAGTATGTGAGATGAAATCTCACTATCCTTCTTTTTTTTTTTCCCATACAAAATTTATACATACATTGCTATGTGACTCTAATTGCTGTCCCCATACTGTGACAGCACACTCTTCCTTTCCACCCCTGATTTCCTATGTCCAT
>NW_004443965.1:5545025-5547006 GCF_000243295.1 Trichechus manatus latirostris
CATAGTCCCCAGACCCCTACCCCTGCTACTCTGTTCCTCAAAGTGTTTGATTATATTCAGAAAGCTTCTTAGCTTTGGTTTAGTCCAGTTGTGCTAACTTCCCCTGTAGTGTGTGCTGTCCTTCCCCTCACCTAAGATAACTCTTATCTACTGTCTAGCTAGTGAATAACCCTCAGCCTCTCTCCCCACCCTTGTAACCATCAAAGAATGTTTTCTTCTGTGTTTAAACCTTTTCTTGAGTTCTTATAATAGTGGGCATATACAACATTTGTCCTTCTGTGACTGACTTAATTCACTCAGCATAATGACCTCCAGCTTCCTCCATGTTATAAGATGTTTCATGGCTTCATCATTGTTCTTTATCATTTCATAGTATTCCATTATGTGGATATACCATAATTTGTTATCCATTTGTCTGTTGATAGGCACCAAGGTTGTTTCTATCTTTTTGCTATTGTGAACAGTGCTGCAATGAACATGAGTGTGCATATATCTATTCATGTGACAGCTCGTATTTCTCTAGGATATATTCCAAGGAGCAGGATAGCTGGATAGTATGGTACTTCTATTTCTAGCTTTTTAAGGAAGTGCCAAATCGATTTCCAAAGCGGTTGTACCATTTTACATTTCCACCAACAGTATATAAGTGTTCCAGTAGCTGCACAACCTCTCCAACATTTATTATTTTGTGTTTTTTGGATTAATGCTAGCCTTGCTGGGGTGAGATGATATCTCATTGTAGTGTTGATCTGCATTTCTCTAATGGCTAATGATCGTGAGCATTTTTTCATGTGTCTGTTACCTGCCCGAATATCTTCTTTGGCAAAGTGCCTGTTCATATCCTTTGCCCATTTTTTTAATTGGGTTATTTGTGTTTTTTTGTTGAGGTTTTTCAGTATCTTGTAGATTTTAGAGATTAGATGCTGATCGGATTTGTCGTAGCCAAAATTTTTTCCCAATCATCTGTAGGTTGTCTTTTTACTCTTTGATGAAGTCTTTTGATGTTTGATTTTTAGGAGCTCCCATTTTTCTAGTCTCTCTTCTGGTGCTTGTGCATTGTTACTTATGGTTCATATTGTGTTCATGCCATATATTAGGGCACCTAGCGTTGTCCCTATTTTTTCTTCCATGATCTTTATAGTTTTCAATTTTATATTTAAGTCTTTGATCCATTTTGAATTAGTTTTTGTGCATGGTATGAGGTATGGATCTAGTTTCAGTGTTTTGCAGATGGATATCCAGTTATGCCAGCGCCATTTGTTAAAGAGACTGTCTTTTCCCCAGTTAATGGACTTTGGGCCTTTGTCAAATATCAGCTGCTCATAGGTGGATGAATTGATGTCTGGATTCTCAATTCTGTTCCATTGGTCTGTGTATCTGTTGTTGTACCTGTACCAGGCTGCTTTGACTATCGTGGCAGTGTAATAGGTTCTAAAATCAGGTAGTGTGAGGCATCCCGCCTTGTTCTTCTTCTTGAGTAATGCTGTACTTATCTGAGGCTTCTTTCCTTTCCATATGAAGTTAGTGATTTGTTTCTCCATCTCATTACAAAATGCATTTGGAATTTGGATCGGGATTGCATTGTATGTGTAGATCCCTTTGGGTAGAATTGACATTTTCACAATGTTGAGTCTACCTATCCATGAGCAAGATATGTTTTTTCCACTTATGCAGGTCTCTTTTGGTTTCTTGCAGTAGTGTCTTGTAATTTTCATTGTATAGGTGTTTTACGTCTCTGGTTAGGTTTATTCCTAAGTATTTTATCTTCTGGGGGACTATTGTAAATGGTATTGATTTGGTGATTTCCTCTTTGAGATTCTTTTTGTTGGTGTAAAGGAATCCCTAGTGATTTTTGTATGTTTATCTCGTATCCTGAAACTTTGCTGAACTCTTCTATTAGTTCCAGTAGTTTTCTTGTGGATTCTTTGGGGTTTTCTGTGTATAAGATCATATCATCTGCAAATAGAGATACTTTGGCTTC
>NW_004443965.1:5548060-5549155 GCF_000243295.1 Trichechus manatus latirostris
ACTTTTATGGCTTTATGGTCAGAAAAGACGCTTTGTAATGTTTCGATGCTTTGGATTTTGTTAAGGCTTTATTTATGGCCTAATACGTGGTCTGTTCCAGAGAATGTTCCATGTGCATTGGAAAAGAAAGTATACTTGACTGCTGTTGGGTGCAGTGTTTGGTATATGTCTATGAGATCAAGTTGGTTGACTGTCTTTGCTGAGCTTCTTTCTGGATGTTCTGTCCTCACCAAAAGTGGTGTGTTGAAGTCTCCTGCTACTATTGTGGAGCTGTCTATCTCTCTTTTCAGTGCTGTTAGAGTTTGTTATATGTATTTTGGAGCCCTGCCATTGGGTGTGTAAATATTTATTATAGTTATGTCCTCCTGGTGTATTGACCCTTTAATCATTACATAGTGTCCTTCCTTATCCTTTGTGGTGGATTTTACTTTAAAGTCTTATTTTGTCAGGGATTAATATTGCCACTCCTGCTCTTTTTTTTTGAGTGTTGTTTGCTTGATATATTTTTTTCCATTGTTTGAGTTTTAGTTTGTGGCTTCAAGTCTAAGGTGTGTCTCTTGTAGGCTGTATATAGACGGATCATGTTTTTTTATCCAGTCGTCACTCTCTGTCTCTTTATTGGTGCATTTAGTCCATTTACATTCAGCGTAATTATTGATAGGTATGAGTTTAGTGTTGTCATTTTGATGTCTTTTTTTGTGTGTTGTTGACAGTTTCTTTGTTCCACTTAATTTTTTGTGCTGAGTCATTTTTCTTTATGTATTTTCATTTTTTTCATTGTTGTTGGTTTTGTGTTTGCTGAGTCTTTATGTTTTTCTTTTTTTTATTTTGATGTGTAGGATTGTTCATTGGTTACCTTAAATTTTAGCCCTATTTTTCTAAGTTTAAACCACTCTTTTATTTCTTTATATTGGCTTGACTTCCTCTCTGTATGAAAGATCTATGTCTGCATTTTTTCAGTCCCTCTTTTTTTGTTTTAATGTTGTCATCTTTTACATATTGACATCTGTTTCCCTATTTTCAGTGTTTTAGCTTTGATTTACTTTTGTGACTTCCCTATCTGGGTTGATATCTGGTTGATCTGTCCTGTGTTCT
>NW_004443965.1:5550445-5554898 GCF_000243295.1 Trichechus manatus latirostris
AGGCATCTGGCTGCAGCAGGGAGACACACTCTGAGGAAGGCAGGGGGCTGATGGCTGCCCCTGAGTGTCCAGGAAGAAGGCATTTCCCTGTTCCCTAGAGCAAGTAGGTGGGTGGGTTTTGCAGCCAGGCTACGAGCACCTAATGCTGTTGGCTGTAAGGACTGGGGCGAACCTCTTATTCATGAGCCCCTCTTGCAGGTGGCTAGGTGGCGTGGGTGGAGCCACCAGTCCTCAGGCCCCTGATGTGGGTAGGTGAAGACCCTGCTTAATGGGCAAAGCAGTGTCAAATGTCAAGAACCTGCCACTCTACAGCTGAAACAGTTGAAATTAGAGTTCCGGTATATACCCTGTTGTACTGCAATAGTGAGGGCCTACGCTGTTGAGATGGGCCCGCACAAGTCTGTGCAGGGGGAAAGACACTCAAAGTCCATGGACCCCTTATGCCTGTGTCTAGGCAGAGAAGCTGTGCATACCCTGGGTTCCTGGCATGGGGAGCCGGCAGTTTATTTTTCCCATTTGTTAATTTGTTCACTCTCCAAGAGAGGAAAAATGGGTCCGGGCATTTGACATATCCTACTTCCGACCCAGGGGACTCGGCAATTGCTGAAGTGGGTCCAGGACTCAGTGGAGATCAGGGAGCGGGGAGGTAAATGTGAGAGAGGTTTTTCCCTAAGGAGAGTGTTTTTGATTCACACCATAAGCCGTATACAAGTACTTATCTTTTGTCAATGAGGGCTGCTTCTCACTGGTTCTGGGTGGCCGTGTAGACTCTCTGGCGTGAGATCTCTCCTGGTGTGGAAAATACACCTCCCAAGCACCACCGCTTACCTGCCTCACTGCTCATCTACGAGCTGATCAGGCCTGAAGGGCTCAGGCTCTCGCCAGGTCAGGTCTGGCAACTCCTTGCTGCTTCCAAACCATTTCTCCCTCCCCCTGCCACTCAGTCCGGTTCCTCAACTCTGCATTTGATGTTCAGGGCTCCCACATTGCCATATATAATTGAATCACTTGTGTTTTTGGGTCTTTTTTGTAAGAGGGTCCACCAGAAGTGTTTGACTACTTTGCCATCTTGGACCCACCTCCCACCATCCTTGCTTCTAAAAAGCATTCTGGCTGTATTTCTTCCAAGACAGACTTGTTCTTTCTTCTGGCTAAAACCAAACCAAACCCGCTGCTGTGGAGTTGATTCTGACTCACAGCGACTCTATAGGACAGAGTAGAACTGCCCCATAGGGTTTCCAAGGTTGTAATCTTTTTTTTTTTAAATTTTATTGTATTTTAGGTGAAACTTTACAGTACAAATTAGTTTTTTGTTCAGTAAACTTAAACAAAAATTGTTTTGTGACATTAGTTGCAATGTCCGCAATGTGTCAGTGCTCTCTCCCTTTCTCTCTCCACTCTGGGTTCTCAGTGTCCATTCATCTGGTTTTCCTGTCCTTTTCTGCCTACTTGTCTTTGCTTTTTGGCAGGTGTTGTCCATTTGGTCTCAATATACGTCATTTGAACTAAGAAACACATTCCTTATGTGTGTTATTGTGTGTTTTATAGCCCTGTCTAATCTTTGGCTGAAAGGTGGACTTCAGGAGTGGCTTCGGTTCTGAGTTAGCAGGATGGCCAGGGGCCATAGTCTCAGGTTCCACAAATCACAGTCAGACCACTAAGTCTGATCTTTTTTTGTGAATTAGAATTTTGTTCTGCATTTTTCTCCCACTCTTGCTGGGACCCTCTATTGTGATCCTTGTCAGAGAGGTTGTTGGTGGTGGTCGGGTACCATCTAGTTCTCTGGGCTTAGGTTGGTGGAGGCTGTGGTTTATGTGGTCACTTAGTCCTTTGGACTAATATTTTCCTTGTGTCTTTGGGTTTTTTCATTCTCCTTTGCTCTGAACATGCTGGGACCAATAGATGTATCTTAGATGGCTGTTCACAAGCTTTTAAGACCCCAGACACTACTCACCAAAGTGGGATATAGAACATTTTCTTCATGAACTATGTTATGTCAGTTGACCTAGATGTCCCCCAAGGCTGTGGTTCCCAGCCTTCAAGCCCAGTAATTTGGTCCTCCAAGGTGTTTGGATGTGTCTAGGGAGCTTCTATGACTTTGCTTTGGTCAGGTTGTGCTGACTTCTCTTATGTTGTGTGTTGTCTTTCCCGTCACCAAAGTTGACATTTGTCTACTATCTAGTTAACAATAGTCTCTTCGCATCCCTCCCCCAAGGGAATGATATTTAAGGAAGCAGACTGCCACATCTTTCGCCTACATTCTTCTGGCAGTCCATGGTATATTCAGTATTCTTCACTAACACCATAATTCAAAGGCATTATGTTCACATATTGAAGTCTTTCATTCACTAACTATTGTATTAGTTTGCAAAGCTTCAGGATGTTCATGAGTCTATTGTTAAACACAGTCATTATTAAAAATCAAACTATATAATCTTACAATTAAATAAATTATACGAAAAACAAAGGTAATAAATGTTCAAAACCTTATCACCCCCTAATTATTGTACTATATCTTACTGTTATGTGTGTTCTTAAAGTTATTTATAGCTGTTGTATCTGTATGGTGAAAATACTAGATAATGGTCTCCTACTGTGCATTCCTCTCAACTTCATATTCAGTGACATCAAATTGGTAGCCTGAAATTGGCCATGGTGGGAGTATTTATGCCATGGAAATTGGCAAATTGTACAAACCAGGGCTTTCCCCCACTCTGTACAACTAGTTGTTAACCATTTAGCAGCACACAACTGTCTTTAAGTGTAATACACCCAGAACAACTCAACATGTGTTCTCTATTATCTATTCTTGGCCTCTCCTAAGAGAGTAACAGCTCTCACAGACCCTTTTGCAAAGAGTGAAATATATATTTGGCTCCCTAGGAAATCTTAGCCCACAATTCTTGTTAAACTTAAAAAATTACGTTCCCCCCCCGCCGCCTTGTGTACTAGACGATTTGCAAAATACAGAAAAATTCTTTTACTTTTCTCAATGACTATTATTTTGAAAGGATGAAAGTCATGTAATTTACTAAGCAGTTTGTGTTTTGGATATTGGCTTATTAGGCAATTTATGTCTGAGTTTAAGGGACTGGCAAGCAATTCTGAGATTAGAATATTGCTAGAAAACTCGTTTCTGAAAAAACTCACTTCAGTGGTTGAATATTAGAATTAAACCAAGTACCATCTTTGCTAGAAACAAACTAGCAAAGTTCTCTATGCCAAAGATTTATTAATCACACCTCAGGATGCTTAATAGCTAGTGTAAACAAATTAAAAACTTCAGCCTGTGATCCAAGGTCATTTTCAAATTGGCAGTGACCTCAGCCTACCCTAAGAGGACTAATGATATAAAATTAAGTAGGGCCCAGTCCTCTTGGGAACGCAGCACAGGTCAGCGAGGCTCTTCTGGTGAATGTGCCAATCTGCTCTGCTTCCACAGGCCTCTTGTGTAACTGGACTCTCTGAGAAAGGTGGGCTGTCTGCTGTTGCCTAGCACTTGTGGAAGAATTTTCTATTTTAAATTTTCTTACTTCTTTTTCCTTCTTCTTGGTTTTACACTCACGAATAAGAAATAACTTACCTACTAAAAATGTAACCACTGTAAATTTTCTTCTACTAAACAAAAAGAAAATTCAAGACCTATGATTGGTTTTTCTTTAAGATGTTTTAAAAAATGTTAAGTTCTGAAGAATGAAATTTGGATGATTACCTATAGATCTACTACTAGTTATTTTTTAAAGAGCATTTGAAGCCCCCTGTATTCCCTTCCCTTGCCTCCCTACTTCTAAACCAAAAACCAAACCCATTGCTGTTGAGTCAAATTCTGATTCTTAGCAACCCTGTAGGACAGAGTGGAACTGCCCCATAGGATTTCTAAGGCTGCAATCTTTGTGGAAGCAGACTGCCACATCTTTCTCCCACAGAGTGGCTGGTGGATTCAAACCACTGACCTTTCGGTTAGCAGCCAAATGATTAACCACTGCGCCACCAGGGCTCCTTCCTCCCTACTTAGAGGTAATCATTTTACTGACTTAAGGTTTTCATTTGCTTGCTTTAACTCACTGCTTTGCCATATTTTTTTCTCTAAATGATATGTTGATGACTTTGCATGCTTTTTGGTCTCTATATAAAGAGAATCGTACTGTAAGTCATTAATTTTCAGTTTTATAGTATTCCATTGTATGCATATGACACAATTTATTCATTCTACTGTTGACAAACTCACTACACACAAAAATTTGAATTGTTTCCAATTTCCTCCATTATGCATAGTACCGTTTAAAAAAAAAGTTTTTTTTACTTTTTCCCGTGCAAAAATTTATACATATATTGTTATGTGACTCTTAGTTGCTCTCCCCATACTGTGACAGCACACTCCTCCTTTCCACCTGATTCCCCATGTCCATTCAACCAGTTCCTAACCCTCTCTGCCTTCCCATCTCACCTCCAG
>NW_004443965.1:5554998-5575503 GCF_000243295.1 Trichechus manatus latirostris
CTCTTCTTTTGTTTTAGGTTTATTTAGTTGTTTTACCTCTGTTTGTGTTAGTTTAGGTAGGTAGTGAGTTTCTAGAAATTTGTCCATTTCCTCTAGGCTTTCAAATTTGTTAGAGTACAGTTTTTAATAGTATTCTGTTGTGATTCTTTTGATTTCAGTTGAGTCTGTTGTGGTATCACCCATCTCTTTTCTTATATGGTTTATTTGCTTCCTCTCCTGTTTTTCTTTTACCAGTTTGGCCAGTGGTTTATCAATTTTGTTGATCTTTTCAAAGAACCAGCTTTTGGTCTTGTTAACTCTGTCAATTGTTTTTCTATTTTCTATTGCATTTAATTCTTCTCTAATTCTTATTATTTACTTTCTTCTGGTGCCTGAGGGCTTCTTTGGATGAGGTCTTTCTATATGAGTTGTAGGGTTAAGGTTTGGTTTTGGCCCTTTTTCTATTTGGATGTGTGCATTTATTGCTATGTATTGACCTCTGAGCACTGCTTTCGCTGTGTCCCAAAGGTTCTGGTAGGATGTGTTTTCGTTTTCTTTTGATTCTGTGAGTTTCTTTATTCTATCCTTAATTTCTTCTATAACCCAGTAGTTTTTGAGTAAGTTGTTCAGTTTCCTTGTGTTTGATTTTTTTTTCCTTGCTTTTTCTGTTATTGATTTCTACTTTTATGGCTTTGTGGTCAGAAAAGATGCTTTGTAATATTTCAATGCTTTGCATTCTGTTAAGGGTTGCTTTATGGCCTAATATGTGGTCTATTCTGGAGAATGTTCCATGTGCATTGGAAAAGAAAGTATACTTGGCTCACGTTGGGTGGAGTATCCATGAGATCAAGTTGGTTGATTGTGGCATTTAGATCTTCCGTGTTTTTATTGAGCTTCCTTCTGGATGTTCTGTCCTTCACTGAAAGTGGTGTGTTGAATTCTCTACTACTATTGTGGAGCTGTCTATCTCTCTTTTCAATGCTGTTAGAGTTTGTTTTATGTATTTTGGAGCCCTGTCATTGGGTAATGTAAGTATTTATTATAGTTATGATGCTTTGTTATAGTGTATTGACCCTTTAATCATTATATAGTGTCCTTCCTTACCCTTTGTGGTGGATTTTACTTTAAAGTCTATTTTGTCAGAGACTAATATTGCCACTCCTGCTCTTTTTTGAGTGTTGTTTGCTTGTTATATTTTTTTCCATTTGTTTGAGTTTTAGTTTGTTTCTTTAAGTCTAAGGTGTGTCTCTTGTAGGCAGCATATAGACGGATTGTGTTTTTCTATCCAATCTGCCATTCTCTGTCTCTTTATTGGTGCATTTAGTCCATTTACTTTCAACATAATCATTGATAGGTATGAGTTTAGTGCTGTCATTTTGATGTCTTTTTTTGTGTGTTGTTGACAGTTTCTTTGTTCCACTTAATTTTCTGCTCTGAGTCGTTTTTCTTTATGTTTTTTCATTGTTGTTGATTTTGTATTTGCTAAGTCTTTATGTTTTTCTTGTTTGTTTATTTTGATTTGTAGAATTGTTTGTTTCCTTTGTGGTTACCTTAAATTTTACCCCTATTTTTCTAAGTTTAAACCAGCGTTTTATTTCTTTATGTTGCCTTGACTTCCTCTTCATATGAAAGATCTATGACTACATTTTTTAGTCCCTCTTTTTGTTTTAATGTTGTTATCTTTTACATATTGACATCTCTATTTCCCTATTTTCAGCGTTTTAGCTTTCATTTATTTTTGTGATTTCCGTATCAGGTTGATATCTGGTTGTTCTGTCCTGTGTTCTAGTCTCGGATTGTTGTCTGACGTTACTGATTTTCTAACCAGAGGACTCCCTTTAGTATTTCTGATAATTTTAGTTTGGTTTTTGCAAATTCCCTAAACTTCTGTTTATCTGGAAATGCCCTAATTTCACCATCATATTTGAGAGACAGTTTTGCTGGATATAGAACTCTCGGATGGCAATTTTTTTCCTTCAAGGCTTTATATATGTCATCCCATTGCCTTCTTGCCTGCATGGTCTCTGCTGAGTAGTTCAAGCTTAGTCTTATTGACTCTTCTTTGTAAATGACTTTTTATTTATCCCCAGCTGCTGTTAAAATTCTCTCTTTTTCTTTGGTTTTGGGAAGTTTGATTATATCTTGGTGACTGTTTTGGCGTCTATCTATGTGGGATTTGATGAGCATCTTGGATAGATATCTTCTTATCTTTCATGGTATCAGGGAAGTTTTCTGCAGCAAATTGTCAACAATTTTCTCTATTTTCTGTTATCTTCTCCCCTTCTGGTACGCCAGTCACTCCTAGATTATTCCTCTTGATAGAGTCCCGCATAATTCTTAGAGTTTCTTCATTTTTTAGTCTTTTATCTGATTTTTCCTCAAATAAGTTGGTGTCAAGTGCTTTGTCTTCAGTATCACTCATTCTGACTTCTATTGCCTCAGTTCTCCTATGACTTTCTATTGAGTTTCCTGATTCTGAAATTTTATTGTTAATCTTCTTGATTTCTGATTGCTGTCTCTCTGTGTATTCTTGCAGCCTATCATATTTGTCATTATGCTCTTGAGTAATCTTCTTAAGATCGTCTATTGCTTTGTGTGTTCCTTAGCTTCTTTTGAGTTTTGCCTGATCTCCTTCCTGAAATCTTGAAGAGGTCTGTATGTTAATCTTTCGTATTCTACCTCCAGTAATTCCAGGAAGTTCTCTTCCTCCAGAAGATTTCTCAATTCTTTGTTTTGGGAGCTTGCTGAAGCCATCATGGTCTGCCTTCTTATGTGATTTGATATTGACTGTTGTCTCTGAGCCATCAATAAGTTATTATATTATTTTATTTTATGTTTGCTTACTGTGTCCTATCTTCTTGTTTTGTTTTGTTTTGTTTTGATATGTCGAAATAGGCTGCTTATGTGAGCTAGTTTGATTATTGGCGCCTTTGAAGCTCTAATATCTTGTCAACAGCTGGTTAGTGCTGTTACTAAGTATGTGATCCCAGGAGTCTTTACTTTCTGGTATAGATTCAGCTCAGATGTCTAGGTAGTCGGTCACCAAGTGTGTTGTGCAGGCTCTCACCTTCAGTCCTAGACATGATTGGTGTAGGCACAGATATCTGACTGCCTTAGGGGGTCACACTCTGAGCAAGACAGGAGGCTGACGGCTGCCCCTGAGTGTCTGGGAGGAAAGCATGTCCCTGTTCCCTAGAGCACATAGGTGGGTTGGTTTTGCAGCTGGACTGTGAACACTTGATGCTGTTGGCTGTAAGAACTGGGGGGCACCCCTTATTCCTGAACTTCTGTTGCAGGTGACTAGGTGGCATGGGTGGAGCCACCAGTCCTTAGGCCCCTGATGTTGGTTGGTAAGGACCCTGCTTAATGGGTAGGGCAATGTCAAATGTCAAGAACTTGCCACTTCACCATATAGCTGAAACAGTTGAAGTTAGACTTCAGGTATATACCCTGTTGTACTGTGGTAATGAGGGCTTATGCTGTTGAAATGGGCCCACACAGGTCTGTGCTGGGGTGAAAGGCATTCAAAGTCCATGGACCCCTTATGCCTGTGCCTAGGCAATAGAGCTGTGCTCACCCTGAGTTCCTGACTTAGGGGAGCCACCAGGTTATTTTTTACCTGTTTGTTAATGTTTTCCCTCTGCAAGGCCGGGAGAATGGCTCTGGGTGCATGATGGGTCCTATTTCTGGCCCAGGGGACACGGCAATAGCTGAAGCTGGCCCAGAACCTGGGGCATAGTGGAGAGTGAGCAGTTAAGTGGGAGAGTGGTTTTTCCCAAAGAGGGCGTTTTTTTATCCACACACTAGGCCAGATGCAGGTACTTATCTTTTGCTGGTTGAGTACTGCTTTTCACTGGTGGATGCTGGAGTAGACTCTTTGCCACTGGATCTCTCCTGATGTGGAAAACGCCTCCCGAGTGCCACTGCTTGCCTCACCTTGCACATGAGCCAATCCTGCCTGAAGAGTGCCGTCTCCCAGTGGGTCAGGTCTGGCAAGTCCTCGCTCCTTCCGAACCGTCTCTCCCTCCCCCTGCCATTCAGTCCAATTCCTCAACTTTGCCTTTGATGTTAGGGCTCCTAGATTGTCATATATAATCAATTCACTTGTTTTTTCGGGTCTTTGTTGTAAGAGGGAGCACAGGAAGCGTCTGACTACTCTGCCATCTTGGCCCCGCCTCCTGAATATTCTTTTATATGTGTCCTGGTGTATATGTGAAAGAGTTTCTCTAGGTATATGCCTGGAAATAGAATTATATGCCTTCAGATTTAGTAGGCAATGACAGATAATTTTCCAAAATGATTATACTAATTTATATTGCCGCTAGCAGTGCATCGGTGTTCTAGTGGTTACATCAGTGTTTTATAGTGTTAAAATTTTTAATTTTTGTAAACAGCAAATGTGCAGTGTTATCTTTAATGTGAGCATCTTTCAGTGTTTTTGGCTACATGTGCTTCCTCTTCTGTGAAATGTTTGTTCACGTCTTCTGTCCATTTTCTGTTGGGTTGTGTGAATCTTTTTCTTACTGATTTGCAGTAGTTTTTCATGTATTCTGGGTACAGTTTTTTTTTAACATTTTTTTAATTGTACTTTAGATGAAGGTTTACAGAACAAATATTTTCTCATTAAACAGTCAGTACACATATTGTTTTATGACATTGGTTAACAACCCCAAGACATGTCAACACTCTCCCTTCTCGACCTTGGAGGACACTTTTTTTTTTTTTGGTGAAAATATACATGCCCAAAGTCTCTACATTTGAAATACACATTTCAAAAGTTTCTACATGTGCAATTCACTGACATTGATTACATTCTTCCAGTTGTGCTGCTATTCTCATTATCCTTTTCCAAATTATTCCATCACCATTATCTTCAACTCACTGCCTTCTGGGTACAGTTTTTTTTGTTGTTGATTATAGGATGTTACACATAACTTCTCCCAGTATGTGGAATCTTCTTTATGGTGTCTTCTGATGAACGTAAGTTCTTAGTTTTAATGTAGTGAAATTTATCACTTTGTCTACGGTTACTACTTTTTGTATCATGTTTAGAAAACCATCCACTACTTGATATCATAAAGATATTCTCAATTCTCTCTTTTAAAAGTTTTGCCTTTAACATTTAACTCTTTAATCTATGAGAACATTTTTTGCTTATATGTGAAAGAGGGGTCTGTAATAAAGAGTTCAACTTCAATTTTGATGTTTGACTCTTGATGGATTTTAGGATCCACCCTCTTTCTTTCCCTTTTGCCCTGAATCTGGACAAGCTGAGAGAAAGCCCAAGTGCTCCCTCCCTCCCTTGATGCCAGCTTGCAACAGCATTCTCACTGGCAATGTAAGAGTGAGTCAGTTTCTCTGCATCCTCGCCAGCATTTGGTGTTGTCATTATTTTTTATTTCAGTCTCATTCTGATAACATGTGTAGGTAGGTATCTTTTGCCTATTTTCTAATTGGCTTGTTTAGTTTTTTTGGTTTTCTTTTTTCTACTGTTGAGTTTTAGGAGTTTTTTTGTTTATATATTCTCAGTACTAGTCTTTTGTTAGATATGTGGTTTGCAAATATTTTCTCCCAGTCTATAGTTTGTTTTTTCATCCTCTTTACATGATGTTTCATAGAACAAATTTTTTTTTAATTTTGATGAGGTCCAACTTATAAATTTTTCCTTTCATGGATCGTGCATTTGGTGTCAAGTCTAAGCACTCTTTTCTTAGCCTCAGATCCTGATGATTTCCTATGTGTTTTTCTAAAAGTTTTGTAGGTTTATATTTTACATTTAAGTCTATGTTCCATTTTGAGCTAATTTTTGTTTGAAGTGTGCGGTTTAGGTTGATGTTCATTTTTTTTTCACCTATCGATGTGCAATTGCTTCAGCACCATTTGTTGAAAACGTTATCCTTCCTTTGATTGGTTTTGTACTCTTGTCAAGTCAGTTTAACATATTGGGTCCTCTGTTCTGTTCCATTGATTTATGTGTCTATCTCTCCTCCAGTACCATACTTTCTTGATTCATGTAGCCATATAAACCAAACGAAACCCGTTGCCATTGAGTAGATTCCAACTCATAATGACCCTGTCGGACAGAGTAGAGCTGCCCCATACAGTTTCTAAGGCTGTAATCTTTACAGAAGCAGACTGCTACATCTTTCTCCCACGTAGTGGCTGCTGGGTTCAGAACTGCCAACCTTTCGGTTAGTAGCCGAGCGCTTAACTGTTGCTCCACCAAGGCTCTGTTATATCCATATGTTGTTAGGTGCCGTCAAGTCGGTTCTGACTCATAACAACCCTACATACAGCAGAATGAAACACTGCCTGGTCCTGCACCATCGTCATAATGATTGCTATGTTAGAACCCATTGTTGTAGCCACTGTGTCAGTGCATCTCGTCAAGGGTCTTCCTCTTTTTTGCTGACCCTCTACCTTACCAAGCATAATGTCCCTCTCCAGGGACTGGTCCCTCCTAACAACATGTCCAACGTACATGAGACAAAGTCTCTCCGTCCTTGCTTCCGAGGAGCACTCTGGCCGTACTTCCTCCAAGACAGATTTGTTCATTCTTCTGGCTGTCCATGGTATATTCAGTTTTCTTTGCCAACACCATAATTCAAATGCATCAGTTCTTCAGTCTTCCTTATTCATTGTTCAGCTTTCGCGTGCGTATGAGGTGTTTGAAACTATCATGGCTTGGGTCAGGTGTACCTTAGCCCTCAAAGTGACATCTTTGCTTTTCAACATTTTGAAGAGGTCTTTTGCAGCAGATTTGCCCATTGCAACGCATCATTTGATTTCTTGACTGCTGTTTCCATGGACATTGATTGTGGATCCAAGTAAAATGAAATCCTTGACACCTTCAGTATTTTCTGTGTTTATCATTAGGTTGTTTGTTGGTCCCCTTATGAGGATTTTTGTTTTCTTTATGTTTAGGCATAATCCATACTGAAGGTTGTAGTATTTGATGTTCATCAGAAAGTTCTTCAAATCCTCTTCGCTTTCAACTTTCTTTTGGTAGTCGTTCTCAAATTAGCTTGTGACTGTAACTTACCAAAATATAATGTTAATTAACATATTTACCCACCTCCTTAAACATACAAAGTCCTGAGAACATTTTAACTCTTACCACCACCTCTGGCTCACATGCTCTGACATATATTGTTGTCATGAATTAAAATTTTGTCTTTTTTGTTCAGCTCCACAAAAAGTTATTATTATTTTATAAGAATCAGTATTTGTTTTGGTTTAATCACATATCTCCCATTTTCTTTGCATGTCAAACCTTTTATCTGAGATTAGTTCCCTTTGGCCTGAAGTACATACTTTAGAATTTTCTTTAATGGGGGTTTGATGATAGGAATATTCTGTTTATTTTTTAATAATATATTTATTTCACTTTTGGTTTCAAAGATATTTTTGCTGGGTACACAGTTCTAGATTGATAATTATTTTCTGTCAGCACAGTGAGTACAATTTTTTCTCTGTCTTCTGGCTTCCATTATTTTTGAAAATTCAGTTATCAGTTAATTATTTTTTCTTTAAAAGTAATATGACTTTTCTCTCTAATTGCGTTTAAGGTCATTTTGTCTTTGCTGTTTTTTGGTTACTATGGTATGCCTATTTATGAATTTCTTTTTATTTATACTGTTTAAGAACTTGCTGGGCTTCATGAATCTGTGGATTGGTGTCTATCTTCAATTCTGAAAAGTTCTCGGTCATTATTTCTTCAACTACTGCCTCATTTCCGTTCTCTCTCTCCTTTTGTCACTCTGATTATGTGTAAGTTAGACCTTCTTATTCTGTGGTCCATGTTTCTTAACTTTTCTATTTTCTATGTCTTTCTGGTGCATTCTAGATAAATTTCTGAGATCCATGTTCCAGTTTTCTCATTCTCTCTTCAGTTGTGCTTAATCTGCTATAGAATTTACTGGTTGAATTTTAATTCTCAGTTTTTATTCAGTTCTTTCCAGTGTTCAGTGTTCTTGCTTTTTATTCATATTTTATTTTAATTCTCTTGAATTCTGTGATTGATAGTCCAGTATCTAAAGTTTTCATAGATTTGATTCTGTTCTCTTGTTATTTTTGCTGCTTCTTTCTCATAGTACCTTGTTTTCTTGTGTATTTAGTGAATTTTGATGACTGTGAGTTGGTATTTTTTGTGGCACTCTTGATGTCTGTGAGTTGATATTTCTTATGGTAATTCCTTCAGACCTGACTTGGTGAGTTACTTCAGAGAGGATTTATATTTGCTTTTATTGGGTGTCTGGGACTATTCTTGGCTTGAGGATTTTCAGGCCACCTACATAGTGTGTGGTCTACTGGTGGTCTCCTGGCACTGGTGTTGCACTGGTTAAGCGTTTGGCTGCTAACCAAAAGGTTGGCTGTTCGAATCCACCAGCTGCTCCTTGGAAACCCTATGGGGCAGTTCTACTACGTCCTGTAGGGTCACTGTGAGTCGAAATCAACTCGACAGCAGCAGGATTTTTTACATAGTGTGAAATCTGATAAACTGGACTATATGAAGAAGAACACAACATCAGGTTTAGAGGAAGACTAATTAACAGCCTGCAATATGCAGTTGATACAACTTTGCTTGCTAAAAGTGAAGAGAACTTGAAGCACTTACTGATGAAGACCAAAGACTACAGCCTTCAGTATGGATTACCCCTTAACATAAAACAAAAATCAGCACAACTGGACCAATAAGCAACATTATGATAAACAGAGAAAATATTGAAATTGTCAAGGATTTCATTTTACTTGGATCCACAGTCAACGTCCATGGAAGCAGCAGTCAAGAAATCAAATGACGTATTGCATTGGGCAAATCTACTGCAAGAGACTTCTGTACAGTATTAAAAAGCAAAGATGTCACTTTGAGGACTAACATGCACCTGACCCAAGTCAAGGTATTTTCAATTGCCTCATATGCATATGAAAGCTGGACAAAGAATAAGGAAGACCGAAGAAGAACTGATATATTTAAATTATGCTATTGGCAAAGAATATTGAATATACCATGGACTACCAGAAGAATGAACAAATCTGTCTTGGAAGAAGTACAGCCAGAATGCTCCTTAGAAGTGAAGATGGTGAGACTTTGTCTCATGTACTTTGGACATGTGATCAGGAGGGACCAGTCCCTGGAGAAGGACACAATGCTTAGTAAAGTAGAGGGTCAGAGAAAAAGAGGAAGACCCTCAACAAGGTGGATTGACACAGTGGCTGCAACAGTGAACTTAAACATAGCGATGATTGTGAGGATAGAGCAGGACTTGGCAGTTTTTCATTCTGCTGTGCATAGGATCACTAAGAATCAGAATTGGCTTGACGGCACCTAAGAACAACAACATAGTGTGAATTCAGGATGCAGACCATGAGAGAACTGCTATGGTTACTAATACTTGGGAGCCTTTTGTTTTTTTGCATTCACCATTTATTCAGCGCTAAACTCATGCAATTTTTCCTGGCAATTCCCTTTGAGGGTTGGGAAGGAGGGATTGGAGTTATTTTAGTACACCTTTATGCAGAGGCCGTAGCACTTTGGGGTCCCATCTTTATGGGAGGGATCATTTATTATGCTTCCTCATTTGAACAGACCATAACCTTTTTCATTTCTCTCCCAACTCCTAAGTCTAAGTGCAAGCTCATTTAGTTAGGTATATACTCTTAAAGTGGAAAGCTGGTTTCAGTGCGTTATTTACCTCTCTGCGTTCCCATATTCACTTAGTTCTTGATTTCTGAATATTCCTTACTATTGTGCTGTTTTTTAATGCATTTTTAAAGAATGTTTTTTAGCCAACTTTTTTATTGTTGTAAAACATAGGTAACACAACATTTGCCAAGTCAACATTTTTCACTTATACAATTAAGTGAAACCAGTTACCCTCAGTTATGCTGTGCAGCCATCACCAGCATCCATTGCCATATTTTCTCTCAACATAAGCAGAAACTCATTGCTAGCTAAACAAAGATTCCCCTCTTTCTCCCTTCTTCCTGCCCCTGGTAACTACTGTTGACCTTTTATCTCTGTATATTTGCCTAGTCTAAGTATTAGTGAAATCATACGATGTCTGTCTTTTTGTGATTGACTTATTTTATTCAGCATAGTATTTTCAAAGTTCTTCCATGTTGTGGCATATCTCAGGACTTCATTTGTCTTATGGCAGAGTAATATTCCCTTACATGCCTGTACCACATTGTATCCGTTTATCTGTTGATGGTTAGCCAACATTTAACATTTTCATTAGTAGGTCAGGCAGGTATCTAGTCTATCATACTTCTAGAAATGAATGTTTATTTTTCTCTTGAGAGTAATTAAAATGAAGGTTACAGTCATTAGTAATCAAATGACTTGAAATTAATCAAGTACCTAATATATTTTGGTTCAAAATTAATAAAAGGTATATAAATAAATGAATTATCTCACATAGATATTGAGAGGGGAGAAACCTTCTCTACAGATATATCTACAAAATCAAATGCTAAACCATATGTGATATTTGTACAGTTACAACTTCTTTTCCATTTTGCACAATTTTTTACAGTTATGAACTATAAAATATTCCTTGCAGCAACCCTATGAAGGTTCTGTTTCAATTATACAGTCAGACTGTCCTAACAAGTAAGGCTGGTAATGATTAGTTGCATTATATTCTGTTGAATGGGTATATTATTTTTTTCTTTATCTCTCACTTATTAACATATAGGTTGCTTCCAGTGTTTCTTGTTTGTATATACTACTGTCATGAACTTTGTTTTACATGACGTTTTGCCTCTTTTTTATAATTTTCTTATAAAGACCTCTTGAAGTAGGATTTCTGGGTAGTAGAGTGTGGGCAGCTTAAATTATTAAAAGTCATGTCTAGGTATGTTGGTTTGAGATGTTTCAGGTTTACTAGCATAATAACCCTTAGTGAATCACCAAAAACTTTATAAAGATTATGGTTGTAGCAGTAATCTCAGGTTATGGTAGGGATCTTAGAAAAATTTCTTTTTCCAGGACTTTGGCTCCCCTTGCATCTGCCAGTTTATAACAAGACTTTCTTCTTTTAGTCATCAGACTCTCCCCTTCATTTGTTGAAGCCTGTAGACCTTAAATGTGAAACAGGTTGATACAACTTGATTCTAATGCAGCAGTTTGAATTTAGACACAAAAGTGTGTTTGAGATATAAGAATGTGATTGGTGAGGGAAAGCCAAGATGGCAGATTGATCAGGCACCCCACGCAGTCTTTCTACAGCAAAGACCTGAGAAACCAAGTAAAACAGATACAGATGATAGTCCTGAAACCCTGAGTATCAAATGAAAGGATAAAGATTTGATCAAACACTGAATGGAAGAAGAAACGTATCAAAAACAGCACATGAGGAGAGATATGGAGAGGAGGAGCCCTGCTAGCTAGTCTAGCACAGTGTGGCCATCTTAAGACAAAGCCAACAGCGATGTCAGGAGAGGAACACAGGAAGGCAACTTCATGGAACTTCCAAGAAGAAATAGAAAAACTGTGGAGACATACCTGGAGTGGAATGGGGTGAGTCAGGACATGGGCTGGTTCTGGCAAGGGAGAATGCAGGAGGGAAGGCGAGGGCACCAGGGATCCCAGCGCCATGGACTAGAGAGGGAACCAAAAACCACAGACAGGGACACTCAACTGTGGCAGTCCCTGACCATTAGCAATAGTGGCACACATAGAGTAATGGATCCGTAGAGTGTCAACAGGAGAGCCCCCACCCAACCAGACTTCCCCATCCTTGCACTCAGTTGGAGTCAGCACCCAAGTGCTGGATGCAACTAACGGGAAGCCCTCAGGCACCCTTGCCTGGTGACCAGAGAAGCATGATCCCCCGCTCCCTCCTAGTGAAGAGCGTCATGAACCTCTACTTCCCTGTAGCCCTGACCACCAGGGACCACAGTACGAGCCTCCCTCTTTTTCCCCACCCAGCCCCGGCCACCAATTCCCCACCTCCACCCCTGAACCCCATCACGTGGTGGCTCTGCCACTCCAGTCCTCTCTCAGCTGCTTGCCTCACTCCTCCCATCCACTGACTCTGCCATGTGGTGACTCGCTGCTCTGGCCCTCCCCTGCTGGCTCACCTCTCCCCTGTGCGGTGGCTCCACCACTCCAGCCCTCCCCCGATCACCTGCCTTGCCCCTTTCACCTACTGGCCCTGCTGCATGGTGGCTGCCACTGTTCCAGCCCTTCCTCAGATGACCGCCTTGCCCCTCTCACCTCCTGACCCTGCCAAGCAGTGACTGAGAGCTCTGGTGGCCCACTAGTTGACCATCCCGTCCCTCCTGCGTGCTGACCCACCGACCTTCCCAGCCACTGAATGGCAGAAAGCATTCCAATGCTACTGCCTGCCTGTTCTACCTCCTGCCTGCCACCCTGCCCACCCAGAGAGCACCTGAGAGCACTCCTATGCTGTTAGATCAACAACAGATGGGGCCCAGTGCCCACCCAGCCCACCTGCAGCCATCTCTGTGCCTAGTGAACAGCGTCATTCCACCTACCTGGAAACAGGTGGTAAGCGCTCCCAAGCCACCAGACAAGTGACCAGTGGATCATGCCCACCCTGATACATAAAAACAGAACAAAAATCAAGATGAAGTAGACAAACATACAATCAGACAACATATAGCTCCTTAATACCTCAGAGACAGCAGACAATATCAAACCATATAAAGATACAGGACAAGATGGCTCAAGCAAGTGACCAAAATAAAGGGATAGAAAGTCTTCCTGAGGAAGAAACCACAATAGAACTAGCTGTCATGGATTGAGTTATGTCACCCAAAAATATCTGTCAGCTTGGCTGGGTCATGATTCCCAGTGTTGTATGATTGTGTAATCTGATGTGATTTCCTTATGTGTTGTAAACGCTATCACTATGATGAGATTATATGTGATCTCCTTATGTGTTGTAAATTCTGTCACTGTGATGAGGTTATACTGATGAGGTTGACAAGATTAGATAGTGTCTTAATGCAGTCTCTTTTGAGATATAAAAGAGAGAAGCAAGCAGAGACACGTGGGAACCTCATATGACCAAGAAAGCAGTGCTGGGAGCAGAGCATGTCCTTTGGACCTGAGGTTCCTATGCAGAGAAGCTCCCAGACCAAGGAAAAGACTGATGCATCACAACGACCTTTTTCCAGAGCCGACAGAGAGAGAGAAAGCCTTCTTCTGGAGCTGATGCCCTGAATTTGGACTTCTAGCCTACTAGACTGAGAAAATAAACTTCTCTTTGCTAAATCCATCCACTTGTGGTAGTTCTGTTAGAGCAGCACTAGATGACTAAGACAGTAGCCAATAAGGAGTTCAGGAGACTTAACACAGAGGATTCTCAAAGAGATCAAGGAAAACACAGACAAAATCAAGAAAAACTCTAGAAGAATTCAGAAAAACAATACAAAAACAAAACGACAAAATAAACAGTTAGAAATCATACAAAAACAGCAGTAGAAATCCAGAAGCTTAACAATAAAAATCAGAAATATATAACTCCTACAGCCTCCACTAGCCTGAGTCCAGCAAAACTAGATGGTGCCCGGCTACCACCACTGACTGCTCTGACAGGGATCACAATAAAGGATCCCGGAAAGAGCAGAAGAAAAATGTAGAAAAAACATCAAATACATAAAAAAAAAAAACAAAAAAAAAAACAAAAAAAAAAACAGACTTACTGGTCTGACAGAGACTGGAGAAACCCCGAGAGTGTGGCCCACAGACACCCTTTTAGCTCAGTAATGAAATCACTCCTGAGGGTTCACCCTTCAGCCAACAGGCCCATGAAACAAAATGAGACTAAAGGGGCACATCAGCCCAAGGGCAAGGACTAGAAGGCAGAAAGGGACAGGAAAGCTGGTAATAGAGAACCCAAGGTCGAGAAGGGGAGAGTGTTGACATGTCGTGGGGGTTGGTAACCAGTGTCACAAAACAGTACGTGTGGTAGTTGTTTAATGAGAAGTGAGTTTGTTCTGTAAACCTTCATCTAAAGTACCATAATAAAAAAAGAAAACATCTGAAAACAAAACAAAAAAAAATTACTCAATGGAAGAACACAGAAGTAGACTTAATCAATGGAAAAAAGGATCAGTGAAATAGAGGACAAATCCCTTGATACTAATTTATTTGAGGAACAGTCAGAAAAAAGAATAAAGAAAAATTAAGAAAACCTAAGAGTTATGTGGTACAGTATCAAGAGGAACAATCTGTGTGTGATTGGAATTCCAGAACAGGAGGAGACAAGAAGAAAAAAAAATTTTTGTTTTTAAGAATTGCTGACAGAAAACTTCCGACATTATGAAAGGTGGGAAGATTTCCATCCAAGAAGCACAACAAACTCCATACAGAATAGACCCCAAAAGAAAGAGACCAAGATATATCATAATAAAACTTTCCAAAACCAAAGACAAAGAAAGAATTCTGAGAGCAGCTCATGAAAAATGAAATATCACCTACAAAGAGACACCAATAAAACTAAGCTCTGACTTCTCAGCATAAACCACGCAGGCAAGGAGGCAATGGGATGACATATATAAAACCCTGAAAGAAAAAATTGCCAACCAAGTATCATATATCCAGCAAAACCGTCTCTCAAATATGATGGCAAAATTATGATATTCCTAGATAAACAGAAATTAAAGGAATTTGTAAAAACCAGACCAACCTTACAAGAAATATTCAAAGGAGTCCCTTGGACAGAGAACCAATGATATCAGACAACAACCGGAAATCAAGATGCACGATAACATCACCCAAATACCAACTCAGACAAAGAACTCTCAAAATTAAAATAAAGCTACAAAACTGAAAACAGGGAACCAGAGATGTCAATCTGAAGTCGATAACAACTTCAGAACACAAAGGGGGAATGAATGGCATAGTTATGGAACTTCCACATGGAGAGGACGTCAAGGTGATATTAAAAATAATAGACTGTTTTAAACATAGGATGATAAGGGTAAACTTCACAGTAATCACAAAGAAAATTAACAAACTAACCCATCAAAATAAAGAAGAAAATAAAAAGACTCAGTAAACACAAAATCAACAAGAACACTAAATCAACAAAAATGAAGGAAATGAAAAGACAATCCATGAAGAAAAATAACTCAGCACAGAGAATTAAGCGGAACAAAGAAACTGTCAACACAACACACACACACAAAAAGCATAACAAATTGACAGCAGTAAATTCATGTCTGTCAGTAATCACACTGAATGTAAATGGTTTAAATGCACCAGTCAAGAGACAGATAGTGGCAGAATGAATTAAAAAAAAAAAAAAGACCCACCAGCATGTTGTTTATAAGAGACACACTTTAGACATAAAGATGTAAATAAGTTAAAAATCAAAGGATGGAAAAAATGTGTCAAGCAAACAGTAACCATAAAAGAGCAGGAGCGGCAATATTAATCTTTGATAAAATAGACTTTAAATCCAACTCCATCATAAGAGACAAGTACATTACATAATGATTGAGGGATCAATCCACCAAGAGAACATAATAAATATTTATGGATCCAATGACAGAGCTCCAAAATAAAAAAATAAAACCCTAAGAAAAATTAAAAGAGAAATAGACACTTCTGCATTTAATAGAAGACTTTAACACACCACTTTCAATGATAGACAGAACAGCTAGAAAGAAACTCAACAAAGATACTAAAAACCAAAACCAAACCCATTGCTGTCGTCAATTCTGACTCATAGTGACCCTAAGGACAGAGTAGAACTGCCCCGTAGGGTTTCCAAGGAATGGCTAGTGGATTTGAACTGCCGACCTTTTGGTTAGCAGCCAAGCTTTTAACCACTGCACCACCAGGGCTCCAACAAAGATACAAAAGATTTAAAAAACAGTGTCAACCAACTTGATCTTATAGACATACACAGAGGACTCCACTCTGCAGAAGCACAGTACACATTCTTCTCCAGTGCACATGGATCATTCTCTAGAGTAGACCATATTCTAGGCCACAAATCCAATCTTAATAAATTTAAAAATATTGAAATAATACAAAGCATCTTCTCAGATCGCAATGTAACTGTTATAAAATTAGAAATCTCTAACAGGAAGAACAAGGGGAAAAATCAAATACTTGGATACTGTACAACGTTGTGCTTAAAAACCACTGGATAATAGAAGAATTTAAAAATGAAAATAAAAGAATCCTAGAATCAAACGAGAATGAAAATACAACATACCAAAACCTTTGAGACACAGCAAAAGCAGTGCTCAGAGGTCAATTTATATCAATAAACACACATCAAAAAAGACAAAAGGGTCAAAATCAACACCTTAACCATACAACTCTAACAAATAGAAAAAGAGCAGCAAAAGAAGCCCACAGCTGCCAAAAGAAAGGAAATAATAAAGATCAGAGCAGAAATAAATGAAGCAGAAAACAGAAAAAACAATCTAAACAACCAACAAGACTAGAAGCTGTTTCTTTAAAAGGACGAATAAAATCAACAAACCCCTGGCCAAACTGACAAAAGAAAAAAAAGGAGAAGATACAAATAACCCATATAAGAATTGCGATGGGTGACATTACAACAGAATCAATTGAAATAAAAACATCATAACAGAATACTATGAAAACTTATACTCCAACAAATTTGAAAACCTAGAGGAAATGGACAAATTCCTAGAAACAAACTACCTACCTAAACTTACACAAACAGAGATAGAAGATCTGAACAGACCCATAACAAAAGAATAGAAAGAGTTCATAAAAAAACTTAACAACAACAACAACAAACCCTGGCAGTGATGGTTTCATTGCAGAATTCTACCCAACATTCAGAGATTTGACACAGCTACTGCTCACACTATTCCAGAACATAAAAAAGGAAGGAATACTTGCAAATTCATTCTATGAAGCCAGCATAACCCTGATACCAAACCTAGGAAAAGATGCCACTAAAAAAGAAAATTATAGACCAATATCCCTCATGAACACTGATGCAAAAATTCTCCACAAAAATTCTGGCCAATAGAATCCAACAGCATATCAAAAAAATAATATACTATGACCAAGTGGGAGTCATTTAGACAAGAAAGGGAAATAAGGAGCATCCAAATTGGTAAGGAGGAAGTGTAACTATCCCTACTTGCAGACAGTATGATCCTATACATAGAAAATCCCAGAGAATCCATAAGAAAGCTACTGGAACTAATAGAAAGATTCAGCAAAGTGGCAGAGTACAAGATCAACATACAAAAATCAGTTTAATTCCTCTACACTAACAAAGAGAACTCTGAAAAGGAAATCAGGAAAACAATACCATTTACAATAGCCCACCCCCCAAAGATAAATTACTTAGGATAAATCTAACTAGGGACATAAAGGACTTATAGAGGAAACTAAAAGAGACCTTCATAAATTGAAAAACATGGCATGCTGATAGATAGGAAGACTTAACATGGTGAAAATGTCAGTACTACTCATAGTGATCTGTAAATACAATGCAATCCAGATCCAAATTCCAACAACATTCTTTAATGAGTTGGAAAAACTAATCCCCGACTTTATATGGAAAGGAAAGAAACCCTAGATAACTAAAGTATTACCGAAAAAGAAGAACAAAGTAGGAGGCCTCACACTACCCATTTTCAGAATCTACTATACAGCCACGGTAATCAAAACAGCCTGATACTGGTGTAACGACAGACACATAGACCAATGGAACAGAATTGGGAACCCAGAAGCAAATGCATTCACTTATGGACGCCTGATCTTCAACAAAGTGTCAAAGTCCATTAAATGGGGAAGAGATAGTCTCTTCAACAAATAGTGTTACCAAAACTGTATATCAATTTGCAGAAAAATGAAACAGGAAAAGCGAACTCAGAATGAATCAGAGACCTAAAATGTAAAACCTAGAACTATAAAGATTGTGAAAGAAAACATAGGAACAATGCTGGAGGCCGTAATTTATGGCATAAAAAGAATATCAAGCATGACTAAAGATGCATAAACTCTAGAAGATAAACTACATAACTGGGACCTCCTAAAAATTAAATACTCATGCTCATCAAAAGTCTTTTCCAAGAGAGTAAAAAGAGAACCTTCAGACTGGGACAAAAATCTTTGCCACTGACATATCTGATTAAGGTTTAATCTCTAACATATAGAAAACTTCAACAACTCAACAATAAAAAGACAAGCAACCCACTCACAAAATGGACAAATGACATGAACAGACACGTCACCAAAGAGGACATTCAGGCGGCCAGCACATATATGAAAATGTGCTCCGCATCATTAGCCATTAGAGAGATACAGATCAAAACCACGATGAGATACCATCTCACCTCTGCAACAATTGGCACTGATCAAACACACAGAAAGCAGCAAATGCTGGCAAGGTTGTGGGAAGATTGGAACTCTCCTACACTGCTGGTGGGAATGTAGAATGGTACAACCACTGTGGAAAATGATGTGGCTCTTCCTTGAAAAGCTAGAAATGGAAATACATATGATCCAGCAATCACACTTCTAGAAATATATCCTAATGAAGCAACAGCCATCACACGGGATAGACATATGCACACACCCATGTTCATTGCAGCATTATTCACAATAGCAAAAAGATGGAAACAACCTAAGTGCCCATCAACAGATGAATGGATAAAGAAATTATGGTACATACACACAATGGAGTACTGTGCAATGATAAAAAAAAAATGATGAATCGGTGAAACATCTCACAACATGGATGAACCTGGAGGACATTATGCTGAGTGAAATAAGTCAATCACAAAAGGACAAATATTGTATGAGACCATTCTAAAAACTCAAGAAAAGTTTTACATACAGAAAGAAACAATCTTCGATGGTTAGCAGGAGGGGAGGGGTGGGGAGAGGAAATCACTAACTGCATAATAGATAAGTGGTAACTTTGATGAAGGGTAAGACAGTACACAATACTGGGGAGGTCAGCACGACTTGACCAAGGCAAAGGAAGACACTGAGAGGAAAGCAAGGGGGGGGAAAAGAGGCAACCACAGTAAATAATATAACATATACAACCTACAACAAAGGTATGAACAAACAATAATTTACAAGCAGATACATAGGTAGATACGTATGCTGAATAGGGGAAGGAGGGCGTATAGGAGTATACCCATGTACATATATTTTTACATACCTATTTGTATGTGCAGCATACATATTCATGTATATAATAGAGCACAAAGGGAGCACAGTCATCCGAAGCTTCCTAGAGACAGCCAAACACCTTGACGGACCAAGTTACTGGGACTGAGGGCTGGGATAACATAGTCCGAAGTCCATAAAGAAAATGTTCTACATCCTACTCTGATTAGTAGCTTCTGGGGTCCTAAAAGCTTGCGAGAGGCCATTTGGAATACATCTATTGGTCTCATCCTGTCTAGAACAAAGGAGAATGAAGAAAACCAAAGACATAAAGAAACAATTAGTCCACAGGGCTGACGGACCACATGAACCACAACCTCCACCAACCTGAGCCTAGAACTAGATGGTGCCTGACTACCACCTCTGACGGCTCTGACTGAGATCATAATAGAGGGTCCTGGAGAGAGCTGGAGAAAAGTGTAGAACAAAATTCAGATTCATAAAAAAGACCAGACTTACTGGTCTGACACAGACTGGAGGAATCCACAAGACTGTGACCCCCAGACACCCTTCCAACTCAGAACTGAAGCCACTCCCAAAGTCTACCTTTCAGCCAAATGTTAGACAGGCCTATAAAGCATACAATAACATTCATGAGGAACGTGCTTCTTAGATCAATCAAGTATATGAGACCAAATGGGCAACACCTGCCCAAAAGCAAAGATGACAAGGCGGGAAGACGCAGGAAAACCAGACAAATGGAAACGGGGAACCCAGGGTGGAAAGGGGGAGAGTGCTGCCATATTGCGAGGATTGCAACCAATGTCACGAAACAATTTGTGTATGAATTTTTGAATGAGAAACTAATTTGCTCTGTAAACTTTCACCTAAAGCATATTAAAATGTTAATAAAAAAAAGAATGTGATTGGCTTTTAGCTGTATATTTTTAAAATGATTATTGAGTTCCTTGGGCCTGGGCAGCATCACCTCCAAATGTTTAACCACTCTTGAAAAGTTCCAAGACTACCCCATATAAAATTGAGATTTCTGTGACATTTTCCTGAGGCAGCTTGAGGCAACAAGACCAGTTGGAGTTCACGTGTTGCTGCTCTTAACACGTGCTGAGATACGTTAGCAGAATTACCAAAGCAAGACTCACTCCATGGGGTCCTGCTGGCTGCTAGAATGACATCTTACTTTCCCTTTTACAGTGTATGGAAAATTCTATCAGTGGTGATGAGATACTATAACCCCTCATTTTCCTCTTAGCTGGGTATTTTCTTTTTTTTCCTCCTCATTGGGTTGAGGGAGGCTAGGGGATAGTCTTAAAGATTGTTTGTTTTACCTTGAGAGTCCGTGTAAAAGCCCACTCAAATAGAGGGAAAAGAACCTACTCTTTTTTTTTTTTTTTTTTTAATATTTTATC